>NW_020954596.1:57973950-57987918 GCF_900497805.2 Vombatus ursinus
TCTTTCTTTCTTTCTTTCTTTCTTTCTTTCTTTCTTTCTTTCTTTCTCTCTCTCTCTCTCTTTCTTTCTTTCTCTCTCTCTTTCTTTCCTTCCTTCCTTCCTTCTCTATCTCTCTTTCCTTTCCTTCCTTCTCTCTCTATCTCTCTTCTTTCCTTCCTTCTCTTTCTTTCTTCCTTTCTTCCTTCCTTCCTTCCTTCCTTCCTTCTCTTTCTGTTCCCTTCCCTTCTTACTCATTCATTTATTCATATGTGTCAGGAAACAGATTTGTGAGATGAGGCAACATAGATCTGTCCAACAGTCATTGTCCTGTCTCTGTCTCGGGCCCCAACCCCACATGTAACCTTTCCCTTGAACTTGGAGAGAAACTACAAGAATTTCTGACCTGGAGTAGTATGAGGTAAGAGGTACCCCCAAAGTTCAGTGCAGCCTCCCTCCCTAAGCCTCGGGTAGGACTGGATTCTTATGGGAAGCTCCCAGGCCTCCTACTAACAAACTTTGAAAATGGCCTGAGGACATTTAAACCTGTTGCGATTAGGATAAAATTTGTGAGTTGTTTTTTTTTTTAATTAATCAATTTTTATGTCCATGGTTGTTTCCACATTGCACTTAGCATTTGCCCATCTCCACCTATACAGGCCACAGTTTTGGCATAGCCCTGGGTCCAGTCTTGTCTATAACTGGCTAGACTGAGATCAGAGTTAGAGTAATCTAATCGAGCAAATATGTAGTCACTAAATACGGACTGAGAGGCAATGTGGTAAAGTAGAGTAGAAGAAATTCCTCTCCTCTGTTGCTTACAAGAAACACATTTAAAAAAACAAATATATACCCAGAGATAACAATGATAGAATAGAGGGTCAGCCTTGGAGTTGGGAAGCCTAGATTCAAGTCCTCACTTTAGTACATACTAGCTTGTGTGAACTTTCATACATACATATATAGCCTCACAGTGACCTTGAGTTTCCACACAGAGTTCCCCACAGCAAATCTCTCCAAGGGTCTTCCATACTCTGTCTCTGCCTTCTCTTTCTAACCTTTGAAGTCCCAGAGGAGCCTCCCCCTCAACTGAAGCTTTCCTCTGTCCTAGAAGGTGAATCCAGTAGCCTGTCGGGTGGAGAAAATCTCCTTCTCTCACCCATACTATATCCTCTTCTCTTTTCCCTCCCCCTACCATCCAGCACTCAGAGGGAAATTTGACCTGAGGAACATTTAGAAATCCCACTTTTCCTCGCTCTCTCCCCACCCCCTGACAAACCCTTGTCTCCAAGCAGAGCTAAAGGCTGCCAATCGCCTCCAAAGATAAAGATTCTCTTGCAGAACTTTTCGGAGCCAGCCATGATCCATATTTTCCTGGACCAGATAGTGAGTTTTAGTTGATTAAAATTCTCATCTGGAAATGTTTAGTTAAGAAAACACATTTCTGATTCATAGGCCTAACTCTTGGTGAAGTATTAAACAAGTCAAGAGGAAGCTAAGAAAAAGCAAGTTGGATGGAGAGAAGAGCCTGAATGAAGTCTAGACGTCGTAGTATGTAGCTTTGAGAACTTTCAGTGCACTTGTTCGGCCAAATGGGCAGCAATGTCCTTTAAGAACTGACCCAGAGCATCATGAGAAGGCAACACGAAGGGATGTAGAGTGGAGAAAGAAAAGCCAAAAAGAGCAATCTGCACAATAACGACAATAATGAAAATAAAGATGGCGCTAAAATGCAACCCAATTCAGGTCAAATGCCACGAACAATGTGGGTACCATAGTTTCAAAGTTAAAGCTGCCTCAACAATCCTATGCTGCATAGGTGTCAAATACACTGCCTACAGTCTGATGAAGCCCCCCATACTTCCAAGTGGGTCTGAAACCAGATTAAAATGTAATTGGGAAATACTTAACAAAGTGAATAAAAATGCAGTAAAACATAGATATTATCACATTTTAAAGCTAAGTCCCTACGTGGCCCTGAAAGACCCTTACGAATGGCTTAGTGGCCCTTTTCTATTGAGTTTCACATCACTGCTTCCTTTTCAGTTGGTCATTTCATTGAACAGAGCTCCTAAGTCTTTTAAAGTTGTTTTTCTTTACTGTGTTCTTGTTTCCCTGTATAATGTTCTCCTAGTTCTGCTCTCTTCACAAAAGTTTGCCCAGGTTTCTTTAATAATTTCTCATGTCAACCATCCCTTTTAGAAGCGGGCATTCATTCACTCGTCCTGGCAGCCAGCTCATGGGGCTATCAGTTGGACATTGAGATTGGTAACCCAGACAAATAATGCAGACTGAGTTTTTTATTTCTAATGCATGCCTCAATCCACCAAGGATTCTGTGTAGACAACCATATCTATTCCATACACATCTAATGATGTAATTATCACAGGGTCCCAGGAGCAAAGCCCAGAGAGTTTTACCCATGCTGCCAAAGATCCATCATAAATATGCATTGGAATTAGGCATCTCTCTACATTGAGTAGAACAGTGTAATTGATGTTATTTCATGTACCAAATTGATACTGACAGGACTGTAGCATTACCTCCTTTCCAAATCTGTCTTAAATTTCCTACCTTATTTTCCCTACATACATTTCCATGTACATGACATAGTGAAATGGTTCAATCTTTTTAATACACATACTGAGTGCTCAATAGTGAGAAAGAAGCTTTAGTTATTAAGTGAGAAAGCTTCTCGTTGCCTCGAAACTTGAGTAATTACAGATGCTTGAGACACACTTGTGCACAGATACATACTATATCCAGGGGGTACCTTTTGAATCAGTCTTCAGCAAAGACCTATTCCGGTGGAAGGCAGCTGACTATCTTACAAGTTTCCGTGAGCTGTGCTTTCTAATTAGACACCCTGTCTACTGTACTTTCTATTAGACACTTTCTTCAAGGAGAGATAAACAAGTATGCTAGAAAGATGCTTTGTTTTAGAATTTAAAAAAGAAGTAATTGAAAACCTGTTTCCACTCCTGGCTCTGCCATTTGCTAGGTGTGGGTGTGGACAAGTGTGGTGCAATGGAAAGAGCACTAATTCTTAATGCCCTCTCTGATGCTAATTATCTGTGCGACCTTGGGTGAGTCCCTTGATTTCCCTGGGTCTCAGTTTACTCAAAAGAGGCTTGACTATGTAGCCTTTGGTCTCTTCCAGCTCTAAAGCTACGATCCTAAGTCATAACCTTTCTGGAACTCGGTTTCTCCATCTCTAATATTAGAATAATAATATTTGCTCTAGGTATGTCAACAGATTGATGAAAGCAACTGGTAAACCATAGAATACTCTGTAATTGTGATTCTTCAGATGGGTTTAATCTTTAAAAAATGTTTTATTTAATATTGATACATTTTGTTTTGATGCATTAGTCACAGCCTAACACTTAACCCTCCATCCTTAGAAAAGTACAAAATCAGTGATGACAAATTGTCCTAATGTTATTGCCGCTGCTAATCTTTGTCTCTTTCCACTTTTGTAGGTCAGCAATTAATAATAATAATAGCTAGCATTTCTTCAGCAGCTGGGTGGTGCAGTGGATAATAATAATAACAATAAGCACAGAAATAATAACGATGATGATAGCTAACATTTATATAGTAGCTATTATGTTCCAGGCACTGTGCTAAGTGTTTTACAATTATTATCTCATTTGATCCTCACAACAACCCTGGGACGTATCACCCGCATTTCATAGATGAGGAAACTGAGACAGACAGAGCCTAAGTGACTTGCTCAGGATCATACTGCTAGTAAGTGTCTGAGACCAGATTTTGGCAATAATGAAAAGGAAGAATGAGTGCTTTAACTTTGAAACAACCCTCCCACCCCCTCGGTAAAGAGGGAAGATGGACTCAAGGTGTAAATCAGACATACATTTTTGGGCATGGCAAAAGTGTACATTTGTTTTGCCTAACTATGCTTATTTGTTAAAAGGGCTGTGCTTTTCTTTCTTTTTTTTTCTTTCTTTTTAATTTGGGGAGGCGGGTGGGAAGTGACAGGATTGCAAAAAAAAGAAGAATCAATGAAACATTTTTAAATACATACATGAGAACTGAAGGAAATTCAGAAGGAAACATGGACAAGCAGGCTAGTTTTGAAAGTAACATGTTGAAGTTATTACTACTTTTTAAAAAAGCAAGCTGTAAGGAATAGAGATCTGCATTTTCACATTTCATTCTTTTTTCTGTTCTACTTCATATGTGGAAATATTCTTTTAGTGTTGATTAAATTCAGAATAATGAAAATTTTTTGCTTGTTTGTTTTTGGCTAGGCAATGGGGTTAAGTGACTTGCCCAGGGTCACACAGCTACTAAGTACTATGTGTCTGAAGCTGGATTTGAACTCAGGTCCTCTTGACTCCAGGGCCAGTGCTCTATCTACTGCGCCACCTGGCTGCCCCATGAAAATATTTTTTCATGCATGGCTTTCTCATATTAAACTGGCAGTTACAATTTGAAGAAGCTTTTGCTAGAGCAGCTGGGCTCTGGTAGGCCTGTCTTTAGCCGGAAGAATTTGCATTTCCATTTTGACAATGTAGTTGAAGAAGAGGAAGGACCAGTCTAAGATTCAGAAGACTTGTATGGAATAGCAGAAAGAATACCGGATCTGGAGGTGGATGACCCAGGTCTGGATCCTGCCACAGTGATGACTAGCTATGGGACCTTGGGCAAGCCGGTCAAAGGCTGTGGGACTTGACTTTCCTCATCTGTAACGTGAAGGGCTCGAAAGCAATGATCTCTAACATTACTTCGGGCCAGCTCAAAATCCCATACACTCCTATCGAAAGACTAAGCTGTTCTAGGCAAGCCATTGAACTTCTCCTTGCCTTTATCTGAAAAAAAAAAAAGAAAAGTCTCATGGGACATTCATGAGGAATCTAAATTGTTGCCTTGATGGAAAATAGGTTAGCGCTATAAGGCATTGGCACCATTAGTATTTTGGCAAATTTCCTTCCCAAGTTGATGCCTCCCAGTGTTTTGTGTGTTGTAGGATTTCTTTAAGGAAACTGTAAGCTCCCGCCCTTCTCCATCTCCCTAACACAAAGGTGATAGAAACAATATGCATCTTCAGACCCATGACAGCAAGCATTATTTTGCTGAGCTGGTTGTTTTGAAGGAAAAAAATTGCATCCAAGTCTGTATTGCCAACAAGGGATCCACATAAAAACCACAAAATGAACATAGAAATGAAACAGCTGTCTCGAGTGTGGGATTATGCTGCAAAAATTTCCAGCTCTTACATGAGTGACTCTGTGTGTATCTGTGTGTGTGTGTGTGTGTATGTGTGAACTTGTACAGTCTGTCCTGTCCACTAGACATAGATTTGGAAGGCATTTAAGTTAGGTTTTTCTCACATTCAAAGAGATGGGGGGGGGAATGAGTAATGGGAGTGGGAGAGGAAGATTGGAAAGCTCATTGCCTTGGTTGCTGGAAGTTTTGAAGTCCTCACTTTTGGGGTCACTGTGTTGGTCTGAGAGCTGTTCTTGATGATCTAATGAATAATAACTTTGGCCTTCCACTTTTATCTCCCCATCAGACCAGCCCTCCTTGGACTACTATACCATTAATTCATCAACAGAGATTATATTAGAACATGCTTGAAGCCAAATTTATTGCTACATCTTAACAATCCAGACATTTCCCAAGGAACGTGTGGCCCTTCTCAGTGTTTCTACAGCCTTGACTAGAAGTGGAAATAATTGCCCACAAACAATCATTAATGCATGTTGGAGAGCTATAGGGTCCCAAGAATTGGGCAGCAAACACTAATTACCCCAGTTGGGATGGGTCTCAGGTATCATTGCATCTATCTATCTATCTATCTATCTATCTATCTATCTATCTATCTATCTATCTATCTATCTTTCTATCTATTTTTTATTAAGGAGATTTGTTCTGTGAAGTTTGGATTCAGTCAAAGGGCCACACTTGAGGACCTAGAGGGTCACGTGTGGCCCTCTATGTTTACATTTATACGTATATACATGTATATATACATACATACACATATATACACACGTACACACATACACATATTCGACTTGAATTAAGGTACCCTGCAAAACTATCAAACAAATACACAGAGGCACATTAATGGCAATAAAGAAATGAAATACATTTTCCCACCAGCAGTTTGCAGCAGAAGCAATTAAATGAAAATGTATGCATCATGTAGGGATGTTCTGGGCTACATACTACAGGGGAAGGATCTTCACCAGTGTCGAATGTCATGCTTCCACACCATTGTTAGGCTTGCAAAACACTTTGCTCACAACAACCCTGCCAGAGAGCTAGTATTGGGGTTATTTTGTAGATGAGGAAAATTACAAAGTAATCTACCCCAAATAACAAAGCTAATAGTTCATCATCTTTTCCATTGCACCAGTGATATTCATTACCTAGAGGGGATACTGGAGGATGATCTTCAATTCTCTACAGAGCAAAATCTCAAGAAATAGCAAAGACCTCAGGATTCTTAGAATTCAATGAAACAGGCTTATTTTGGTTTTAACATTAATGATTCTACAAAGTGCTATCCAACAGGGAGTGGTATTTTTTGAGAATCAAAATTGGACCCATGTCATGCGACAGGGGAGCTGCAGTACCCAGAATGATCAGCCTCCTCCAGCTTTTCATACTTCAATAAATGGAAAATTATGGAAGATTTTCTACTAGAACAAAAAGGATCAAGGCCTTGGTTTTCCTGTAAATAGATGCCTGGAAGATGAATATTTGAAATGAACCCTGTCTTCCTTTTTTCAAGGAAAAGATCAAATCACAAAATTGCTCCAGGTTTCAGTTTCCCCAACTTGTTGAATCAACTTGCAAAAATCTCCCAAAGTTTGCACACGGTGATCTTTGGCAAAGCTTTCTTCACATCAGATATGTATAATCTGTGGAAGTCCTTGAAGAATAAAAGCAATTGGCCTTGATATTATTCCTCCCAACATGAAGTGATTTTTAGTTTTCTGTGGATCTCTTTCCAGTCTGATCCTGGAACTTGGACATGAGGTTTGGCTATGCTGATTGTCTCGCCTTTCACACAATCTGGGCTGGAAAAGGCACAAGCATATCTGACAAATCAGAATTCCATGAAAAACAAAACAAAACAAAACAAAACAAATAAGACTGGCCTCCTTTTCCCTCTGACTGCCCTCTCTTCTCATAACCACAAAACAAGGTCCTAGAATGGAATTGTTCTAAAATCAAGCCAGACCTGAGCCTTGAGGTTCAGAGTTTATTGTCAAGATGATTATCTAGAAGCTAAGCATCCAATTTGTGGATTATTCAAGGGATTAATTCTCCTCCTCTTCTCCTCCTCCCTTCTTCCTCTGGCCTTATGGTTAATCCCATTATTTTTAAACATCTCCACTGGAAAAGAAGGAGGAAGAAGGAGAAGAGGAGATAATCAAACCAGTTGATTTAATTGTTTGCCCTTGGTTTGATAAAGAGTGTGAATGGGAAACATGGAAACTCCCAACTAAATGGAGGTTCTTGGCTGATATTACTTAGGGGTGGAATATCTCAGGGCACCCCTCTTAGAGGAAAGAGGAACACACAGGTGTTGCTGTTCACAGCCTACAAGAAAAGCTCCCATGGCATTCTTGAAGTGGAGGAACAATTGACTGGGACAGCATTTCTGCAGAGTTATTTAGGGCACCCCACAGTCCTTCTCTAATGCTTCATCATGACGTGGAGGTGACCCTGTGTTTTTGGAAGCAAAGCACAAGTTCTGGCAGGTTCTACCATGCTAGAAAGTCTTCAAGTTTAGTTTTTCTAAAGACCATTATAGACTCAATGAAATATCAAAATATTTAGGATACCAGGGACATGGACAAGTGGTTTGGTAAAGACAGAGATCAATCATTATTGGGTGTTGTAGAGTTGATCATCAGAGAGTGTGTTTAATTGGCATGCGTAGATTGTTTAGGGAGGAACAAGGAAGTCTAGGTAAAGACTGGTAGCACATGGGAAGCCTGAGGTAGCAATACCTATTGTTGACCTTGGTTCTTTTTCCCTTGGGTCATCATTGTGATTGGTGGAGGGTATTTTCAGGTGTCATTGGCAATGTAGACTGTAGCCTTACGGTGCTTCAATATCCTTATACGATATGTCCCATTACAGGAAATAATTAGCTCATCTCTATTGCCTCATTGGCTACTTACTTCTCAATGCCTCACAGTCTGCTTTCTGACACCACCACTCTACTAAAACTTCTTTTTTTTTAGTCACTTTTTTCTTTTCTTTTCTATTTAGTATTTTGTTATTCCCCAGTTATATGTAAAAACAATTTTAAACATTCATTTTTAAAACTTTGAGTTCCAAATTCTCTCCTTTCCTCCTTCTTCCTCAAAACTTCTTTCTCTAAGGTTACCACTAATCTTCTAATTGCTAAATATAATGTTTTTTTTTTCCTTAGTGCCTCTACAACTTAACTTCTCTGAAGTTTATGACATGCCAATAACCCCCTCCTCCTGGATGTTTCTTCCTTGACATCCATGAAACTTCTCTCTTGGTTCTTCTACTTCTCCAACCATTGTTCAACAGTCTTGTCAGATTAGCATCCTCCTACCCACCAAGAGTAGCCATTCCCCAAGACTCTGTCCTTGTACCTCTTTTCTTTTAACACTTACTCTTTTTGTGATCTCATAAACTCTTATGGTTTTAATTATCATCTTTATGTAGGTTACTTCCAAAATTATATATCTACCTCTAGGCTCTTACCAGAATTCCAGTCTAGTGTTACCAACTGCCTACTGGACATCTATCTCTATGTGGATGTCCCATGGGCATCTCAAACTCAACATCTCCAAAATACAACATGTTATCTTTTTCCAAAGCCTATTTTTCCTTCAGACTTCCTTATTTGATAGTTGACTGTTCCAGCATTCCCCCAGTTACTCAAGATCCTAACCTTGAATTCATTCTTGACTCTTTTCTCTCCATTGCTCCCCTTAACCAATCAGCTGCTGATTCTTGTCAATTTTATGACCATTTTTCTTGTATCCATTCCCTTTTCTCTGCTTTCACAATCCTAATCCAGACCCCTGTCTCTGGTCAGGACTATTGCAATGCACGCCTAACTGTTCTCTCTGCTTCCAGTCATTCCATTCTCCACTCTACCTTGCATTGCTTTTATTGTTGTTGTTCAGTCATTTTTAGTCATTATCCAATTCCTCCTGACCCCATTTGGGGTTTTCTTGGCAAAGATACTGAAGTGCTTTACAATTTCACTCTCCAGCTCATTTGACAGATGAGGAACTAAGGCAAACAGGGCTGAGTGACTTGGCCAGGATCACACAGCTAGTAAATGTCTCAGGCCAGATTTGAACTCAGAAAGATGAGTCTTCCTGACTCCAGGCCCAGCACTCTATCCACTGTGACCCTTAGCTGCCCATACTCTTATCTTGTACACAGTTGCTAAGTTGATATTCCTTAAACTCAGAACTGACCATGTTTTTTCCTAACTCACAAATATATAGTTGCTCCTCATTGCCTGTTGGATAAATAAAAACTCTCAGCCTGGCATTTAATACCCTCTACAGTCGGGCTCTCATCTAACTTTTCAAACCCCACCCCCAGCGTTCTCCCTATCCATACGCTGCACATTCCAGTCTATGTCCAGCAAGCTATTCCCTGAACATGACACTCCATCTCCCATGTCAGTGTCTTTGCTCAGGTTGTCTTTCATGCCTGGAATGCACTCACTCCTCACCTCCACCTTGTAGAATCCTTCATTTCCTTCAAAGCCCAGCTCAGGTGCCAACTCTTACATGAAGCCTTTCTGAATCCCCCAGTGAATGCCCTGTCCTTTTGAAATTGTATATTGTATTTACTTCTCTCTTCCTTAAGTATAGTATTTGTTCCGTGAGGGCAGGGATTGTTCTAGCATCTAGCATCTAACATAATGTCTTACATATACCCAGGGGTGGGGAACCTGTGGCCTCAAGGCCACATGTGGCCTTCTAGGTCCTCAAGTGCAGCCCTGTGACTATATCCAAACATCACAGAACAAATCCCTCTGGTCGCCTTGAGGCCACAGGTTCCCCACTCCTGTCTAGACATTTAATAAATGTTTGTTGAATTGAATGGAATGGAATTCATAGAGAGCCAACACTATTTACCTGAATTGTACCAGCTGGACTTACTTCCAGTTTTGGTCCCTAGAGAAGGCTATTGCCAGCAGCTGTAGCACTGGGCCTTTGCAATTTGGACAAGCTTAATAGATCTTCCATTTGTAAATTGGGCAGCCTAATAGATCTGTGAATGCGATTTATCCAAACTCTCCTTGGCTCTATTTCCAGAGCTAATTAAGAATTGGCTATATTTCATTACTTAGCTCTCTGCCCCTCCTTATTCCCTCCCATTGCCATTACTAAATTCCTACCCCAGAGGCCCTGGGGCATTTAAAACATTTTTTTTCCACTGAAAATTAACACCTGAGAACAAATCTTGCACACATGTTAGAAGTCCCCAACTTCGGAGATAATCTCTAGAGGATCTCAGCCAATGGCAAAGGCCTTGTATTCATTCTTAGGCTACAGTATCTGAGTTGTGATCACCAGGACCCTGCAACTCTTTCATTTGGTTTATCTCTTGGAAAAGGGCTTTCTCTCTCATGATATCAGCTGCCGTGGCCAGTAAAACTGGGGAAGAAGTGAGTTAGAATCACTTGGGTGAACAAGTCCAATTTTTATCTTGCACCTGGAGCCATTAAGAAGCAGTCCCAATCTTCTTGTCTTGTCCCATCTGTCTGCATTCTGCTGGGTGGGGACAAGAAAATGAGGATGGAGCCTTGCCTCTATGCCAGTGTAGAGAGAAGACAAATGTGGAACTGTCAGCAAGTGGGAGATTAAAAAGTCGTCTGCATTCCCATAGACAGGCAGCAGTGGGGAGACAGAGCTCTATGGCGTGTAGAGGACCCTGATTTTACCACTGGTGCCCTTCATTCCGTTTAATTTAGTCTTAAACTTTGGAATGACCTCAAAACTTCATGCCTCCCACTGGAGAGCAAGCAAGTTATTAAATGCAGGTTTCTTTAGGATGATGAATAAAGATATTTTCCCCTTACAGTATCAGTGGCCTATGGAAAGCACATCCTTCCCAGGGAAAAGAGATCTAGGGCTTAGAGGGCTATATCAGCTATATTTATTATGCTCTAAATCTATTTAAGTCAGCAAAGGGTTTTTCCTAGTGATTACCAACCAACAGAGAGGAGTTGCACCATTATCTCCAGCTGGTCATTAATTTCAGGAAATAATCCATACTGAGAATGTAGATTTTTAGGCAGACGTTTTCTTTTGGAGGTGAGAAGTAGGGAAGAGGCCATGCACAGGGTACTTTCTAGAGAATAGTGCCTTCTGTTTTCTCTTCTCCTTTCATAATGTTCTGTTTTTCTAAGAAGAGTTGTGTGTCTAAAGAGGAGGGTTGTGTTTCTTGGTTAGCAAGCAACCAGAGAAACCAAAGATACATAGTACAGATTGAATCCTTTTTTCTAGCCAGGCACAAATGTATAGGTAGCACCCAACCTAGAGGTCATTTGTGTGATTGTAAATAGACTAAAATAGGAATTATTACAGTCCTGTGGGCCAAGGCTCCCCCACTCAGTGGGCTATTTCTTTTATTGGCCTGGACACTTAGGTAGCAGACCCAGAAATTTTATATGGTGTTTGAGATACTCTGCAATCTGATATTTTTATGAAGTTTTTTTTTTCAATTGCATTGGCTCTGTTTGTAATAGAAAGAGAACTTTGTAATATAAGGTTTACCCCTGGGACTAAGAAGAAAGAACAACCAATTTTTCATTATTAGTGTTAATGGAGCGGCAGCTGGGGAGAAGTGAAATTTCAAAATAATTCAATCCATTTTACCACCTTAATTTTTCAAGAATTAATACTAATCAAATTTATGTTATTTATATATTATATAATTTTATTATTATATAGCTATTAATATACAAATATATTATTTATATAATATTCAATAACCAAATGATCTGATATGAATTTTATATCTTCATTTTTTGCTCTTCCCCCACTAACTTTATTGTGGCAGAACTAAGGAGCTAAATGGCTCAAAGGCCCAAACGGTTACTATGAACCCACACCCTCTTTCCACCAACAGCTCTTGCTGCAGGTGGGAAGAACTGGGCTATTTATGACTCTGTACCCACATAAATCCTTCCCTAAAGACCTACCATTGTGCCTCATTATAGGATAGAAGTGACCCTGGATTTCCAAAGGCCAGTGGAACACATGTTCTAGAAGGTATAAGGTAAAGAGGATTCAGGTACACACATGGCAATGAATGATTTATTGTCATCCAAACACCAGGTTAGTTAAGTCTAGACAAGCTTATCCACAGAAGGATAGCCACTGGGTGATAGATTTTCTAAGATACAATAATTTAAAAACACCGTCTACTAAGGGGTAGAGAATGCATAACCTGCATTAATTAGCAGATGAAGTACTCTCCTGAAGAAACCAGGGGTTCAAAAGTCTGATGATGAAACTTTTTTAGTGGAAAGGTGATGAATTGGATGTGAGGAATGAGACACGAATTTTCAGACAAGGTCAATGAGTTGATTTGTTCTGGTTGACTGTACTTATTTTTTACAAGGAATGTCTTCTTTTAGGCATGATGGCATGGGTTAGTGAGCAGTTTCTTATACAATCATCTTTTTTATTCTCTGTTTATCGAAATGTTTGTGTTTATTGAATTCTTAGGTTAATAATAAAAGTAATTTTTTGAAAGAAAAGAATCATAGATTTTAATAGTGTACATATGGAGGCAACAAATCACACATAAAGCATGGGGAAGACTTCTTGTTGAGAAGATCTGCAGGTCATAGAGAACTGCTAGCTACTTATGGGTAAAATATAATATAGTAGTCAGAAAAACAAGTATAAATATTTAACTAGGAATAGAGCATCACTTTTTAAATGGAATCTCATGTTGTAATTGTGCTTGTGGGAGAAGGGAAGCTATTGAATAAAATCAGAAACAACTGATACTTCCACATTCCAATGAATCTTTGACCTCTTCCATTGAGGTAGTCCCTCCATTGATACAGAATACCAAACTTCTATGGTTTCTCAACCTGTGTGACTCTCCTCTTCCATGGAGGATCTACCCAATACACTACAGCCCATCCTCTTACTCTTTTGCATGTAGTATATATTTGATAAAGGTTTTTAATTGAATCAAACTGTGGGTGTCCTTGTATCACCCAGACTGTGCATTTGGTATTCCTTACTCTTGATACATGACTAGCATTCTTCCTTTTTGAGCTTCCTTACCAGTGAGAAAAAAAAAATTTTTTTACACTCAATTCTCATTGTTTATACATGCCAGGCTAATAATGACCATGCACTTTTCCATTGCCTTTTAGGTTAGCTGTAATTTTTGTTTTTCTGAAATCAAATCATGGTACCTCATGATCTACAGCCATATAGCATCACCTGTGAAAAAAGATGGATGGGCTTTTGTGGCAGCAAGACATTTTAGATAAGTGAAAATATTGGACAACTTCCCAAATTCAGTTCATCTTCATTTTCTCCTCCTTTTCAACCCTAGTCCCAGCTCAATCACTTATATCTCTGATACCCTTCCAAGAATCATTTTATCTGTCTATCTAGTACTTTCTCTCTGTCTGTCTCTATACATGTATGCATATACATAGAAACTGACGAGATCCATCTGTTGCTATGTATATACATATGTGTGTATATACATACATGTAGATCAATCTATCACTATATATACATATAAATGCTGATCAATCTATCTCCATATGAAGATTTGTGTCCCATTTAAATCCTTCAGTTTTAAATGCTTTATTGATGCTTGTTTTGTATTAAAATTTTTTTCTGTCACTTACCCACACCATCAACCCTCCCCCCAAGAAGCCATTTTTTAATCTATCTGCATATGAGGATAGTTTTGTGTGTGTGTGTGTGTGTGTGTGTGTGTGTGTGTGTGTGTGTGTGT
>NW_020954596.1:57987928-58117998 GCF_900497805.2 Vombatus ursinus
TGTGTGTGTGTGTGTGTGTGTGTGTGTGTGTGTGTGTGTGTGTGTGTTTAAAGGAATGGGAAGGTGGAAGACAGGAGTAATCCAATACATCTTTTAGGCTCTATTGTCACGACCGAAAGAACAAAGTTGTCTAACTGCATGCTATTCCAAACTTCAAGGGTTTAGTAAATGAACAAGACATCATTTTGTTATTAACATGGTTTAAACCAGTGATGTCAAACTCAAAAAGAAATGGATCCCAATATTTGCATATTGACTTAGAAAACTGCAACTCAACATTATCTATGTAGTATTGTGTTTTTGTTTATTTTGTTAAAAACTTCCCAAATACATTTTAATTTGGTTCAGGCCCACTCCAGAGTTTTGCAGGTCTCAGGGTAAGAGTTTGATACCCCTGTAAAGACTGCTATTACTAACAAGCACCTACTTTAAGAGCTACAAAGTAATCTTAGATTTTTTTTCTTTACTGAACTATTTTATTTGGTTTGGGGAATCTCTGTAATGATATCTGGAGAATGAGGAATGGAACTTGAAGAGTAATGGGTATAATTAAGAATCTCAGAAATGCAGCCTATGAGAAAGGATTAAAGGAATTCAGTTTACTTTACCTGGCAGGGAGGTTGGAAGGGAAATCTGAAAACAGTAATCAGGTAGTCTAAAAGCCTACAGACTCAACTCCAGGTTTGATTCTTATCCTGTTGTACTACTTGCAAGTACAGAAAATGCTCTGATGCTTTTCATGTTTCCTTAGTGCATAAGAAAAATGTCTCAATTATCACACAGTTAAGAAACGGAAAATGACAGTGACATATTTTCCTTGTCCTCGTCCTTTCCATAACTTTGAAGAAGTCTTTTCACTTGTCTAATCTTTGATTTTCACATCTTCCAAATGAGGGAATTGGACTAGATGACTTCTAAAGTTCCTTCCAGCTCTAAAATTCTATAATTCTATTAGGATTGTTGAAGAATTGATTCAAAACTTAGCATTTCTTATCTGGCCACGGCATTCTTTATTTCTTACGGTTTCAAGGGAAGATATAGGCTGCCAATCAATACACATATATTAAGCTCCTACTATGTGCCAGATACTGTGCTAAGTGCTGGGAATACAGAAAGAGGAAAATGACAGGCCCTGCCCTCAAGGAGCTTACAATCTAAGGAGGAAAGACAACATACTAACAAATATATTCAAAGTAAGTTATACATAGGATAAACAGAGGAAAAGCGCTGGAATTAACAGGGGTTGGGGAAGGTGAGATTTTTATGTAGAAGGTGGGATTTTAGTTGGGACTTAAAGAAAGCTAAGTGGTGCAGTGGCTTTGAATCAGGAAGATTTATCTTCATGAGTTCAAATCAGGTCTCAGACACTTACTAGCTGTGTGACCCTGTTTGCCTCAGTCCCTTATCTGTAAAATGAACTGGAGAAGGAAATGGCAAATCATTTCAGTATCTCTGCCAATAAGAACTCAAATGGGGTCATAAAGAGTAGGACATGACTGAAAAATGATTTAACAACAAATAAAGGAAGACAAGGTAATCAGTAGTCAGAGTGGAGACTACAGGTACACCAATAGATGAGATAGCCAGGCTCTTTATTTGAAGTGAATACGGTTGAACAGTTTATAGTCTTCACACACTGAATTGAGAAGACAAAGGACAAATTAGGTAGTACAGAGTGGAAGAGAGAAGGGAGTATAATGTTGTTACTATTGGAATATGGCAGGAACAAGTAACATATTAAAAAGAGTTTTGGAAAGTTGAAGAAGAGCAAAGTTTCCCATAATTGTTCAGGTTAGTCATATCTGGCCATCCCATAACCTTGTGCAGTGATGTCAAACTTCTAGAGGCATGACAACCAGATAGTAAGCCTAGAATCTGGATTCCATAGTATATAGAGGAACATTATATCATTGGCAGGGGATAATTGTTTTCTCTTTCCAATGTATGGCTCTGTTCATGCCTTGTCTTGTGTGTGTTCTATAACTAAACATTAAATTCAGTGTGGTGAGTCCTTATCTTAAATACAAATATTCCTGGTGCCTAGCCTAGCACTTTTCATTTTAGGCACACTAATTATTGATGATGATAATAATCTAGGGGAGAAACTGATCATTTATGAAATACAAAAACCAAAGCATGTCACTATTGCTCCCTAATCTTAATAGTATGACAATTAATACATATCTTTCTCATGCACTGAGAAAACATGAAAGACATCAGAATCTTTCAGGAACTGAGATGACCAGATAGAAAAAGTTAAGAAAATTTCTTGACTAGACAATGACCTTGGTGATGAAACTTATCCAGGACAGTCTCCAAAAAGAAAACTTTCCAGCTGGTTCCCAACAGTGATTGGATGACACTTCACAGCCCTTACTTAGAAGATCAGAAATTACCCAAAGATTGTATCTCAGAGATTCACAGCTTTTCCCTTGCCATTCCCTCCTAGCAATCTCTACAATTATGGTCACTGAAGTTTGGCAAAAGTACAAAGAACTGTTTTAAAGAGCACACACTGTTTTTGTGCAGTATACGGACATTTGTGGAGAGGTGGGTCGGAATGGGGGCGGGTTTGGGCATAAACAACATTCAAAATTGGAAAGTTGAAAGGACATGGTATCGTGTTACTCAATTCAACCTGAATCAACTAAGATAATTCTCATTCACTTCTTGGCTCTCCTAGTCTTTCCTATAGGTGAACTGGCTCTCCCTATAGTCCAATTTTTTGGTTCAATCTATTTATCTTTTGCTAATTCACACTTACTTTCAATGATGTGCTGGTAAATGTTTAACACCCCTCACCAGAAAAACAAACAAACAAACAAACAAACACATATTCGAGACACATTTTTAGGCTTAATCTACATTATTAATACTTTTAAAATCTAGATAGTCAGAAAAACAATAAATCAAGCCCTTGTTTGTAGTGTTTGCCCATTTCTGAGGTGTAAGTATATTTGCTGTTGTTTAGTTGTTTCCGTCTCTTCATGATCCCATTTTGGGGGTTTTCTTGGCAAAGATACTGGAGTGGTTTGCCATTTCCTTCTCCAGCTCCTTTTGCCAATGAGGAAACTGAGGCAAACAGGGTTAAGTGACTTGCCCAGTGTCACACAGCTAGTAAGTGTCTGAGGAAAGATTTGAATTCAGGAAGATGAGTTTTCCTGCCTTCAGGCCCAGCACTCCATCCACTGTGCCACCTAGCTGCCCATGAAGTATAAATACTGGCAATGAAAATGTGAGCTGGTTCAGCTCACTCCTACCTACTTATGAGTGAGATGGACTCAGAGAGGTAATTAATTAGGGCAAGATTTAAAAAAAAAGAATCACAAAAGATTTATTCTGATACTTCTTGATATGAAAAGGATCTTGAATTCTCAAAGCTGTGCCAATTGAGTCCAAGCTCTAAAAAGTTCTGTGTTAGAAAGGCTGTCTTGGAAATAAACATTTTTGTGAGGACTAGGCTAGTTAAGCATAAAAAATCTGATCACCAGTTGACAGCCACAAGGAGGCATACTTTACCCACTGCTAAAACCTGTGAAACAAAACAAATTGCAAATCAGTCCTTGGTTCTGTATGAGCTATCAGCCAACAAATGCTTGATCTGGTTAACAAGCAGAGACTTAGCAGTCAAAAGTAACGCCGGTATAGAAAATAAACTCGTTTGTAAAACTCCACTTAGGAGGTTGGGAGAGGATTATGAGTGGTATCACATTACAAGATAGTGAGAAGTAACAGAGGAAAAGACAAGTTTGTAGAAAGCTTAGGGAGAGACCCAATTAAACCAGATCATCCCAATAATATTTAGAGATAAAACTGGAAGAAGGACAAAGTACACCAAAAATGAAAAAGAACTGTCAGGATCCCTATAACAAATGAACAAATATTAATTACTATTTCCCCATAAGGCCACTTTCCATTTGTATAAAATATTTACAAGAATAATCTACATATATACTAAAAATATTTTTGATGGGAATATGAGAAGGAAACAGGTAGACTCTTACACAGTATTGTACAACAGACCATATCTTTATAGTCATGCAATTCACTGAAAGATGAAGGAAACATAAGACTTTATTTATTTCTTAAGTGCTAGAAGAATTTAATTTGGTAGAGCAAGATGCCATTTCAAAGACTCTCTTCCAAAAATTGTTACCTGTGATGTGTATATTAAAGTAATGTGAGATTCCTTGAAAGACGTAATGGAGGCATCTTTGTTCAATGACATTCTGATGATAAAGGAAGGTGCATACTTACCAACAGTATTTACTGCTATCATGGAGTACTACCAGTTCGGAGTCCAAATGGAAGAGGGATGCCCCCTAGATGAGGTGATCCATCAGATACTCCTTGTACTGTACTATAAACTACATGCTGTGTATTGGAATCTACGTCTAAAAGGAGGCCACTATCATATTGGGCAAACCTCTTGTGGAAACAGAGAGAGCCATTCAGAATGAGAAAGCATGGCAGGAGCAAAATTAAGTGTAAAAAATATATGAACACATACACACACATATACCCACATATGTATTCATCTATGTGTGGATGGACACACACATATATGTATATACATATATGTATGTGTACATATATATAAAACCTTTACCCCCAACAATAATTTGATTGTATAACACTAAATCTATACAGTGTTTTAGGTAGTATCACCATTTTTTATGCTGCTGTGGTCCAGCCATGAGCAATGGATGTCCCTCCAATTATTTGGGTCTTCCTTTGTTCTTGCAGAGAGTGTTTGTAGTTGTATTTTATGTGTTTTGGGTGATTGTTGATAGATTGAGGTATGGACATTTTGAACATTTTATGGTTGTTTCAAATGGCAATTATCTTTCAGTAATATCCTTCCAGTTTTTGTAGTTGTTATATAGAAATGCTGGTAATTTTTTGTGGATTTATTTTCTAGCCTTCTACTTTACAAAAACTATGCCTCACTTAGTTTCTTTACTGATTCTCTGTGGTTTTCTATGCAAATCATTATGTTATATGAGAATGGGGATGACTCTGTCTTCTTTTTGTTGATGATTGTGCCCTTATTTTATTCTTCTTTGTCTTGTTGTTATCACTATTATGTAAAGAAAAATGTCAAAAGGTAGTGTAGATGGGGCTGTTCTTGCTTTACACCTATGTTTATTATCTTCTAGTGTTTCTCCATTGTAAGTAATGCTAGCTTTTGGTTTTAAATATATTTTTTTCTATTGAAAAAGTCCTTCTTTAAAAAAAAAAAAAACCATGGATGAGCTACCCTAGTAGAAACAAAGCCCATATATTGAGTGATTTCAGCCTATTAAAGTATTGAACACTCAGGTAGAAAAATGGAAGAATGAAAATAGCTGATGCTTCTATAGTGATTTTACATTTATGAAGCATGTTAGTTATGTGATCTCATTTGATTCTCACTATAACCCTGTGAGGTATGACACTGTCATTTTGAAAAAAAAAATCCAAACTCTTTGTTTCATATTCTGTTTTTCAGACTGCCTGGTAGATGTCACTTTATTTCATAGGGTAATTCAAGTACAATCTTACTCGAATTTCAAAGTGATGAAGTTACTTGACTGCAAAGTCTTTCCCTTTAGCCCAGCAACAGCAGCAGCAATCTCCATTGAACCCCTGGCACCCACCAGTCTGCTGATCCATGTGTGAAGTCTGTCCTTTAGAGTACTTCCAATTAATGTTGTTGGCTTTATTTCTGGCTCATCAACAGGACTTGTTGGATGCTGTCCTTGACATCTGGAACAACTATATGAAATACAAGCAAAGGGTCCCAAAACAAAGTCTGGCTTCTCGACCAATTAAGCATGAGCGCTTGGCAGAAACTCTGTGCAGCTCATTAGCCATTCTGATAGTTTCCAGCAGGTATGCATTTTGAATAATGCTGGGGAACTGATTGTTCAGAGATTAGCCTGAAGCTTTACTTTCTGGAAGGTAGAAATGGGATGAGGTCCAGATGGAGATGGGATAATAATGACAAAACTACAGATAAAAACAGCCTGTGAGCCATTACTAGAGATGCCTTGAGACAAAACAAAGTGCAGGCATAGGACTGTGTCCTTTGTTCTTCCCATGTCTGTGGCTTGTTTTTGTTTTTTTGTTTTTTTTTTTTTACTGCTTAATAGTATTCTGTAATGCTTGTTGGCGAATAGAACACCATATAGTTTTTACTTATAACCATAAGGCTTTCTGGAGGGTGAAGGCATATGTTCATGTGCTTTTGGTTAGATGTGTCCTCAGATCTCAAAGCACATGCCAAAGAAAATCTTCCATACCATTTTGACAAGAGATGATTAGAAGTCACTTTGCCTATATTGCATGCTAATTAATCTTTCTCCTGGGAGCTTGTTTACTGACCTCCAAAATAATCTTGATTCCCGGAAACTCCTAGAAAGTATGGACTTTAGATCTCTTTTCCAATCTCACTAGTAACTACTACCTACTCTGTGCCTGGTACATGAAAGGTGCTTGGTAAATGTTTGTTGAATGAATGAATAACTCATGCCATGACTTAGATATGTGATGTCTATAGTTGTATTATCTATACAACAATAAAAATAACAGCTATTGTTCATATCAAGCCACACATACATTCTTTTATCCTGTCTCAGGGATCAATACAGTGGTATAGAGAATACAGTGCTTGACACTGGATCAGGAAGACCTGGATTTAAATACCCCTGAAGACATTTAGTAGCTGTGTGATACTGGCAATACTGAACCTTGCTGAGCCATAGTTTCTTTGTATAGTGAAATTGATAATGGCACCTGTCTCACAGGGTTGTTGTGAGGATTAAATGAAATGATGCCAAGTGCTTTGCAAACCTTAAAATACACTAGAATCGTCAGTTATCATTGATCTTCATAATAACAAAGAAGGAATGTAGTTTCCTCTTTTTTTTTTTTTGATTAGGCAATGGGGTTAAGTGACTTGCCTAGTAAGTGTTATGTGTCTGAGGCCGAATTTGAATGCAGGTCCTCCTGAATCTGGGGCTGGTGCTCTATCCACTGTGCCACCTAGCTGCCCCTAGTTTCCTCTTTCTTTGACCTCTTTGGAGTCTAGGCCTAATAATGGTCTGTGAGGTCAAAGAGTATGCACGGTTTAAAAAACTTGGAAGCATAGTTCCGACTTGCTTTCCAGAACTGCTGGGCCAATTCACAGCTCTATCAAGAGTATCAATGTGCCTGATTGTTTGCAGTCTCTCCAACATTTGTCATTTTTTTTCTTTTGCTTGGACCTATGATTTCATCAGTCTGGGGAAATTCCCTGGCATAAAAACTCCTTCCACTAATGCAGACAGGTAACTCATTGGTAAAAGATGATCTTTTTCTGGAGCTCTGCAAGGTTATAGAGGTTGCCCATGGTCATATAGCTACCGTCCTCTTGACTCCATGGGGTAGCCCTTTATCTACAATGCCAGGATGCCTTCCTGACAGGTATCATTGCCCCAATTTCCAGATGAGGAAGCTGAGGGCTAGGGAGGTAAAGTAATTTATTCAAGGTCACTTAACTAGCAGTGGAGCTGTTCTTGATCTTCCCAATTGGTCTGAAATTAGTCCCACTAGACCTTTGGATCAAGGATCCAAAACATTTCTACAAAAATGCCTTGAGTTAGAATCATAGAATCTAAATTTGGAAGGGATTTTAAGCAGCTCGTAGTCCAACCTCCCCACCCAATGCAGGAATCCTTTCATAGCAGCTGTGACAAATAACCACCCAGCCTCTACTTGAACATCTCTTGTGATGGGAGGCTCACTCCTTATGAGACAGCCCAATCTATGATTGGACAGCTATAGTGGTTAGAAAGTTATGTTAAACTAAAATCTGTCCCCCCCTCCCCATGTAACTTTTCACTGTTGATACTGGTTCTGCCCTTGGGAAGTACACAGAACAAGCCTGGTGCCTATTCCACATAGTACTCTAACATCGAAATAGATCTGTGATGTCTCTTGCTTTGGACATTTCTGCCAATGATGCAGATAGTAATTCATTCGTGCCTAAGTGACTATTGTCCACATCTTCCCGTAAGTTTGCCACAGTCTGTTCAGTGATGGCAGCTGTCCTTGCTTTCTTTCAATATTATAAGGGTACAAATGGAACATTCTGACTGTCCACCTGTTATCCCTCACTTCCACCATATGATCAGACCATCTTTTCTCCATAACATACTATGCCTCGGTGATGTCTTTCATTCTTGTTTGTTAGATTTCCTTATTGGAAACATCATAATCTGTTCCCCCATTTCACACATTAGCCCTTCAAATGTTCAAAGAAAGTCAATGTTTCCTTTTCAGTGATACCTTCTCCCAGCTAAACATACCCAGTTCCTTTAATTGTTTCTCGTGTGAAACAGTTTCAGTAACTTTCACAATCATGATTGTTCTCCTCTGGATGTTGTCCTTCTGAAAATGTGCCATTCCCTGCTCCTTCTGTAAATATTTAACAACCTGCTCTGTGTGTGTGTGTGTGTGTGTGTGTGTGTGTGTGTGTGAATGTACACATGACTTCCTTTTAAGTTTGATTTGCATTTGTCAACATTTTATCCATCACTGTCTTAAATCTAAACAATCAAATCAGCATTAAGCCTTGGTTTGTAATGCTTGTTTATTTCTGAGATATAAATGCTCATGCTGAAAATTTAACAATCAGCTCTTGCAAGCTGGTTTGAGCTGGCTCCAGTAGACCCCTGATCATACTGAACATAATAACCCTAGATGTGATCTGACCAGCATGGTAGTTTCACTTATCAGTCTGATTTCTTTGAGATCTCAGCTCAATTATTTAGGTCCACTTGCCGACATGGCTATGTACTACAGACAGAGGATGATAACAGGTGACAGTGTTCCTACCATCTAGGACATGAAGATTGTTGATCACACACAGCAGCTCTTCCAGCCATCCAGGAGCAGATGGGAAATCATGGCATCAGGCCCCTGAGCAATACTCTAAATGAAAACAACCGCAGAGCTATCCAACCAAAGATGACCAGAGTTTCAAACTCTAGCTATCCTCTCATTTTCTATGACTGCCTCAAATCAAGGGTGCATGTAAGTACAGTCGATGAAGCATGTTTTCTGTTGCATACCATAGTTCCATTAGCCCGAGGTAGGAGGAAGCTATTGTTTCCGTTGGAAAGCTCTAACTGCCACAGACTGAATATAAATCTGGCCCAATTCTAGGTTGACATCCAAGAAGATAAACCCTGGATGATGTTCTGTGGCCTCCTGGTAATGTTCAGAGCTAAAGTGAACTCTTTGTTGTCCTGCCAAATGCCTGGAAAGTTGAAAGGAGCTTCTAAAAGGTCAAAACTGATGGACTCTGTATTTGATCATGTGATAAGTCTTCTCCCTACCATTTACAGATGGCACTTAGGTCTGTGGGTTATGGTGAATCTATAACCTGGGCTTAGTGTTATTTTTTTCTTTTTTCTTTGTCTTCCCCGGTTTAGGGGTGGGGAAGGCCAGGGAGGGATTCAGTAAGCTCAGTTGCATGTTAAAGCAATTTGGTCATATTTGTTAATAATTAATGATTTATTATAGTAAGAACAAGAGAGTTAGCATGCAGGTGCTGGTCAGTCTCTTCCCTGAAGTGGGAATAATGAAATATCAATTCCCTTGTGCAGCAGGAAAAGAACATGCAAAAAGAAAATTCCCAGTTTGTAACCAAGCATGGATTTTCAAGCTCCCCACATTCAATTGCTCTCCGAGGGGAGGTGGAGTTTGGTGGTGGTGGTGGGGCATTGAGAGAAGAAAAAATAAAGTGCTTGGAAAATGTATTTAAATTTACTTTCAATTAGAACAATGGTCAGTCGAAAGTGCAAAGATAGAGGAATAATGGAAGTTGTATTTCCCTGCCGAGAGCTCTTCCCCCCCACCCCAGAATAGGGCTATTCTCTTCTCTTACTTAGCTATGGCCAGTGAAATTTTGTTTTTACTGAGCATCTTCTGCATGTCAGTGCCACGGTGTGGTCTTATAAAGATATAGAAGTAGGATATATAAGAGGTGGGCCTTGCTCACCACCAGCTCGTGGTCTAATGGGTTAGACAAGATTGTCACACATAAAGCAGAGAAAAGCCATAGTCTCCCAGAGGTGGGTGTTCCCTCTTTAAGCATGTATTCTAACCCACCCAGGGCTTCTGAGACTGTATCATTCTTGGCTTTGATCTTTCATAAATGCTTCATAGAGTTTCAACCAAACAACCTGGGGACCTTCCCCTAGGTCTTTTAATATTGTGTGTATGCAAGTACAATGTCTGGCCAGTCTACGTGTCAACTTGCTATATCCCAAGTGATAAGTCAGTTGCCTTTTTGAGTTGAATATTCATATCTAGTTGATATTAAATAAGATGCCAAAGTATGTGCAACTAACTCTGAATACAGTAAAAGTTTGAAGGGAAAAAAAATAGATTTGTAATGACTGAAGAAATCCAGAAAAGGTTCATGAAGGGAGGGAGTTTTGAGCTCCATGCCTGGAGGCAGCTGGGAGCACAGTGGCCTGGAGTAAGGAAGACCTTAATTCAAATCCAGCCTCAGACACTTAACTAGCTGTGTGACCGAGCAAATCACTTAGCTTCTGTTTGTCTCAATTTCCTCAACTGTAAAATAGGGATAATATAGATACCTACCCATCAGGGTTGTTGTCAGGATCAAATGAGCTAATGTTTGTAAAAAGCACTTAACACAGTGCTTGGTACATGGTAGGGGCCATGTAAATGCTTATTTCTTTTCTTCCCCTTCCCCTCTAATAATGCACTGATGTAAATTGAGAGAAAATTTAGATTTTTCCTTTCCTTGGGGCTATGTCTTCTCCTAGCTTCCAAATTCACCATCATCTGCCACATTGGATAAAGAGCACAAGGGGATCAGATTTTACACAAGATGGAAATATTCCACACCACGATGCTGAGGCATCTTGATGAGGAATTTGAAAATTTTCTACGAAAATGGATGGAGGGATATGGTTTTCAAGCACTTTCTAATTACTCCCTGGTCGTCCAGCCTCCCCATGCATGTGCTTGCTTTGGCCCTAAAGAATAGCCCTTGATTCCAATTACTGGGTCATACTCCAGGAGGGTAGGAGAATATGGATTCCAAGCCTAAAAGTTAGAGTCAGTCAGTCAGTCATCAAGTATGTATGAAGTACTTAATATGTGCTAAAAGATGGATCTACAAAGAAAGGCAAAAACATGGTCCCCACCCTCGAAGAGCTCATATTCTAATGGAGGAAACAAGCAGTCCTCTTTCTAGCCCAGCCCTCATAGCTATCATCTGGGGAAGCAACTCCTTTGGAGAAGGGGCCAGCCATGCCCACCATCTGCCAACCAACTGCCACACACAAGGCAGGCAAACCATCTTGGCTGAAAGAAGCAAGGCACCTTGTGGGAGAGACAGGAGGTAACATGCACCAGGCAAGTCAAAACACTACCTTGTGGTGACCACCATGTCCCCTCAGAGACAGCCTGGGACTCTGAACCTAAGAGCTTTGGGAATAACAATGCTTCCAGTCCAATGTCCTCAACCATTCTGGGAAACAACCCCTGTCAAGATGCAGCCCAGAGCCCAGCAACTGCTCCTGACGGTGCTACAGCCAGAGCGCTGAAGACCCTGAAAAGAAAGTTCTTATCACCAAAGTCCCTGGCATTCTCAAATGGGTCAACATCAGAAACTGATGGGATTTTGTCAATGGAAATGCAATTAAAGAAGAGGCATTACCACCTGCTTTGCCACTTCACCTTATGGATTATTGGACCTTTCCATCTAATTTGTAGGGGAAACCTTCCATATGTGTTGGTCCCCCTTCCATTAGAATATAAGCTCCTTGAAGGCAGAGATTGCCTGACTTTTCTATGTGTATCCCCAGTCCTTACTACAGTGTTTTGCACATATTAGGTATTTAATAAATGCTTTATTCATTTATTCCAGATATATACAGTGTAAATGGAAAGAAATCTCCAAAGGGAAGGCATTAACATTGGAGAAGAGGTGGGGAAAGAAGAGGGGCCTAAGAAAGGCTCTAAATGGCAGCTGTTTTCCTTAGAAGGAAATGTATCATGAAATTCATGCCATACTACTCAATGCCACTGCCCCTTTGACCCCAAAATGGAAACAATAATTTTGAAAAAACCCAAGTACAGTCAGAACCAAGCAAACAATCTGTATTTAGTACATTGTCCTTTAATAGCGACCTTTTAAAAAAAATACATTGAAAACATATTCTGCCAGACTTGTTTTTGTATTTTACTCATCATGTTAAGGCATACCAGATGGAGACCCAGGAACATGTACTGTTTGAAAAGAATTCTTTGTCTATTTTCTTCAGCTTAATGGCTACATTTAAAAAGGCTAGGAGGAGCTTCTGAAATTATAGTGCATTTTTGGTACATCCCACCACTACTTTATAGAACCTTACGAGAGTTAATGATATCATCATTAACAAATAGGATGGACAATCTACAGTTATACCCTCTAAAGAGTATATCCTCTAAAGAATTTGATAATAATTGAAGATGTAGATTTATCAACATAAAGCACGAGAAGTATGCATGTGTGTGGGGGGGCAGCCTAGGGGGCAGAAAGTTAATAAAATTCATAATTATAACAGAATTTATGGTTAATTCAGAGGTGGCTAAGGTCTTAGACATGCTTTCAGCTTGCTAAATATGTTTTGCAAGGCACAGAAGGGGTAAGGGTTCAATTCCTGGCTCTGATACTTTAGACCTGTGCACTCACAGGAAGATCACTTAATCTCTCTGAACCTAAAATTTCTCCTCTGTAAAATAAGAATAATATGTACAGCCTGTATCAGATTGCATGCCATCTTGGGGAAGGAGGAGAGAAGGGGGCAGGAATTTAAAACTCAAAAGCTTATGGAAGTGAATGTTGAAAACGAAAAATAAATAAATTAATTTAAAAAAAGAAACTTAAAAAATGAGGATAATAATAACCCTACTTCACAAGGTGGCTGATACAATAGTCATAACCTTTATATAGCATTACAGATCACATTGCAAATCTTGAAGTGCTATAAAATATTATTATTATCATCATACTAATCTTGTCATCTTTTTTGATGGGATTCAGATAGAAATAGTGATTCTCCACTTGGTCTTTTTATATTTAATATTCTATGGACTATTGCCCAAGTGGTTAAAATGACTGCTTTTTGTAGCTAAATAAATGTGTTAAGATGTGAGCTTATCTCCCACAGGCTCATGGTTAGCACCCTCAATATAACTCCAGTAGCAGAAAGGGCAACAGGGATGCTATGTGCCTCATCTGGTCCTAATATGATTTGCTCTCAGGTAGGGATCTATGGGGCAGCTAGGTGATATAGTGGTGATATATAGAGCACTGGGCCTGCAGTCAGGAAGACTCATCTCCCTGAGTTCAAATCTGAACTCAGACACTTACTAACTGTTTGACCATGGGCAAGTCACTTAACTTTGCCTCAGTTTCCTCATCTGTAAAATGAGCTGGAGAAGGAAATGGCAAACCCCTCCAGCATCTCTGCCAAGAAAATCCCAAATGGGATCAGGAAAAGTTGGACATGACTGAATAAAAACAAAGAAGTCTGTATTTCTATGATGATGGTGATTCCCCAATTTTTTACATTAAAATGCATGTAATAAAAATTCAAAATGTGAAAAGATAATTTTCTTCCTAATGATCCCAATGATTTTTGTCAAGTTCTAAAAAAGAATCTTCACTGAGAATTCTCATTTTACCTGAAGCCCCTATATAATGAAGGAGAAAGGCAGATTTTAAAAATGGTTTCAGATTGGCTCTATAAACCTTGTAATCCAACTCTCTCCAATCTTCCATATGGCAAACATAAGCTCCATATTTTGATTTTTAGGTAATAAATGCGTCATTTTTCATGGCTTAGGTATGGGCTATATTTCAGAGAGCTGTCTTATTCACAGACAGTGCTGGGTAAAATGTGACATTTTCCATGATTTTCTCCCTAATTATACTTCCCATCAACCATCCTAGTGCAAAGGAAGATTGAAATTCCCAAAGTTGAATGCAGAATCATTCAGTCAGCAAGCTTTATTGAGCACCTACAATGTGTAGAGTCCTGATGCCCTCGTGAAGTTCATTCAGGAAGGTTGAAAATGCTCACATGAAATCACCGAGGAATGCTATTGCCAAGCAACATATCAAAAAGCACAAATCAGTGCAGCATTAAGTGGACTGCATTAGTGTTGATGATCGGAGAGAGGAAGATGTCAAATTAGTTCATTTATGGCAAGTTTCCTGGAAGAGGTGAGTTTAGGGCCAGGTTTTCAAGTAGGTAAGAGACAAGGAGAGCTATTAATAAGATGAAGAACCCAGAACTTTGTTCCAAAATGCTGACCCACTCTTCCAGTGGGTTTAGGAGGAACAGGTATGGGTCGTTCAGAGGAGGGTAATAGCAGAAGATATATCTCCCCAAAGGTTCTCTCCAACATACCCACATAATTGTAAACACTCTTCTAAGTCTTGCATCAATACCTTTCCCTCCTAGATCTACCAGAAATTGCTGGATCCTCATGAGTCAACTATGTCATGGAATTTTATCAACCCCACTGTGCATTCAAGTTATTTTATTTTTGATTTATGGAATAAAACAAATGTTTCCATAACATAGTATATTAAAAAAGGAGATTGTGCATGAAATTATAAATCAATTATGTACAACTTGCTATTGTTTTTAAATATATAATAAAATTGTCATGTAAATTTCTTTTTTTTTCTTCCCTCCCTCCCCAGCCCTAGAAATGGCTACCATTAGACACAAATATATATATATATATACACATATATATACATACACATATATGAATGTGTGTGTGTAAAATTATTTTATACATACTTCTATTTATCATTTATTTCTCTGGATACAGACAGTGTCCTTTATAGTTAATTTGGCATTTATAATAGTCAAAATGACTTATTTGCTCAAAGGGTTCTTAAAACAATATTGTTGTCACTGTATACAATGTCCTCTTGGTTCTGCTCATTTTGTTCTTCATTATTTTGTGATCCTACTCAAGTTGAGGGCATGAAATGTGTATAGAAATGAGAACAGTAGATGCCATCCCCATCCTAAAGCCTCTTTGCCTGGGCACATGCTAGGAGGGCAGTGTAGAAAGTTGTTGCTTTCCCAAGTGGCAGGTTTGAGTGGGAGGATGCCACCTAACTCTCTACTCATTCTGACCCTTTGTGGCCTGGAACCTCTCCCCAGAGCAGAAGTGCGACTCAGTCTGGACAGGGGCATGTTGTGGAGGTAGGGGCTCGACTGGAGGCTGAGGAGTAAAACTGCCAAGTAGTTTTACTATGTCCCCATGTAGGCAGAGATGGCCCGGTTCTGGCCCCAGCCGCCTAAAGTGTGCTGCTGCCACATATCCTGTACCCTCCTGCCTTGTAAGGATCCCAGCCCTTCCCTCCTGAAGCTGGGCATTCTAGAAGAACAGGCCAGAAGGCTCAGGGCTGGCTGAATACAGATAGAGGAGAGTAATGAGAGCCTGATCTTCTCCTCCCCTGGACCACATATCCCTGGCATAGATGGATCCTTTTCTGCCACTCCCTCTCCATACAAATCGTGAGGCAAGACCACATAATTGGTACCTTCTCCCTTCATATCCGGACGTGTGCACAAACTGCCAATGTCAGGGCAGGAGGCCCCAGGGCTTCTGCTCAGCCTGGGCTAGCACCCTTACTCTCAATCCCATCACTCCTTGGCCTTTTGCTACTGCCTGCCTCAAGCTGGGTTGGATGACCAGCATGAAGAAGGATAAATGGGTGCCTGGGGTCTTCCCTGGCAAGAGAGAAAAACACAAGCAAAATCAATCAGATTGTATATGCCACCATTTTTATTTATAGTCACCCTCCCCTCTACTGAGATGAAGAAAGTGTGTTTTATCACAAATTCTCTGAGGCCAAGATTGATATTGGTCATTCCAAGTAATCAGACTTTGGCTGCCTTTCAGAGTTGTTTTAGTTTATACTATTGTGATTGTGTATATTGTTCTTCTGGTTCTGTTTATTTCATTCCGTATCTTATTCCATGTTTATCTGCAAGCTTCATGTTACTTGTTTCTTATGGCACAACAATGTTCCATTAAATTTCTATCCCCCCAATTCATCCCCTACGTGATGAGTACTGGCTTGGTTGCCAGTTTTTCTGGGCACAAACTCTCTAGTCTCCCTGCAGAGTGGCAGGGTTTCAGCCAGCTATCATTTGGCCAGACCACTCAACACAGGTGTTTATGGGAGCCACAGAGAGCCACAGCTGCTTTCTGATGTTTCAGAGAAGCATGGAACTAGACTTCTCTCCTGAATCTTCCCTCTATCTCCTCCTGCCCCCACCCCTTTGCTAATGCTCAGCTTTAAGGAAAAGAAGAGAAAGCTTGTGATACAGCAGAAATGATGTTGAATTTGGAGTCAGAGGATCTGAGTTCATATTTTGTCTCTGACACTATTTGTGTGAAATTGGGTAAATCATTTAACCTCTTGGGACCTCAGTTTCCTCATCTATAAAAATGAAGTGGTTGGACAAGATGATCTCAGAGGTCCCTTCCAACTCTAAATATATGATCCTCAGACCTATCTAGAGAGAGTTTTCTGTAAACAGAAAACTAATAAAACTAGTTGATAAATGATGTATCCACTGACAGGCAGATGTAATAAAGACTATGGGAGCTAAGGGGGTAAAAACACTTCTATCTGTGGGTGATGATGAGATGGATGATAGCTAATATTTATTTAGCGCTTAAGGTCTTTAAAGGGTTTTACTTATTCTCTTGTTTGGTCCCTACAATAACTCTCTGAGGTAGGTGCTATCATAAGTACCAATTATGAAATGAGGAAACTGAGGCTCACAAAGTCAAGTGACTTGCCCATGGGCAAACAGATACTATCTGCTCCAACTCCAGTTTCCTCTCCATTGGAACCACCTAATTCCCTCTATATGGAAGTTTTCATAGTAGATGTGGGGATTGAGATGGGGGGGAAGGGGACAAGGGTGTGAGTAAAGACTAGGAGGTAGAAAGGTGTGAGGCAGGCCACAGGGACAGTGAATGGACCAGGAAAGGAGAAGATTTAGGGAGGGACAGAGAAATCCTGTCTAAGGATTTGTCACCTGGAAGTGGGAATAAGGTGGTTCTGCTTAGCCCTACAGAGCAGAACTAGAAGTACTTAGGGAAAGTTACAAAGAAGCCAGTTTATTTTTGATGAAAGGGAAATTTTCCTAGCAATTAAAGTTGTGCAAGAGTGAAATAGACTACCTTAGGAGGCAGTGGGCTCATCATCACTTTAGATCCTTAAACAAAGACTGTATAAGTTTGGGTTGGGTATAACAAGTAGTTATATAGTCAGTCAATCAGGTGCCCAACTAATATTTATTACAAGCCTACTATATGTCAGGCAATGTACACTGGAAATACAAGGCAAGGCAAAAGTCAATCTCTGCTGTCAAAGAGCTTCTCAATGGCGAAAATTATAGAGAAGATTCTTAGTAATGTTGGATCAGATGATCTTCAGCTCTCTTCCAGCTCTGATTTTGGTATAAGGAAGCTGAGTGCTACATGTGGAAAGAGACTTGAATGTGGAATTGGTAGAGCCAGATCCAAATACTGGTTCTGCCACTTACTACCTGGTTAACCTTGAGAAGACTACTTTAGCCTCTCTTGGCCTCGGGTCCCTCATCTACAAAACAAAGGGGTTGGATTGGATGGCCTCTACTGTCTCTTTCAGCTTTAAATCTATGGTCCTAGGATTCTGTGGTTCATGGAAAGGTGGTTCATGTAAAGAAGTACTCTAAAAATATAGTTTAGGGTCAGATATATCATCTTGCTGAAAGATGGAGAGCAAGGAGACCGAAGGCAGAGAAACCAACTTGGAGGAGATCACCAAAATCCAAGGGTGAAGTGGTTAAAGGCCTGGACTGGTGGTTTCAGAAATAAAAAAAAAAAAAGAATCTGAAAGGCATTGTGAGAGAGAGGAAAAAAAGAGTTGGCAGGATTCAGAGATGGATTGGTTGTGAGGGATAAAGGAGAACAAAAAGTTGGAAATGACTCTGAGCTAGGGACCTTGGGGATTGGAAGGATGATGGTAGTGTTGACAGTAATGGGAAATTTGGACAGAGGCACTTGTTTTTATAGGGCAGACAATGAATTCAGGCTATGTCAGTATGACAGAAACAAATAGACCATAGCAGGAAAGAGATGGGAAATTCGGGTCACTCTGATCCTTCTATTTGATAGATGTGCCTTGGCTGAATCAATCATGATGGATCATTGAAATGTCCAAAGTAACTGAGGTCTGTCAGGTTATGATCTGCTACCTTTGCCACCTATAAACAGAGCCCTTGCAACGTTTCTCATCCTAACAATGACATGTGACATGGAATGGTTTTAGTGGAGAGTGTATGGAAATCTGTCTGATGTTGACTTAAGTTTAAAGACTTAAGTTTAGGACAAGGAGAAAATAGAATGAGGCTAACAAGTTTGGTTTTCCAAGAGTCATCTTCACACCATATGACCATTGCTTCTAGATCTTCACTGTGCGCACCTGTAATAGAGACTGGCCACAGGGAATCAGTATGACTCAATTTTTCTGTGCATTTTGATTCATCCTCAGTTCAGGTTTAGGAAATGTGAGGCTACATCCATACATAAAAAATAAGTATAGAATTGAAATCATTTAGATAACTCAAAGGCTGAGAGACCATAGGACCACAGATTTAGGGCTGGATGGAAACTTGGAGGCCACTTAGTCCAAACTCCCCTCATTTTGCAGATGAGGAAACTGAGGTGCAGGGAAGTTATTTTGGGTCCTCCTTACCTTTCTCCTGTACTATTGCAATGGACCCCTTATTGATCTTCCCACCTCCAGTCTTCTCCCTCTCTAATTCATCACACAGCAGCCGAAAGCACATCACTCCCTTGTTCAAGAACTCTAATGGCTCCCCACTGCCTATAGAGTCAAATATAAATCTTTTGTTTCACACTAGAGGCCCTTCACAATCTGGCTCTGCCTATAACACATCACTCCCCTTTAGGTACTTTCTATTTCAACCAAGCTGGTTACATGCTATTCCCCATGAAGCCTATTCCATTTTCCACCTTCCACCTCCCAACCCTGCACCTTTGAACAGGTTGTTACCCATGCCTGAAAAGCATATTCCCCTCAACCTTGCCGTTTCAAGGCTCAGCTCAAATACCACCTACTATAGGAGATCAGTAAAGATCTGTTGCTCTCCCCTCTTCCAAATGATTTTGCATATATTTTATATTTATCATTGTATAAAACAGTTGCTTGAGACATTGGGGAACAAAGTGATGTATTGAGACAAATTAACTGTACCCTTAGGGGTTTCAAATAGCTAAGACTAGGAGTTAAGAAGTATAGGCAGAGAAAAGCTTTGTGGAAGAAAGTCTTCTAGCCATGATGTTTAGCAGCAGTCTGTCCAGAGAGATACTCTACCTAGCAATTAGAGAATTTTGTTGACTCTAGAGAGCTTCAGACACAATTGAAAGATCAGAGATTTATAAAAAAAAAGCAGACACATATACAAAAAGGTGCTTCCTCAAGGGAGAAAGCACCTTTGAGGAAGAGAACTCCTGGCAGCAGAGAAGAGAGTCAGTTAAGAACTAAAGAGAGCTAGGTCTAGCAATTGATAATTGAGCTGTGGAGAGGAGCAGACCTTGGAAACACAGCTGAGCAACCCACCTAGCAGAAATGAGCGCTTGATTAGAGCTGCTTAAGGGTTCTACAAAGAGAGAAAGGACTTCTAGGTCCTCTAGGACCAGGAGTTGTGAGTTACCTTTGCCACATGTGCCTCATCTCCATTCCACTTTGAGCTTACTCTTTCCATGAATACTGTGTGCCTTTGTGGGAGAGTGCACCCCAGGCACCCCAGGTTTATAGGAGGAATGTTTTGTAGCTAGTGTTTTTTCCCCTTATACTATCTAAGTAAATGCCTTTGCTAAGAGCCAAATGAATTTACTGGTTGATTATTAGTGAAAAGCACACTAATAGGGAATGATGAGCTAGAGTGTTAGCCCCAGATAGTTACTCTTACAATCCTCAGTATCAGTGCCCGTCTGGCCACTAGACTGCAAGTATGAGTACAAGTTGGGGAACTGCCCAGAGGGGGTGTTACAAATGTAGTGGTTGACGGAAAACTCCTTAACATTTCCTTTATTTTTTTTTTTTTGGTATGTAGATCCCATCTTTTCCAACACAATGGATGCTTCTTGACCGCAGGACCTAGTTCATTTTTGTCTCAGTATCCCCAATACCTAGCACAATGCCTGATGGGCGACTTAATAAAAGTGTATTAACTGACCAAATAACTTGCACAAGTTTGGACTTGGAACTTGAAGCCAGTCAATAATAACAATAATATTATGTTATAATATTATATTACAATAATTATCAATAAACAATGATACCAATACTCAAATCTTACTACTCTGTACCAAAAATCAGTATTTTTTCTCCACTGCACTGCATCACAATGCCTGCTCTATGCCTCTTAATGTTACCCACAAGTAATTAGGCTATGGTTTTGTCTCTTTGGTTTCTGTTTCAGCACACTTGCTCTCTGACTATTCTTCAGTGCTCTCAACGAAGCAAAGATATGGATATTAAGGAACTAATTTGATAACTACAGTCAGTTTAGATCATTCAGGGCCTCAAGTGGGTTGGCATTTTGTTTTGTTTTTTAGCTCACATGATTTGTTTTGGCTACTCCATTCCAATGAACCCTTCAAATCACTTTGCTTATTGGGTTGCAAATAGATAGAACCCATAGGAGCACAAAAATCCCCACCCCAAAATCAGAAACCCAGGGATTGATAGAAAACCACTTCAATTGTCTCTTTTTCAACCAGAGAATCTCCAGTGATCCCCTTCTCAGCAGCCCACCCCAAACCATCTCTGTCTGTGTCAAATGTCAATGGATATGGAAAAACTAGATCTTAAAATGGATAGAATTTTAAACAAATTGTAGTGATTTCCTGGATGAGCAAATTGCCATGCTACTTCAGCAAATAACTATAATTTTTTTCATTTAAAAAAATCTTTACAATTTAGGGTACAATGACAATAGCATGCTTTTGTGGGCCAACTTGTAATATTAAAAGATTAGGAAAATACTACAGCTTTTAGCAATCTATTCCCTCTGTCTCACATTTTAACTCCTCTATGGGGAGCTTTATCCTCCTGACCATCTCAAGAAGAAATGATCAGATTTCATTATGTGTTCTTAATACAATTCTCTTAATTTTGTTTCAAAAACAACAGAAAGCAAATGTCTGCTATCTTTGCTTGCTCTCTCAAATTTCAGACATGAGAACTGTGAATATCGACTTAAAGCTTTTGAGGGTATATTTAATGACTCTTTCAACAATGAAGGAGGTTTTATAAAGGTCATTTACAAACTGATATCCCTTGAATAAATATGGAAAGCATGCCCTTACCCCAAATGTTTTGCCTTGTTAATTTATATTCACTCTTTCTGTATTTATATTGGAAAGTCATTATCAGTTCTTATTTAGGATTTGACTTTTTAGTGCATTATTTATTATAAGAACTTATAATTTCCATTTATTCTGGAAGGGATGAAGTTAGATTTGGCTGGTGGAGCTGTCCCAAAATAAATGCTTTTTGCAATCCAATTGAAAATAAATGTTTGGGTGAACCTGTTAGTTCATCTCCAGTAGTTTCTCTGATTGGATATGAATTCCCATTCCTGGAATTATTTTCCTTGTATTTTCCCCCTTTTCCTATCTTATTATTATTATGATTGCTATAAAATGGACAAATTGAAAATCAGTTAGAACAGGAAGATGCGCTACCTTTCTTCCTTCTGTGAAAAAGAAAGCCTTAGGACACAGGACCAGCAATTCTGACAAGTGCCACCAAAAAAAAAAACCAAAAAACATTTGGGGGCAAGTAGCATGAATGGGATGTAGTTAAACTGCTTTGTGTAAATTAATTTTTTTCAATTAACACACATTTATTTTCCTCTTCCTTCCACCTCCTCCCCACTGAAAAAAAAAAAAAGGAAAACAAGTCCCTCAGAACAAATAAACATAGTCCAGCAAAACAAATCCCCACATTGGTCATGCCACAAATGTGTCTTATTCTGCACATTTAATCTAGTACCTTTCTTCCAGAAACATTCATCATCAGTTCTCTAGAACTATGGTTGGTCATAGGGTTTATCAGAGTTGTTAAATCTTTCTAGATTATTAATTTTTACAATGTTGTTGCTATTGTATAAATCATTCTTTTGGTTCTGCTCACCTTATTCTGCTTCAGTTCATATAAGTCTTCCTAGGTTTCTTTGAAACTGCCCATTTCAACATTTCCCTTTGGCACAAATAGTATCCCATTACATCCATATGCCATACTTTAAAAAAAAAAAAAGCATATGCAGCTGGGGAGATGCTGTGGGTGGGAAGAACCTTGGCCATAGACCTTGGAACTTGGGAAACACAAGGCTCTGTGGCAGAGTGAGACTCTTGGAGGTGGCTATCAGTGTGTTGGAAGGGTTTCAGCATGGCAGGGAGAGAGACTAATCCTGGGAGGAACTCACTTGAGGTGTGGCATATATGAGACAGAAAATTTCTTATCTAGCAGATTCTTATTTTAACTAATTATTCTTGAAAACTAGGCACTACACACAGTTATTTCTATCTGCTAAGGAGATATAAGTAATGTCTATAGGCTCTAAACTTTGGTGCCCCTAGACAAAGCCTTGGTCATTTCACCTTAGTTATAGCTTGGACTGGAAAGACTCTTAGAAGTTAAATCTTTCTTTCATTTTCTTTCTTTCTTTCTCTTTCTTTCTCTCTTCCTTCTTTCCTTCCTTCCTTCCTTCCTTTCTTTCTTTCTCTTTTTCTTTTTTTCTTGAAAAGTTTGTACTATATTGCGACTTTGAAATATCTTAATTATTCATTAGCTTGAAGTCTTTTCTCTTTTTATTCTCTTGAATATTATTACTACGACTTCTAATGACCCATATTTCTAAGTCTAGAATTGGAGGTCAGAATGGAGACACTGCCCTTAGCTTTGCTTGGTGATTGTAGACATTGGCTCCCCACCCCTGCCAATGCGCTGAGAGCTTTTTTCCCCTATAGGGATCTAGAGAGTGCCTTGCTGGATTATGGAGAGATGGAAATAGAGGACTGGGTGGATTCCAATAAGGCTAGCGATACCTAGGAGACTAGAAAATGCTGTTTCCATCACCCTACACTGATACACGTGTCACTTCTGAGTCAGGAGGTAGGGTAGCCTGGAAAAAGCACCAGCGCTGAAATCAAGGAACCCAATACCTGTGTGATATTAGTCAAGTCTACTTAACATCCTTATGCCTCAGTTTCTTCTGTAAAACTAGGGACTTGAATGAGATTGCCTCCGAGGTCCTTTCCAGCTCAAACTCTGAGGATAGCATGACCAAAGGGGCATCTGTTACTCCACGGTAGAATATTGTGTGATGGTGCCACTAGATGTCAGTAAAGTCACATGCTTCTTCTGATGCTCACATACTGGATTGGGCCAGCCCTGCTTCTGAGGGGGTTGGACGCCTCCCAAAGATTGCTTTCGGCTTTTGCTTATTTTGCATTTTACTCTAACTGGTTGCATCCCCTTGAGGAGGGCACCCCTCCCCCTTCCCAATCCTCATTTTCACAGTCAGCATCTTCCATTCCTTTGTTTCCAGTGACATCTTTCCCTGTTTATTTAACAAAAAGTTTGTGATGCCAGTGAAATGAAAAACCAGATTATATAAAGGAAGCCTTCAGAAAACCTCTTAGGAAGATGCCCCGCAGATTTGACAGTTTTCAAATCAAATGACCACCTTAACACATCATCATTGCCCATTAATATTTGTGTTAATAATAGCTCATACCGACATTCCAAGCGCTTTCCTTGCCACCACTCTGGGAGGTATTCACACAAATTTTTTCAGTCCCATTTTACACTTGAAGAAACTGAGGTTTGGGGGTATTAAAGGACTTGTCTATGGTTACCCCCACGATTAATAAGTGACAGAGCTGGATTTTGAACCTAGGTCACTCACGCCTGATTCTCAGACCAGAGTGCACTGTTTCCCTCGCCCCAAACGCCTCCTGTCACCACCAGCTTTCTGTGTTCTGGGATTCAGAAAGAAACAATAATAACATTAAGGGGACAGAAATAAATGCCCATGAGGCAAAACCCTTTCTTCTGAAGTGCTGACTGCATCTCTGCAAAGTTGGAGGGGTTAGGGGTGGGGAGCTCTTGGAAGGATGACTTAGTCCTGGAAAAGGCTCAAAAGTTCAAGCTGCAGCCCATGGATATTTGGCCTCGTGCACGTCCCTCGGGAGAGTTGCTTTAGAAAACTAATGAGCGGAGAGTTGTAGATCGTAGCAGTTTTGTAGCAATTCCATATTTTTAATTGCTTGTTAGGCAACAGACCATAATCTACTAATTTAATTTAGTCGATGGCTTTTAACTTTAATATACTTCACTCATATGAAAAAAATTATTGGATATAGCATATTTACAATTTTCAAAAAGTCTTTAACATTGAAGAAAGCCCAGGGTAGTTAGTATGTGGAATTTCAAAAGTACACACCTCTGTTGTGTATTCAAATCTCAGAACCATGAGTCTTCCAAAGGCAATTTGAAAAGGAAATTGAACTGAGGGGTTGAGTGGAGCATGTTATTTACCATATCTAAGCACAACTATTCTGTGCTTAGGGGAAAAGAGGAAACAGTGCTTTAGTTGTTCAGTTGTGTTCAACTCTTCGTGACCCCATTTGGGGTTTTCTTGGCAAAGATATTGCAGTGGTTTGGTCTATTATTTCCTTCTCCAGCTCATTTTACAGATGAGGAAACTGAGGCAAACAAGGTTAAGTGACTTGCTCAAGGTCTGAGGTCAAATTTGAACTCAGGAAGATGAATCTTCCTGACTCTAAGTCTGGCGCTTTATCCACTTCACCACCAAGCTCCCTTGAAGGTCTTGCATTCAAAAGAAAATTCCTGTGTGTTCACTGTTTTCTTCTTGAGCTCTCTGCAAGGGCAATGTGAACATTGTGGAGCAGAGGATGTAGCTTGCATAGTAACCCCAAAAAGGACATTGTGTTAGGCAAGGAAGTGGTTTGAGATAAATGTGTTTTCATGGCAATGACTACAATTATTCCTCTCTGTAGTGTGTTCAGAGAGTACTGAAAAAACACTGACTTTTTTTTAGCTTCAGACCACCATTAGAAATCTGCCTCTCCTCCCATCTCCTCTACTGGACTTACAGTATGTATGTGTGCATATAAAAACTAACTATACTGCACATATGGGCATGTACATTTGTACATGCACAATGCATGCATGTACATATATAAAGTGGTCGGTTAAATCATAAACTCATAGGATCATAAATCTAGAGTTAGAAGAGAGCTCCAGGCCCATCATTTTACAGTTGAAGAACCTGAGACTCAGAGTTGACTTTCCAGGAGATGATAGGTAGGTAGGTGGGCAGATAGATAGATAGATGGATGGATGAATGGATGGATGGATGGATAGACAGATAAATGAATGGGTGGATGGATAGATTAAATAAATATAGATAGGTATATTTAGATATAGATATGTAGATATGTGTGTGGATCTTCACACAAATACATATTCAAGTACAAGTAAATACACATATACACACACATGTATATCTATCTATATCTTTGTAGTTCCATATCTACATCTTTACATCTATATCTACATCTTTCTCTACCTCTATTTCTATCTTTGTCTCTCTCTCTCTCTTTCTTTTTCCTAGCCCTGGCATTTATTGTTTGAATGCCATTGGGTAAGTCCTTTCACCTTTCTGAGTTTCAGTTCCCTCATCTATAAAGAAGAGATAATTATTCTAAGAAATAATTGCAACACCTCCCTCACAGAACTAGGGCCAAGAAGGTAACTCACAAGCCCTAGAGCACTAAATAAATTTAAGTTATTATTTTGATTTTTGACACCAATCATGGTACCCCAGAGTTTCAAAGTAAAAATAATCATGGGTGAGCCAAAGGGCAATATAAAGACCGAGGGGATGTGTAAGGAGGCTACAACCTGTCACCGAAGTTGATTTGTGAAAAGCAAATAACTATCCAGCTCTGGAAATCTGGAGACATCGGCATCTGGAGATGTCGCACTGGAACTCTGCTATTGATACAACATCTGCTTTTTGCTGGGCCCTTCCAGTTACCGTTTCTGGGGCAGGATTCCCTAAATAGTTATACCATGCCCTGCCATACACATATCAAATTTTCTCTAAGTTTTGTAAAATACTGGCACATATTAAATATCCTTAAGTTTGCCTCTAGGGAAATGTGTGCCTTATTAAATGATGTTTTGAACCACAGAACTGATTATAGGGAAAATATTTTCAAGAAGCCAGCATCTTCCATTTGTGAGGTACTTCTCATCCAGCAAGATTTTGGTTATGGGACAATAAACTCTGTCCTGCTAACATTACATCTCTGGAACATGGCTGCATTGGATGATACGTTCTTTACAAGCTAGCAATCCAAGCTACAGGAGGTACTAAGGAGCATGTGAATTGGTCTTTCCTGGAAGAGTGGTCATGAAATTGGACCTACACATTATACATTCAAAGAAGAATGCAGTTCCAGGGGAAAAATAAGCAGACCATGCACCTTCTTTGCTCATGGTTGGCCTGACTTCAAGTACAATGTTAAGCTTTCCTCTGAACCGCACCCTGAGTACACCCACTTAGATTATAAACATTCAGAAAATTGCGTGCTTTTTACAATTTAATTGGTGGTATTTTTCAGATTTGAAAATAAATGGGCCTAAGTATCTTGTTTATTCTTGGCAGCACGTCAGAGGAGCATTGATGATCACTAGACTGACCACAGCCTTGTTCAAGCCAGGTAAAGAAATGTTTGTCTGATTACTTATATCTTGAGAGTCGAGAGGCAGTGTGGTGCTGTGGATAGAGAACTGGGCCTAAAATCAGGCTTCAAAGTACCTGGCTTCAAATCTAATCTCTGACAATTTGCAGGTTGTGTGATTCTGGGCAAATCAGCTTCTCTGTGTGTGTCACAACTGCCCAGCACTTATGCATTACTGTTAGCCATCGATGGGTTGGGGAAGCTAGGTGGTGCAGTACATAGAGTGCCAGTCCTGAAGTCAGAAAGACTCATCTTCATGAGTTCAAATCTGGCCTCAGACACTTATTAGCTGTATGACTCTCAGTTTCCTCATCTGTAAAATGAACTGGAGAAGGAAACAGCAAACCACTCCAATATCTTTGCCAAGAAAACCCCAAATGAGGTCACAGCACGAAGAGTCAGACATGACTGAAATGACTGAACAACAAAACCAACACCAGGGTTATATGTCAGACAAACATGACTTAGAATTTCCTTTTCTTCTCTCTTTTTTTTAATAGCAATATGGTTTCTATGATTTTTAACTCTCTTTTCTGCCTATTCTATTCTATAGAAACCTCATCCATTTTTCCAGTACCTTGCAGGCATCACTCATATTCTATTTAGTTAAAAATTTCCACATAACTTCAGACAGAAATAATCTCTCCCTCTGTGGATTTTCACAGATCCAAATTGCTTCATTAGCTACAAAGCAGATCATAGACAAGGATCTTAGATCTGGGAAGGACCATAGCAATTATTGTTTATAGTATTTGCACGTCACTTATTATAGTTCTTTGTATAATGCCTTGATTCCACCCTTCCCTACTCCTGTAGCTGATTTAAGAAGTTGAAGGGATGTAGTATCCTTTTTGGCCACTGGACACTTGACCTGAAAAAAACTGGAGAGACGCAGGAGGCGAAATGGTGAGTGAGCAGAGATAGTTTCTCCCCACAGCTGACTTGCCCTTGCCAAAACCCCTGCTCCCTGAGGACGAACTAACCACAACAAGAAGAAGTCGGTTCCTACAAGAGACAGGTTAGTGAAGGGGAAAGCACCGGCCATCAGGAACTTCACTCTGTACGCGATCCTGAATCATGGCTCCCTGCAACGGGGAAGAGTTGAATCCTGAGAACAGAGTGCCCGAGTCTTCATCTAAAAACTGGACCTTTTTGCAAGCATGAATTGAATGTGGATGGAACTGGTGGGATTTTATTGTTCTTCCTATCTTCCTTTGTCTGTTCAAAGCGGAGAAGCTGTGAGGAACTAAATCTAACTGGGTTTTTTTGCTAGGCTTAGAGGTTTTTTCCCTGGGTTTAGAGCAGCCTATATGCTGCCTAAGAGCTGCCTAGGTCTAGGAGAAACCACAAGTATATACATATGTCAGATGTCTTATTATACATTACTTTATTATTGTATTGCTTCTATGCCTAAAGTAAGGCACTGTATACAGTTAAGTATGTTCATTCCTGTGGGGAGCAGCTTCAAAGCACAGCTCAGAGGCCTTGGAGGGCCCTCCAACAAGAGGCCATGCCCGATCCGAGCTCATCCAAATTAGCGTTAGAGAACCTCCTGAAATTATTTTAAATAAACTACTTAATAAATTTAAGCAAGTTCATTTGTATCAATTTATCAAGTGAATACATAGCCATAGTATTTGCTTAATCATGTATCTTTTATATCCTTTCAGGAGATATTTCTTGATATTGGAGACTTTTTCTTTTGTATCCTCAAGGTCTAGACCAGCACACCACACATAATAGAAATTTAGTAACTGAGTTTGGAGTTGAATAGTTGATAATTGACAATCACTTAGGCTTTCTGGGAATCCTTTTCCTTGTCTTGAAAGTGAGCAGATTTGAGGTACTTTCAACACTGAAATCCTATGGCCCTGTGTTCTTTTAACCATTAATTATATTTCTTTCTATCAGTGCCCCTTTCCTTTTTTTTTTTTTTTGTTATTGGGCAATTGGGGTTAAGTGACTTGCCCAGGGTCACACAGCTAGTAAGTGTCAAGTGTTTGGTCTGAGGCCGGATTTGAACTCAGGAGCTGCTGACTTCAGGGCCGGTGCTCTATCCACTGCGTCAGTGCCCCTTTCCAAACAACATTTAACACACCCATCAATAGTAGGTATTTAATAAATATTTGTTAAATACTTGTTGAATGAATGAATAAATACACTCACTGGTGTAGGGTGGTCAGACCTTACAGACATGATTTAGATAAGGTCACTTATGTTCTCCTATTCTGAACATTAAAAGTATTTCAATTTTCTGAAATGAAGGAAGTAGTCTCAATTTCTTTTTCAACTTAGAAATGTTGACGTCTGTGCTAGAAAGTGGGTCACAATACAACAGATAAGAACAGCTGGAAGGAGTTTCTCAGGGATTGTTTCTACTTTCCTCAAAGCCCAGATGCTGCTCTTGGAGTCCCCAAACATCCTAACTTACTAATCTACAACGCAAAGAAATTCTGTCCAAATTCCAAAGCTAGGCTGAGAAAAGCTTAAGTGAAATTCAGCATCCAATTATTTTTCAAAAGCATCATGATTTATAACCTCTTTAAGAAGCTGGCTCTAGCCTAGCAGTTTTTCCCTAGAAGATAATCACAGATTTTTTTTTTTTATTTCCCATGTGCTTATGGACACAGACAAAAAAGATGAATATTTTTATGACTATTTGGCAGGTTGGGGAGACTGGATGGGATCCTTTCTTTCTCCAGCTGAATTTGAGAGAACCTAGCCAGGGTTCTTGTGTTCTCCAGGAAACAGAGAAGTCACGCAGAAAACCTGAGATTAGGTTTCCAATACAAAAGATCACCCCCACCAACCAGTTCTATCTTTTGAATCAGCAGCAGACTATGATATGTTCTACATGAGAACAAAGTTTGGAACACATTTACTATGCCTGAAGGTGAACTTCACTCCACTTCCCTACTCATATGGCTGCTATTTAAAAACGAAGGCATTCAGCAGCCCTCCCCCAATACAAAATATCTAAAATGATTTTGGGGCCTGAGTGTAGAATATATTGTTGGAAGCCCCCATCAGTAACCTTGGGAACAAGATGAAGGAGACTGGACATCTGTAAAAACCAGTACGTGACAGCAGCTTACATACTTAACTGGATTTAGAAACACTTATGGACAACAGTTACCTTTGAAAAGAGCTCTTTCATTTATACTGATGCACCTTTTTTGGTAACGGCCAGTGCGATTCTCCATCTATCCCTGTCACCTTCTCCCATCTACATTGACTTAGGATGAGGTAATGACCTCTAGAGTCTGATGAAAAAAAAAAAGTCTGCCAAGACAAAAAAAATATGATACAGATGACTCTTACTGAGAGTCCCATCAAACCATTGTTTTCCCTTTCTAAACCTCATAAAAGCTTCCTCAGTGAACTGGGGCTTTGTCATTCTGTCTCTAAAAAAGATCCAGTCACCAACTCTAGGTTTGGTTTTGATGAGGACATATCTGCTTTCTTTCTCAGCTAGATAACTGGGGATAATGTCCCTCACCTCTGTTCAAAAGTTGCCAAGCACTCCAATTATCTTTTGAATCCCTAAGTCCATTACTGAGGCAACTGTGTAGGATTATTCAAATCACTTAGGCACTGGAAGCAAACTCTTTCATTTGGACCCTCTAGGGGAGGCAGATATCATAGAGTCAAGATATACAGGGCATTCTTCCCCAGGTTGGCACCATGTAACCTGCAGATACTCAATGAAAGGCATTTGTTAAGCACTTTGCAACATGCCAAGTACTGTACTAAGCACAGAAAATACAAATACAAAAACAAGATCTTCCTTGCTCACATTCTAATGGGGAGACACCATATTTAGGGACATGGTAGACAGAGAAGGGAATTATGGTCTGGGAAGTCACAAAAATGGTGAGTTTGAATTATAGGGCAATGATTGACATGCCATTTCCAGAGGCCATGGTAGTTCTGGTTTGATTACAGTACTCAGAGCAAGAGATGGAAAGTGGGGAGAGTGAGGCAGGGTAGGGCAGAAAATGGTCAGTTAAAGAAGAATCTGCATGAGCCAAGAGAATGCCAGAGTATCTTAATTCTCTCCAGGCACGGTCTCAGCAGGTCCATTTTGTAGAGTGGAAAGAATTCTATCAGCCAATACTGTGCCATTAACTATGGTAATCTGCACTTAAAAACAAAACAAAACAAAACAACAGAAATCCCTGAGAAAGACATGGCCAAAGGCAAACAACGATGGTGCCTGGAGATGTCATTGCACAGTCCAAGGTTTGGCAGACTAGATTCAGCCTTCTAATCGGCAGTAATGTTTATTAATGTAGAATGATCCTTCCCCCTAAAAAAGCACAGACTTTTATAGGATTGAGCTATACATGCTAGCAAGCATTACAAAGTAAAACAAGCTAAATCTTTGTACAATTCAATATATATGAAAAGCCATAAGCAGCAAGCGAAAAGGGTCACAGAAGCAAAAACTTACACTATTATCAATGCTTTCTTAGATCAGTGGTACACATGCCTTTGAGTTTGCTAAATTTCTGTGTAGCTTCTCCTTTGCTAAGAAAAGAGGTGATATAGTAGAGTGAAATGAGGCCTGGTTTTCAATATAAGAAGAGCCTGTCCTGGCTTTGCTATTTAGTGGCTTACTTTGGATAAGTTATTTTATTTCTCCGAGTCTTTTTTCTCCTCTGTAAAACGGAGGTATTAGTAACTTCCCTGTAAAACGTGGGGACTCGGAGGCATACGGCTAGTAGTACTGCTGGATCAAAGGATATGCAGTTTAGTGACTTTTGGGGTTTTAGTTATAAATTGCTCTCCAGGATGACTAGACCCATTCACAGCTCCACCAACCATGTATTAGTGTGCTTGTTTTCTTGCAGCACTTCCAACATTTGTCATTTTTCTCTTTTATCTCTTCGCCAATATAATGGGTTTGAGGTGAAACATCAATGTAGCTTTAATTGTCATCTCTCTAATTATTAGTGACTTGGAGAATTTTTTCACATGGTTATTGATAACTTGGGTTTCTTCCTTGAAAACGACCTGCATGTTCAAATCTTTTGATCTGGAAATGAGATCTTTATTAGAGAAGCTTACTGCAAAGATTCCCCCATTATCTTTTTAATTTAACTACGTTTGTTTTATTTGTACAAAAACTTTCAGGTTTTATATAATAAAAATTGTCCATTTATCTTATATGATCCTCTCTATTCCTGGTTTGATTATGAACTCTTCAGAAATGTAATTCTTCTTCATTCTTCTAATTTGCTTATGAAATCATCTTTTCTGTCTAAGTCATTTAGCCATTTAGAATTTATCTTGGTATATGGTGTGAGATTTTGGTCTACATCAAATTTCTGCCAGACTGCTTTTCAGTTTTCCTATCAGTTTTTGTCGATCTAATTTACATTTGGTTTATTCATTCAATGTTTAGGTCTTCTATGATTAATTGGGGAGCAAGGAGGAATCCCATTTACTTTGTGACTTTTTTGGGACTCAATTTTCTCTTCTGTAACTGGGGAATAATAAGTTTTACCATCCAATCAAGTGAGAAGACAATGTTTGTAAAATGCTCCAAAATCTTTGAATGAAAGAAAAAGAAAGGAATCAAATTAGTAGAAGTTGCTGGGTCCTAGAATGTTATATGATCCAGATTGGACCTGTGGGAGCTCAGGCCATGAAGGAAATAAATGTAGAATTATCTCAAGAATGTAAAGAATAAGTTCCTAGTTTTTAGAAAAGGACGAATATGGTTTCTAAGACAATGTTATGAGAAATGTTGAAGCTGAGACTGGGACAAACTGCAAAAAGACAAATGAAAATCTTTTTTTCAGGATGGAAAAAGCAATTTGTATTTATGAATCTCAGGGGCTGGAAGAAGTATTGTATTGCAAGAAGAAAGACATCAGGAATTTCTATCTGTATTTATATTAAATCAATAACATTTAAATAATGTACAAATTAGCAATTTCCTGGTATTTTGGAATATTTTCATTCTTTTAGTGAGCATTTATTAAATGCCTACTATGTGCAAAGTATGTACTAGTTGCTGGGGATAAATACAAAGTTTAGTTAGAAGCAGTGTAGTCAATCCATTTTCCATGGACTGGAGTTGGCATTAGAGTAGACTCAGGTTCAACCTACCTTTCACACATAGTGGGCTAAAAAAAAAGAAAGAAAGAAAGAAAGTGAAAAAGAGCATGCTTCAGGCCGTATTCAGTCAATATCAGTTCTTTCTCTGGAAGTGGATAGTATGCTTCGTCATTAGTCCTTTGGGATTGTCTTAGATCATTGTGTTGCTGGGAAGAGCTAAGTGTATCATAGTTGATCATTACATAATGTTGCTGTTACTGCATACAATATTCTCTTGCTTCTGTTCACTTCACATTGCATCAGTTCATGTAAATCTTTCCAGGTTTTTCTGAAATCATCCTGCTTGTCATTTCTTATAGCACAATAATATTTCGTTATAACCGTATACCACAGCTTGTCCAGCCATTCCCCAATTGATGGGCATCCTTTCAATTTCCAATAAGCCATCACAAAAAGAGCTGCTATAAATAATTTTTGTACAAAAGGGTCTTTTTCCTTTTTTTTTTTTTTTTGGATGTCTTTGGGATATAGACCTAGCAACTGCTAAAGAGCCTTGACTGGAGGAGTGACATGACCAGTGAGTGCATAAGAAAGATTATTCTGGCAACAGGATGGAGTGACATTGAGGAGTTATGATGAGATCCACTAGAAGAGAACAAGATGGTCAGACATTCTGGTAAGTGGAAACAGGATGCCACAATGGAAGAAAAAAAGAATCTTTGCACCATTATGATTATTAAGAATCTTGCTCGTTCTTCAAGGCTTTGAGAGAAGCAGTCTACTACCTGCCACAGGACCCTTCCATAGAGATTAAGAGGAGATAAGGGTGTGGATTCCAAGTTCTCCCAGGAATCCCTGAAGATGTCTTCTACACACTTTTCTGCATTCCTCGATTCCTGGCATTAGAAATCTGACTCCTCCTCTTCCCTCATCCCTATACATACTTCACCAATGGAAATTCACACACCAAAGAATAAAGATCTTTGCTCCTGCTCTGCATTTGGGAAAATATGCCACATGTTTTATTTACACTCATAGACTCCAGAAGTATTCCAGCAAAGTCTGGCGTTAAGCACTGCTACATTAAGTATCTTTTCTCCTGACTGAACCACACAACCTTCACCTATTCCATAATAGCTCAAAATGTGAATCCATAGGCTTCACAAAATATGTTAGTTTACAACCATGTTAGTCTCTCCTGTAGCTGCTGGTAGATGTGTGGAAAAATCAATGTTGACTGCAAATTGCACAGTGCTGCAGAAACCCACAGAAGCAATATGAATTATTCCATAAAAAGTATAGCTCAACAATTTCTTCCTGAGGACAATGTCACCACACACTTACTCCAAGATATCCTTGCTTCCAAAAAGCTGGAACTTGCCTCTGTTTGTTTGTGTCTCTATTCTGTCCAATATTGATAGGGTATAAATGCTAAAAGTGGACAACTATTGAAATGTTGAAATAAAACTTGTTTCTGGCTTCCTCATTAACTGGAAAGAGGTTAATGAGACAAGATCACCTATTAAAAAATTAACCCAAAAGTCAGCATGCAAAATCAGAACAAGGAAAATACACTGCCAGTGTTTGGTCCTAGGCTGTACAAAACTCTTGGTTCCTCCATAACCCTCTATGTCTCCTTATGTGATGGACAAAGCAAAGATTGTGACCATAGAGATGCCCACATCTAATATAGTATGTGTGTGTTGTGTCTAAGCCTTTCTAAGGTGTCAGCTCACACACTTATAGAATAACAGCTCAGAGACCATCCTCACAACAGTCTCTAAAGACATACCAGTCTGCCCCTTTAGTGAGTTCTATCCTCTCAGTTAGGGTCAGTTAGGTGGTACAGTAGATCTTAGAGTGCCAGGCCTAGACTCATCTTCTTGAGTTCAGATGTGGCCTCAGACACTTACTAGCTGTGTGACCCTAGAAAAGTCCCTTAACCTTGTTTGCCTCAGTTTCTTTATCTGTAAAATGAGCTGGGGAAGGAAATGGCAAACTACTCCGGCATCTTTGCTAAGAAAACCCTAAATGGGGTCATGAAGAGTCAGACATGGCTGAATAACAATCCTTTCAGAAAAAGCTGCTGATCAATAGACAAGACTATCAAAACAGAATTCATCTTTCCTTCTGAATCTTTTCCCACATTATTTTATACTATTCTAATCTTGCTCATGTTCTGGCCAAACTGAATAACTAGCTGTTGCTTGAATATATCTTGCATTTTCTCACTTCCATGCCTAGAATCCACTTTCTCTATATTTCTTATTAAAATCTTTCACTTTTGTCAAGATCCAGCTCAAATTCCATTAACTTTGTGAAATCTTCCCTGATTCCTTAGCTGAAAGTGATCTTTCCCTCCTCAAATTCTTCTAAACTATTTGGATCCTTCATTTGCCCTATCTCATTCTACCTTTTTCATGCTTACTTGTATGCATGCTAATACTTCCCCTCTCTAAATCCATCCCCCAGCCCCATTAACTTTATGTTCTTGAAGATGGGGATAGCCTCCTTTTTTTATCTTCACATCCCAATCTAGTCCTAGCCCATTGCCTTCCACGCTGAAGACACCAAGCACGCACTAAAAGCAATTATGTTGTTTAGCTGCTAAAACGACCTTTAACAATAATGGTGGCCTAACGGACACCTATACTTTATGCATTTATGGATAACGATATGCAGATTATGTGTTTCTGTAAAGCAGGCTTAACTCACGGGTCACGTTACACTAAGTAGCTGCCTCAACAAAAATGCCTTTGCATTTAAGGTTAAATCTTTTTCTTGGACAACTGTGAGGGGAAAATATGCAAGATGAAACATGAATCCATTTTTGTTGGCATTCCTCCTCACTGTATTATGTCAAGAGAATTATTGCAGACTTTGCTGGAATTCTTCATATGTGTACTATTGTAAATAAATCACGAAGCGTGTTTTTCCAATACAAAGCAGGAGCACACAGCTAAATTCTTTGCTATGTGAATGTTATGGTGGGGGAGGGAGAGAATTTAGGTTTATAATGCCAGGAATCCAGGATGTAGAAAAGTAATATGCAAAGAGAAGACATTTTCAGAGATTTCTGGAGGAGTGTGAAATTGACACCCTAACTTGTCTATTCCAGTATTAGCAAAGGAGATCAGTATAAAGGATGAACTGAATTATAAATTGTGACCCATCTTAGCTGTGTATCTTAGCATCCCTGGTCTAACCTGGGACAAAGACAAGTCAAAGCTACCTAAACCATCACAAGGGAAGGGGACCAGAAGCACATCTTTGAGAAAAATTGAAACCCCATGAATAGACTGGCAGTTCAGCTGGATTGCACAGGCGTGAAACCCAAGCCTCCAACTCCCAAGAAAGGACAGGACTGAGTAGGAAACCCCAAATTACATCTTTTGCTTTCTGGAGAGTGCGACTCTCTGCTTGTCTGAAAGGTAAGAGAAATAGTGCACGTCCCAACTACTAAAAGAGCTGGTGAAGCAGTTTTCATCGTCCATAGTGGGGGAGGCTTCCCCTGCCATGTCATTAACCCAAGTCAAAACAAAACAGAGCACCCCAGCCAAAACTCTTCTGGGGCAAAGGTTGCTTTCTGGAGCCCCACCAATCCAAAATGATTACCTGTCTGCCGGCTGCCTTCGAGGTTGGCTCTTAATCATCTCCAGCTGTATTGGCTCCCCTGGTCCCTTTAGCTCCTCCCTGTCTGGCCTCCCTGGCCTCTGCCTCTCTTGTAGGAAAAATGAAATACAACACTTACATCCCCCCTCCCTCTCAGGATTCAGCTGTGGTTGCCTGACCATGGCAACCAGGGAGCTCTGCAAGCCAGGCATTCACTGGCTTTTTTTGGAGAATCATTCCTTTGGATTAGGTCGTCCTAGACTCAGCTGGAGGGGACTTTAGAGGTCATGTAGGCCAGCCAGTTTTATTATACAGATGAGAAAACTGAGGCCCCAGTAAGTTATTCAAGGTCATACAGGTAATAATAAGTAACAGAGGCAGGTCCTCTGACTCCAAAACCTCTGACTAGGTCCTTTGATTCTAGAACCAATGCAAGTTCCGCAATAATATGTTCTTACTACATCCCCCCGCAGTAATGTTTGGCTGAACTCATCACTTTGATGTGGGTGAGGCAGTGTGCTGGAAAGAAGGCAGGCCTCAGAGGCAGACAGAGGGTTCCAATCTTACCTTCGACACTGAGTAGCTATCTGACTCTGGGGAATTATCTTGGTTTCAATTTCGTTATCTCTAAAATGGGGAATAATGATAGCATTTTCTTCTTGGGGTTGTTGTCGGGATCAAATGAGGTGATATATGAAAAGTGCTTTGCTAATCTTAAAGTGTTATATAAATATTAGCTATTTTTATATAACCCTAAACCATCATTTTTGGGGCAGCTAGGTGGCCCAATGGATAGAGCACTGGGCCTGGAGTCAGGAAGACATGAACTCAAATCTGGCCTCAGTCACTTACTAGCTGTGTGACCCTGGGCAAGTCATGTGAACCTGCTTGCCTTAGTTTCCTCATCCATAAAATGAACTGCAGAAGGAAATGGCAAAACTACTCTAGTATCTTTGCCAACAAAACACCAAATGAAGTCATGAAGGATCAGATACAACTTAAATGGCAACAACAAACTATCATTTTATAGATGAACAACTGAGGTTTAGTTCAGTGACTTGCTGAAGGTCATATAGTTAATGAGTAGCATGGATAAGATTTGAACCCATATCCTCTGACTCCAAATTGGAGCCACTTTCTTTTGTACCATTCTGTTTCTCCACAGGTGATAAGTGTCAGAGGTGGTGTTTGAACCCAAGTCTTCCAAATTTTTAGGTCCAGTGCTCTATGTCCTGTATCACTTTGTTGCGTTTCAATGAAAATCCACATTGCTAAATGCCCATCTTTTTAAATTCAAATTATTTGCCTATAAGGGATACATGGCTTCCAAGTGAGTTTATGGTAGATCAGACTTAGGAACAAATGAAACATTTATTTTATTTTTGTTGGTCAGTTGTGACCAACTCTCCATAACTCCATTTGGGGTTTTCTTGGCAGATCCTGGAGTAGTTTGCTATTTCCTTCTCCAGCTCATTTTACAGATGAGGAAACTGAGGCAAGCAGGTTCACTTGACTTGCCCAGGATCACACAGCTCGTAAGTGTCAGAGCCCAGATTTGAACGCAGGTCTTCCTGACTCCAAGCCCAGTGCATTATCCACTGAGCCACCTAGCTGCTAAGTGCTTACTATTGTGCAAAGCGCCATGCTAAGTACTAGGGACACAAGAAAAGACATTTCCTGCTCTTAAGGGGCTCACATTCTAATGGGGAGATGACGCAAATGAAAAGGTTCAGCTCACGTATAAAGTGGGGTTTTTGAATCTCAGAGGCAGAGGGAATCTTGTGACATCATGTATCTCAATGCCTCCATCTCACCAAGAAGGGCAAGGCCTTAGCTCATCTCTATAAAAGACGGTCTAAGAATGGGAAATGCATTCATTACATCAGAGGAAATGCTTTGCCAAGCCCCAGAACCTTAGCATCTGACTCGGCTATGAGAGATAGACCCAGGCAAAGGAGAGCTGAACTTTGAAAACATTTAACTACCAGCTGCCACAGTGGGCTGGTCATTTAGAAGAGGAAGGTTGGCCGTGGGCAGAACAAGACCGTAGCAAAGGTGGTTCACGTTCCCCTAAGGCCTGGGTGGTTCACCGATGACCAAGGGTGAGCAAAGTCTGAGGAAACTGGCTTCTTCTCTTTCCATTTTCCTAATGACCCAGTGTGTCAGTGTTAGCCCTCTTTCCCCTTAGCCATCACTACTCCTCTATTATTTGTTCCCCAAATCCAGTTACCAAGCTCTAACACTTCTTTCTTCATGTTAACCTTCATATCTGTCCCTTCATTTCCATTCCCACCCCAGTAGTCCACACCTTTAGAACCATGTGTAGGGATCATTATACTAAACTCTTTAAAAAAAAATTTGACATGTAACTGGGGAAAAAATAAAATACTATTTAAAAAATAAAATAAAATAAAATTTTAGTGATATCTTGCATCACCTACATTTCTCCCTCTATCTGTCTCCTGCCCCCCTCTCAGAGAGCCATCTCTTATAACAACAACAAAATTTTTTCAATAGGAAGAAAAAAACAAAACAAAACCAGTCAACACATTAAAAAAATGATGTTATATGTTCCATGCTTATGGACAGCCACAAAAGAGCTAGGAATGGGCAGTGAGGTATTATCTCATATCTCTACTTTGGGGTTAACCTTGTTCTTTATAATTTCCCAGCATTCCGCTTCATCTGTTTGGTGATTATTGTTCTTTCCACTTACGTCAATGTAATTATTGTGTGTATGACCCTAGGCAAGTCATGTAACCTCTGTCCCCCTCAGTTTCCTCAACTGTAAAATATATAATAGTAACACTTACCTCCCAGGGTTACTGTGAGGATGGAATGCGATAATATTTGTAAAGTGTTTAGAATAGTGCCTGGTACATAGTAGGCACTATATAAATGTTAGTTATCACTAATATCATAATCATTATTATCAGCAATAATAATAATAATAATAATAAATATGCCTGTAATATCACTACTTGTATGACGTTGGGCAAATCACATAACTTCATTGGGCCTCAGTTTCTGAGATTGTTGGACTAGACAACATTTAAGGTCCTTTGCAGCTCTCAATCTATGATCCTATAATACTTTGGCTCATGTCCGGAACCTTTGGGCATATCTTTCCCTTAGTTGAGAATGCCCTCTACCCTTTCCTCTGAATTCTATGCTTCCTTCAAGGTCCGTCTCTGATTCTATTTCCCTTGACCACCTCAGCTCATGGTCATCTATCTCTTCCCCTTCGGTACTTTTATAGTACTTCTGGATTATACCATTCACTTGGCATCTATATGATACCTTATATTCAAAAGTTATCTTTTTGTGTGTACTAACTTCCCCATTGGACCCTAAGATGCTTGATGGAAGGGCCATGCTTTTTGTTTCTCTCTATCCTGGCGTATGATAAGGTAAGTAAGTGTCTACTATTTGTAGGCTGATTGACTTCTACTCTCTACTTCACATTACCGTATCTTTAATATTCTTCTGAGTGCCCTAACCATTGCCAGATTTTCTTTCTGAGTGACTACTCCAAATCGATTATAGTTTGGCTCCCAGGGCTCCACTAGCTGTTCCTGAGGGACCCTCTGACTTAAGTTCAGTGTTGCTTTGTACCTTTCTTTTCTTTGTTCACCAAAATCTAGCCCGCAGCATTTCCTTTTGTGACCTCCTGTGGCATTAATCATCTTCCCCTCTGCCCTTGCTGGTTCCTGCTTTCCATCATGATCAATTCACCTCTCCTATGATGGTTCCTTCCCATAGTGCCCTCGGTCCTCCCACCACATCTTTTCGTTTAAAGCATTTGTCTCCATTGCCTGGACCACATTTTCCAGATCCAGGAATAACTCTTTGCACTTGGGTGCTTGAGAGTAAGAGCAGACTTCAGTGCTGATTGACAAGGCTGAGGGTGAAGAGAGCCCAGGCAGGCTTCTGGCCTCATTGCACCTGACTAGAATCTTTGTCATTTTGGGTTTGTTTCTCTTCCCCTTATTATTTCCCCAATATGTACAACCTAGGACTAACTCAGCCTTTTGCCCCCATTTTCTAATTCTCTCTCTCTCTCTCTCTGTGTCTCTCTCTTCCTACTCCTCTTCCTCCTTTTCTCCTCTTCTCTGTCTCTCCCCCTCCCTCTCTCTCTCTCTGGCTTTGTCTCTCTTTGTCTCTGTCTCTCTCTGTCTCTCTCTCCCTCCTCCCCTCCTCTCTTCTCCTCTCCTTTCCTCTTCTTTCTCTCTCTCTCTTCTTCCCACTTCCTCCCTCAGGATCCTACTAAGTTACATTGTCACTCTAGATATCATTATTTTCTTGAGAACTTCTCTGCCTGCATGCCTGGGTAGGTCCCAGTTTGGTTGACTTGTAGGACAGCTGTAGCCTGGGTCACCATATGGTTTTATTTTAGACAGAAAAGAGGGCCCACAGGCAGCTGGTGAGGCCTCCAAACACATGCTCTTCCAAGCACGAGCCTGAAGACTCATGGCTGCTGCTGGGTAGGGAAACTCTAGAGACCCAGCGGCAGGAAGGAGGTGAGATTCTGGAAAGCATCAGGCAGCCCACTCACCTCATTAGTTCATTCTGATTAGTTTCTTTTGTCCAATTGTTGACAATGTTGAGCAATGACAGATTTGTGTGCTTGCATGAGTGTATGTGTGCATGTGTGTGTGTGTGTGTGTGTGTTTGTGTCCTAAACACCCAAATCAGGATTGCTGAAAGAAAAAAGAAACCTGCCATCTGGTCACATATGACCAGCCTTATCCACAGCGTAGGCCAAATTTGATATAAAGAATCATGATTAAAAACTCGTTGACTAGAATCTTTGTTCAGACAGAAGCCATCATAGGTATATAAATACAAGTGATAAGAAGCTGCAATTGCTATAAATATAAACGTGGCAAATAAAGTAAAACGTGCTTAGAGATGATACGTAAGTTATGATTTTTTTAAGTGATAGAATGTTAAGCTGGAAGGGACCTTAGGGGACATTGGGTCCAACCCCCTCGTCTAACAGATGAGAAAAATGAGCTAATTGAATATAGTCCTGAGTGAACAGAGGGCTAGAAGATCTAATAATCAATCAGCTATTAATAAATTAAAAGTTGAAGACAAAATTACTTGCTGTTTGATGAATGTTTTTCCACTGTATCTCCAGATGTAATTATGTAACTCAGGAAGTAAACATTTCCATCCTTCTTTCTTGTTTTTCCACAAGGAATCTGTAGTAGAGAGACTACCAGGCTTCCACATTGAACAGTTCCTTCTTATTTTGCACCATTCCAGGGCAAATGTCACTGACTGGCCCAGCCAGTCTGGGAGTAAAAACTCACAACTGAGATTCCTAAAATCTAGCACTGCTGAGATTCTTATAATCTAGCCACTGCTTAGATTCTTACAATCTAGCCAATAAACCAATAGCTTAAAAATGTTCAGACTCCTTAAGAGTCTGCCCAATATGATGGATGCTCTAATAAACCTTGTCTTTGGCTGGAAAAAAAAAAAGCTCACAACTGACTTCTCTGTTTTCTGTTGAGCAGGAATCAGCTTCCAGATAACATCCAGCCATCAGTCTGTGTTTTAGCCTCTAAATCAATACAAAACTGACTGCTCATCAGGATTCCAAGATTACTGTCTTATTTCCTTAATCCTCTCTTCCCTTTTCTGAACACATGTAGTTCCTTTGACTATTCTCCAACCACTCCCATGAAAGGAGGTTGTATGGCATGGTGGACAAATCACTTGATTTGGAACAAGAAAGTCCTTTGTTCAGATGCTGACTCTAAGAATTATTAACTGTGGGACCACAGGCAAGTCACTTAACCACGAGTAAAAACTGTCTTTTGCCTCTTTTTGTATCCCCAGCACTTAGCACAGTGACTGGAACATGGTATGCAATTAATAAGTGCTTACTAATTCATTGATAGATATAAGTAAAGTGCTTTATAAACTTTAAGGAGCAATGTATATATCATTATTATTCATTATTATTACTGTTATTATTGTTATTGTTATTCCTGATATGACATGGTTTCTAGTTTGTTAATGCCCCTCTTAAAATGTGCCCAGAATGAAACACAATATTCCAAATATGATTACAATTCTACCCATCTCTAATTACTCCACTCTCCCTTGCAACAGTTGGTCATTAACTCCATATAGATGTATTAGTTTGTAGTTATTTGTTTTTTTTTAAAGCAGTTTATTATTTTGATTTTTCAAGTAACAGGGTTTTTTTTTTTTAACCAATCCCTCACACACCTCTCTTCCCACTGTGGTCCTCTTCAAAAATGAAGGATGAAGAAATAACTTTTTTAAAAATGAAAAATAAATTCCGTAATATATATCTCCACAATCCAGCAAAATAAATGTGCACATTGGCCATGTCTGAAAAAGCCTATTGGTTTCTGCCTTTTTTGTTCATCCTCTTTCTGTCAGTAGGAGTGAGCAGAAAAGTGGCATGGTTCATCGGCATTCTTTTTGACTCCTGGTTTACCATTGTATTTATTAGAGTTATAAAGTCTTTCAAAGTTGTTTTTCTTCACAATGTTGTTACTGTTGCACAAACTGTCCTATTAGTTCGGCTCACGTTGGTCTGTCTCAGTTCATAAAAGCCTTCCTGTTTCCTCTGATATTGTCCATTTCATTTGGCCATTCCCCAATAGGAGGATAACTCCTTAATTTCCTTTTTTTTCTACCACAAAATGACCTGTTATCATGTCCACTTTACTGGTATGGAAGCAGATTTCTCTCTCTCTCTCTTTCTCTCTCGGCAATTGGGGTTAAGTGACATGCCCAGGGTCACACAGCCAGCAAGTGTCTGAGGCTGCATTTGAACTCAAGTCCTCCTGACTCCAGGGCCAGTACTCTATCCACTCTATCCCTATTCTCTTTTACCTTGTAGAGAAGTTGTCTCACAATCACCCTTTAGGGTAGGTACTATTTTTATCCCCATTTTATAGATGGGGAAACAGGCACAGAGAGGTAAGACAGAATTCGAACTCATCTTCCTAACTCCAAGTCCTGTGCTCTGTCCATGGCACTAAATGGCCTCTCATAGCATTCCAGCGGTAAATCTATGATCTCAAACTTAGAAAAAACAACAACCAAGTTTCCTGAATCTTGGAGGGCATGATTGTGTGAAGGCTTGGCGTGCCACCTCTGAAGGGTTGCTGGCTCCTAGATCGATCTAGTTTCCAGTTTGTGCTGGCCCTGACCCAACTCCTTGATTTCCAGAATGGAAAAGGAATGGAGCAAATTCTTAGACGATCTTGTCCTCTCCTTTGCCAAGAATGTTGACATTGAAACAATGGAAGTAGGAGGACTGTTTTCTCTTAGTTCTAATGCATCTTGCAGGTGCAAGTATTAAAAGATAATGAAATTCTGAAGCCCTCAGGAGAGAAGAAACCACACTGGATTGGCGCATAACAGAGCTCAAAATTGGGTTGTGGGACATAGGGCTGATAAAACTGACAGGCCTTCTTTTTGGTTGGGAGGTCAAAAGAAATTTGTTCCCACAGTGTACGAGCTCATAACTTCCCAATTCTGAAGACTTTTCAAAGAAGTACACTTACCCACAAAAGAAGTACACAAAAATTTGCAAGTATCTTCTTTCAATAAAGCATCCCTAAGAAATGTGCAATAAAATCTTTCAAACGATGCTGACCTGCCCATAGGCAGAGAAACCAGCTGACCAGCGCGCTCCATCTGCAGGGATGCTTAGCAGTCCTTTGTGGGCAAGAATGCTGGCTTAGGGACACTTCTCACCTTAGGCTGAGCTCTGATCTCAATGCCCAGGTCCCAACTGCTCAGCTGAAAGCATGGGAGGGAAGACATAGCTCTGTCTCCTTACCTATACAAGTGAACAGCGCTCTAGTTGCATCCAAGGGGCAGCTCAGGTGCCCTCTCCTGAGCTCCTCAGTTGTTGGTGCTTTCTCCCTCTTCAAATGATCTTACGTTAATTTTTCTGTTTTAATGGTTGTATGAGAGTCAGCATGACATGACAGATGGAGAGAGCTGGCCTCAGAGTTTGGAAGACCTGGGTTCAAGCTTTGCCTCTGACATATATCACTCACTATGTGACCTGGGGAAGGTCACTGCGCAAATTTCTAAGTCTGAGCTGCAGAGCCAGAGCCAACCTGACCTGGCAAAGGGAGTGTCCTCATTGTCTTGTTCTGTATACAATGAAACCACGGGTTCAGCTCCTACTCCTGATGGTTGTAACAGAGCTGACCTTAGCATGAGGAAAACCCGCATTCATGTCCTACCTCTAACACTTCTTATATTACCAGAAGCAAGTCGCTGAGTCTCTTAGTGTCCCGAGCAAACAGCTAAAATAATAACTTAGAAGTTGCAGGTAATTACTGCTGGAGGGAATTTCCTATACTACAGAAATCCATGTCTGGACTAAAAATCCCCAATAAGAGCCACGCAGTAAATGTTGGAAGACAGAAGGAAATGAGCATTTATACATACATACATATACATATATATGTGTGTGTGTATATGTGTGTGTATATAAACACACATATATAAATATATATATATAAATAATATCATCTACTGTATGCAGACACTGTGCTAAGTGTTTTCTACAAATTTTACCTCACTTGATCCTCACAAAAACCTTTCAAAATAGGTGCTATTATTATCCCCACTTTATAGTTAAAGAAACTGAGGCAAACATGTTAAGTGACTGCCCAGGGTCATATAGCTAATAATGTGTCTGAGGTCATATTTTAACTCAGTCTTCCTAACTCCAGGCCCAGTGGTCCATCCACTGTACCACGAGTTGCCTCTAAAGGCCATATAGAAATGCTAAGTCTTTTGAAGACATGATATGTTGTGGTATTTGTCCTCAGCACATAGCACAATGCTTTGCAAACAGTAGGTGATTAATAAGTGGCTGCTGAATTGTAGGAGGAAGTTTGGTGTAGTGGATGGAGCAATAGACATCGAATTAGGAAAACCTGAGTTTGAACTTTTCCTAAGACATTTGTTAACTGGGCAGGTCGCTTAAACTTTTGGGACCTCGGTTTCCTCATCTGTAAAATGTGGGAGTTGGTTTGATGAGTTCTGAGGTCTAGCTTTCTGTTTCTCCATCAATCACCCTGTGAATTGATTTGAAGGTCAATTGATTTCGACTCTGCCTCTGATAGTTACTAGATGTTTCCTCTTCTGTAACAGGAGGACAAGGGTCGTGGTATTTACAGTACCTTCTCTCACAGGATGGCTGCAAGGCTGGGATTTGATAAACAGCTCACAAATCTAAGAGGGCTACGTAAACGTCAGCAACTAAGCAGTTTTCCCAGAAGCTCACCCATCTCTAGTTATTCCCCTTCTCCCACTCCCATCCTTAATACTTGATGCCTGGAGTCCATGATGGCTGTATTGGTTTGCACTTGTTCATATGTGCTACTGTCACGTGTTCTTGGGGTTCTCTCCTCATTTGGCCCTTCACCCCTCCTCCCCTATTAGAAGGTTACTCATCAAGGACAGGTTATCTACTTATCTCTCTGTGTTTCCTTAATAGGGTGCTAGGTGGGGCCACAGTGCATAGAGTGAGAGGCCTGGAATCAGGAAGACTCATCTTCATGAGTTCAAATCTGGCCTCAGATACTTCCTAACTATGTGACCCTGGACAAGTCCCTAAATCCTGTTTGCCTCAGTTTCTTCATCTGTAAAATGAGCTGGAGAAGGAAATGACAAACTGCTCCAGTATCTTTGCCAAGAAAACCCCAAATGGGGTTATGAAGATATTGACATGACTGAGCAATAGCAACCGCCTCTCTATTATGACCTTTGTAAGATAGCATTCTGTGCAGACTGAGCACCGTGCATACTGCTGATGGACAGCTCTGTAGATCACCTCTGTCCTGACCATTGAAGCCTAGAGCCATAACTTAGCAGGTTTTATGATATGTGAAAGAATTAAGAAAAAAAACCAAAGACTTCAATTGCTCAATTGAAAGCTGTTTATAATGTCCTTAACTTGGGGGGGGGGTGAGTGTGAAAACTTACCACAGTGTTATGACAAGGGCATATACACCCAAGAAAAGTTTATTTTGAAATTTTTAAAAAGGTCATTTAAAAATTCTGAATTTAAATACCAAAAATGAGATAATTTCCAAACACAAAGCAGCACACAAAAATGCATAATTTATGAAAGCTTGAATCTCTATTTCACATGGCTTGCTTTTTTTAAAGTATATAAGTTCTCCATGTTGTTTTCTTAGTTTAAATTAAATTTCCTTTTTTTAAAATTTCAAACATTTATTTTTCTCTCCACCTAATCCTCCCCCTTCACTAGAAAGAAAAAGGAAAAAGAAAAAAAAACAATACTTGCAACAAATATATGTAATCAAGAAGAATAAATTCCCAACTTGACCATGATCAAAAATATATCTCATTATACATATTTAGTCTAACACATCTGTCAGGAATATAGAAGAGTACTTAAAGCAGCGCTTTTTGTAGTAGCAAAGAATTGGAAACCAAGTAGATGCCCAATGACTAGAGAATGACTAAACAAGTTGTAGTACATGAATTTAATGGATTATTACTGTATCGAAAGAAAAAAAATGAATATGACAAATGTAGAGAAGCATGGGAAGATTTACATGAACTGTTACAAAGTGAAGCAAGTAGAACCAGGAAATCACTATGAGTAAACAATGTAAATGGAAAAGAACAACAAAAATAACAAAATAGAATCTGAATTCTATGAAATTATAATGATCAGGCTTGGCTTTAAAGAACAGCTAAAAGAAGGCTCTTCCTTTCTTTGCAGGAATGGGGATTATGGGTGTGGAACATGACATATGTTAGACTTTTTTCACTGTGTTAGTGGTTAGTTTTTCTGAACTGTTTTTCTTTTCTTTTTTGTTTCATTTTGTTTTGTTATAAGGTATTGTTCTGTAGGAGGGAGAGGAATACCTTGGAAATGTAGGTGATAGAAAAGCAAAAGATATCAATAAAAATTGATTCTTAAAAAATAATGTTTTTAAGGGTAAAGATTATCTCACTTTTAAAATCTGTTTCCTCAGTACTTGATACAATGCTAGGCAGGTGGTAAACTTTTTTGTTTGTTTGTTTTAGGCAATTGGGGTTAAGTGACTTGCCCAGGGTCACACAGCTAGTAAGTATCTGATGCCAGATTTGAACTCAGATCCTCCTGAGTCCAGAGTCAGTGCTCTATCCACTGCACCACCTAACTGCCCTGGCATGCTCATTTTTTTTTTTTTCATGTGGTAAACTCTTTAAAGGGCTCTTATATTCATTCATTCAATTGTTGCTAAATAAAGACTCCCATTTAAACTAATTTTTCTCCATATCTTTATGCATTTGTGAGACTAGGGAAAGCCACACTGTCCTTTTTCTTTCCTACCACTACATTTCCCCCCTTTAGCCACCTCTTCTTTCCTGAAACCTCACATCATTTATTTGGTATTACAGTATTTGCATATGTGTCATATCCACCCTACTAGACAATAATTTCCTACCACTTATTTATACAAGTTGATCTCATATATTCTTGGAGAGTTGTCTTCCTGCTTGCCCTCTGCCCTTCCATTAAATTGTAAACTTATCAAACACCACTTGAATCTATATAGACTGTGAGCCCCATGAGGGCAAGAAGCAGCCCTCTTCGAAATTTTGTTGTTTTGATAAGTAGCACGGTGATTGGCACACAGGAAGTACTTACTAATTATTTGTTGAATTCTTGAATTGAATTCACTTATTCTTTTCTATTCATTTTAAGGGAAATATCACCTGGTAAATAGAAAATAAGGAACACTTTTAATGTTCATTCAGATTCTCTTAAAAGGTATTCTTGAAAATGTTGTGAATTCTAAACTGATTCTCAAATATGTATCACTAATATGTCTGATTTTATTTTGATTTCCAAGGATTTTTGGGGGAGGGGGGAGGACAGAAGAGAACAAAACTAGTGGGTTTGGATCTGTGATATGCTTAGTGTGAAACCTTCTTTGGGAATGAAGACGGGTAGTAAATCCTGAGAAAACTAGACATTGCCTGAGGCACTAAGAGGTGACGTGGTGTGTCCAGGATCATATGTAAGCAACAGGACTTGAACCAGTCTTCTTCACTCTAAGGTCAGCCCTCCCTCCATTTCCCTCTGCTGCCTCTCCAGCTGTTTCTTGTTAGAAGACCAAATGATTCTCAGAATGATCTTCTTACCTGTGTTAAATTCCCCCATAGAATGGAACCCAGAGACATCTTCTTCTGTCCTCCCCAGATCTCCCCAACCCTCCCAGCTGTCATACAATGCTAAATATTGTCTTTTATTTCACGAAGTAAAAAATCTGCATTCACTTCTAATGAAATTAAAAGACATTCATCAGCTCATTATTTACACTTTGCTCTGAAACTGGAGAACAGCCTGAAATTCCCTATTTTGAAACTTTCTATAAAACTGACCAGGAGATCAATACAACAGCATTCCCTGAAAGTACAGAGCAAGCTGGAAGACATTTTGCTTTGCCCTGTCTGGGACTTTTAAAAATGCAGTCTTTTGCGCCCCCACCTCCTCCACTTTAGCTCAAAAGCTGAGCTGTATTATTGGAGCCCGGGTGAGGGTAGCCAGGCAGCTCTGGGGAACAGCTGTAAGTGATTTCACCATGAAGCCGACCTTGGCAGGAGTCTAATAGCTGCATATGGTCTGCAGCTCTGTTCTCTAGAAAGGACCCAAGTCACATTCTCCCCCCTTAGTTTGCATTGTTTATAAGCCCAGCATGTGTGTTTGAAACTCAATTGTATGAAAAAAATTGTGTTTCTTTGTGTGTGTTTTAAACTTTCATCTAAATAGTCCAATGAGCTGTAATTTAATATTTGTTCCATCTGGCTAAGTCCCCTATGCTGTGTCAAGCAAGTAAAGAAATTGGAGATTTGGAACATCCAGAAAGGAGTGAGGAAGGGGCACTACTTGAGGAGGGGATGAGTGATAATGTAGCTTCCCTGAACAACTGAGTGGCATGACAACTTTAGGTCAAGCTCCGGGACATGAAAGGCTTTCTGAACCTCCAACTCTCCATGCTTATGTCAGAATAAACTCATAGCTGCTACCATCTGCTATCGCTCAAAAGAAAAATGGATTTACTTCACCCACTGGCAAAAGAATAGATTTTTAAGCTCCCTTGGTTTTAAAGGTCAAAGATCCATGTAAAGCAGGTCAGAGACACATTATGTTGGCAGATGTGGGCTGCTTTAAGAGTTGGGCTTCAATAATTGGTCAGTTTTGCTTCATATCTTTGGAATTCCCTTTCTCTTTGATTGGCAAGGTGTGGGGAAGCAGGGAAATAGGAGATAGGGTGCAGAATGGTTGTCTCAAGGATCCCTGGGAATACTGGATGGAGTTTTCCTATAAGCTACTATAGACTTAGCACTCTTAGAATGTAAAAGGAACATGGAGGAAAGGAGGTCCAGAACCGATTTCATCAGCATAGGGAATTCTAAATATTTCTTCTATAACTTACAAATGAGAGGTTAAGCAATTTGCCAATGGTCACTGTACTGGAAGCAATGCTATTTCCAAGATGAAGGTTGGAATACTTTATGTTTCGAGTACTGAATGACATCAGGAAAAATTAAACTCCACTATATCTTAAAAAGATTAGCAGGGGCAGCTAGGTGGATAGAGCACTGTCTCTGGAGTCAGGAAGACCTAAGTCGAAATCTGGCCTCAGATACTACACTAGCTGTGTGTGACCTCGGCAAGTCACTTAACCCCAATTGACAAAAAATAAAAAAAAGATTAGGAATTATTGCTTACTGATATTTATTTTAAAATCAGTTGTCTATGTACAATTTGATCATTAGCTAGATTTAGAGAAGATCAAACTCAATACTAACTTGGAAAAAAAAGGCACTGCATATGCTTACAATAACTCCAACCCAACCTATTTAAGAAATCTGTTGATCATGACAAATGAAAGATGACCAAAAGGTCATTATAAAGACATTGGTCCTGACTATCAACATATCACAGAGAATTTTAATCAATTTAAAATAACCACCACATAGTAAAGAACTGGAAACAAAGTAGATGCCCCTCAATTGGGGAATGGATAAACAAACTGTTGTATGGGAATGTAATGGAATATTATTGTGATGTAAGAAATTATGGGTGGTAGCTAGGTAGTACAGTGGATAGAGCACAGGGCCTGGAGTCAGGAAAATCTGAGTTCAAATCCAGCCATGGACACTTACCAGCTGTGTGACCTTGGATAAGTCACTTAACCCCATTTGCCTCAATTCCTCATTTGTAAAATGGGGACACATTAGAGAAGGAAAAGACAAACCACTCCAGCATCTTTGCCAAGAAAACTCCAAATGGGGTCACAAAGATTCAGACATGACTGAAATGATTCAACAACAACAATAAGAAATTATGAATATGATGAATACAAAAAAGCGTAAAAGGGTTTACCTGATGTGATGCTAAGTGAAATAAGCAAAACCAAGAAAACCACATACACAATGACTACTATAATGTAAATGAAAAGAACAACTACAACAAAATCAAAGGTAAATGTTGCAAAATTATAAAAGGTAGTCATGGTCCCAAAGAAGAGATAGAAAATATATATGAGAACGTTCTACGCAAGTATTGAGAATTTCTTTTACAATTTTTGTAGCAAAATATATCACCATAGTCATATAGTTGCCTGAAAAGTGAAGAAACAAGATCATACTGTGTCTGCTGGTTGAATTTTTTTAAAAAAATTCTTAACGTGGTAAAGTAACTTTAGAATCTCTCCTCTGTTTCAGAAATTAAGGATAAAACTAGAGGAAGACAACAAACCAAAAAAAAAAAAAAAAAAGGAAAAGATCTGTCAAAATTTTTATAACAAACCATTTTATCCTGCAGTGATAATAAAGACTCAATGAAGGTAAAGACTCTAAAATCAGTCTCCGATAATGTCACTAAAGAAAACAAAAATGGGAAATGTGGCCCAAGCTTGAGATAACATGATTTTTAGGGTGTTAAAGGAATCAATTCTCAAAATATCTGAAAGAGGAAAGAATTTCTAACCATTGAAAAATGACTTGGACTTTATTATTGACTTAAAAAAAATCACTCAAGGGAATATCTAGTCCACAAGTCTGCTATCCAACCTATATGAAATCTTTTTAAAATAAGAAAAAAATGTTTTACTAAAACAGCATTGAACATTAATTCAAATAGCTAAGCTCATATAGTGACCAACTATATTTACATTAATTTATTTCATTGCATAAAATAACACCTCAGCATTTCAGTCACTCTAAACCTCTGTCAGAATTTTTTGTATATCTATTTTCATTTACTTTTTCTTCTAATGATACTGTATGTTGTATTCTAGTTCTAGTTTTGCTTGTTTTTTTTTTTTTTGCTTGGCAGTAGGTCATAAAGTTCATTAAATCTTTCCAAATTTCTTTGCATTCCTCATACTTGTTGGTTGTAATTGTATTATAGTATTAAATGAATGTGGGTACGCTAAGTGACCTGGACCTGCTGGACCTGGAATCAGGAAGACTTTTCTTCCTGAAATCAAATCTAGCCTCAGATACTTACTAGCTGTGTGATCCTGGCTAAGTCACTTAACCCCTATTTGCCTCCATTTTCTCATCTGTAAAATGACCTGGAGACAAAAAAATGGGAAACCACGCCAATATCTTTGCCAGGAAAACCCCCAATAGGGGTCACAAAGAATTAGACATGACTGAAAATAACTGAAGAACAACACATTAAATGAATTAGCATAATTCATTTAACCATTACCCTACTGCTGGACGTTCAAATTACTTCCAGTTTTTTTTTCACCCAGATCTCATCTCAGATAAACTGTTCTCAGATAAACTATTTTTCACAAAAATATCAAAATCATACAAGATTCTATCACAGATGTTATGTAGAGGATTGCAGAGATTAAGAAGACTATGGAATGATAGTAGAAGAAGGGGTAGAAGGAGCAGTCCAAAGTAGGATAAACCTACTTATAGGATCAAAATTTAAAAACTGGAAGTATCTTTGGAGGCCATTAAGTTCAACCTCTTCATTTTATAGAAGAGGAAACATAGGTGTAGAGGAGGAAAGTGACTCACTTAGGGCCATAAGGCCAGTAAATGACTGAGATAGAATTTTAAGTCAAATCTTCTTGACTCAACATCTAGTATTTCATCCACTATGCTACTGAGCTACCTAGCCCTAAACTTACACATAACTCTGACTTTAACATTAGCCCTACCACTAACATATACACTAATCCTACCCCTAATCTTAAATATAATTTAAACATTGTCCTTTACTCTTACCCTGACCATAGCCCAAACTCTACCATAGCCCTAATTCTACCAGTCTCAGACCTTACAATAATCTTAATTCTAATTCTAGTCCAGGTCCTATCCCCTGCTCTAAATCTAAAAGTAAGACAGATTTACTCATAAATTCTATCAAAAACTTAAAAAGCAACCAACCCTTATGCTACATAAATTGTTTTTTGAGACAAATGCAACTTGTCAAATTCTTTTTATGAGAAAAATATGGTTTTGATATGCAAAGCATCTAGGGATAAAGTAGAGAAAAAGAACTGTAGAATAATGTAATTCATGAAGATTGAAACCAGTATCTTAAATAAAACATCAACAAAGAGACTACAGCAATATATTAAAAATATTAATTTTGAGCTAGGTGGATTTATACCAAGCATGAAAAGATGATTTAACATTGGAAAACAATTATCATAATTCATTACATTAATAACCTCAAAACTACATGATAATTTCAATAGATGTAAAAAATGCCTTTGACTAAATACAGCACTCATTTATGTTTGTTTTTTTAAAACCCACTATAAACAGGAATGGAAATACCTTTCTTTGGTATGTTTGAAATAATTTATCTAAAACCAAGAAAACTTTCTCTCTCTGTCTCTCACACACACACACTCACACACACACACACACAAAATGGAGAAACACTGACATTTTCAGAGAGGAGGCACATTGTCCACATTTGTAGATAATATGGTGATTTTCTTAGCAAGCCCTAGAGCAGGGGTGGGGAACCTGTTGCCTCGAGGCCCCATGTGGCCTTCTGGGTCCTCGGGTGTGGCCTTTTCACTGAGCCCAAGTTTTATAGAACAAAACCTTTTATTAAGGGGATTTGTTCTGTGAAGTTTGGATTCAGTCAAAGGGCCCACTTGAGGACCTAGAGGGCCACGTATGGCCTCGAGGCCACAGGTTCCACCCTAGAGGATCCACAAAAAACCTAATCAAAATAATTAAAAGCTTCAACAAAGTAGCAGGATAAAAAAAATATGTTGACAAAAAACCACTAGAATTTCTGTGTAATACTAATATAAACTGAAAAGGAAAGATGAAAATTCTGATTAACCTGAAACCTAACTTTAGGCTTAAAATTAGCTCCAGTCCTAACCTTAGCCCAATTACTTGCCAATCATTGTTTATCAGTCTTTGCCTCCTATATTCCCCAACCACTGCCTATATCCTCTGTTAGATAAAACCAGGTTTTTAGAATTCATTCAGACTTCAAACTAATAGTGGAATAAATAAATTAATTAGATTAGCATAATCATGGCAAAGTCAAGAAGAAATAGACATTTATCACAGAATGGAACATTCCAATCACTTCTCAGCTCTGACACCCAAGATGAAAATTATTATTTCAGGATGGGGTTCATCTTGCCTCTCTTTAGACTCCCACAGCTCAGAAGAACCGTCTCTTAGGTTCATTTGTTTAGTATAAACCTTACAGTTTCATGTAATAGGACACTTTGAGATTATATTAGTCATTCATGTTAGCTAACTCATGAATGGGTACTGCACTTTGAAATTTAACCCTTTCATTCTTGCTGGACACAGCAGCTTATGCTGGTCATCATTAGCTAAACATCCTCATCCACTTTCTACTACACTGTCTGCTCACCACTTAGTCATGGTCTTTCTGGGACACTCATTGTCACTATTTGCTCATTGAACTGGCTTTCATCTATCTGCCTGCCTCTGCAGGCCAGAAGAACAAGAAGTTCCCCAGTCTAACACTGCAAGTTAGGGGATGACATGTAACCTTCCTGACTGCTGCCATGTTTCTTTCTCTTTCTCTTTCAAAACTTCCCACATACTATACCTTGCATATCCCACCATGGCAGTTTCAGAAGCACATCAGTGCAATCCAAATCCACACTGACGCTGCAACACCATTTACATGTCTACAATGCAGTTATAATACCAACATAAAAACAAATGAATGTAACTAGGAAATAATAATAAAACAGAAATACATTTAAGTGTGTAGTAATTAACATGTGCATTAATATATATTACTACAACAGATATTTTGTAAGCATTCAAACTAGTAATGGTTATTTCAAATAAAAGTCTGACTTAATAAGGGAACCTGCCGGATTGCATTGTTCAATTACAGCCTAAAGCAAAAGAAAGAATTTTTGAAACCCAGTACAATGGCTATCTAGTCATTCCTTGGCTGAAGAAGCTAAAAGAGCTGTCATACTGGGTCGATCCAGGTTCTTTACTTCAATTCACTTCAATAACCATTTATTAAGTACCTATTATTTGCCAAGCACTTGACTAAGCACTATGGATGCAAATAGGAAAAAGAAAGTCCCTGCACTTAAAGAGCTTAACATAACATACAAAAGAAAGTTGTAAAGGATGAGGGGGCAGGGTGAGGAAACACCAGGGACTGCCCAGTGTAGGCCATCTGCTTCGTGGAGTAGGATGGAAGTCCAGTTTCTGCCCTCTATAAATAAGGCTTTGGACAGAGCTTAGTGCTCTATTCTTCAGCCCTTCAAACAGAGGGGAGAAGAGGCTGAAGGAAGGAGGAAGGTGTCTGAGTATCCAAGGCTATATTAGTAGCATGGTGATGAGATCTAAAGTGATCAGTTTTGCCTGCCACTGGAGCTTACCCAAGATCCATTGATTTGAGTTGTCTGTCTTCTCAATAGGCAAATTCAGTTCCCCAGTGTTCATGCAATACCCGTTCCCCACTTCATATTATTGAGGAAAGTTGTTATTTATAAAGTTGCTAATTATGAAATCTAGCATTTTTTTCCAGCCCGAGTGAAAAGTGCATGTGTGGGGAAGGTACCCAATGTACCAACGTACATTTACAAATCAGGTATGGAACAGGCATTTTATTCCCACATAGAAAAGGAAATGCTAAACAATAAAGAATCATGGAACGATTAGAACCAAATCCAATAGCTTATCAGTACTAGTATGTCAACAGAATTTTACCAAGCCAGTCTCTAACCTGGGAATTATGAGACGGAACAGGTTAGAGACAAGGTGCCAGTAAGCAAGTGGTGGTTCAATTAATTAGGTTCATTATGAGGAACAGGTTTGCAAATTGGGAACTCTCCTGATCAGAATTCCACCTTGTTGTAGTGAAGGCAGAGATTAGATACATAAATCACAAGTGGGAAGGCAAGGGAAGGGGAAAGTAGGTTACAAGCAATCCTTTCCCAGGGCCTGAGTGGTTTCCCACAACAAACCCACAAGTCCACAACACAGGTGTTCCAGAGTCCTGTGGGAACAGTATTGTTTCGAGTCTTTGGGCGTCATTACTTGGTGGGGCACAGGACCAGAGTTCTGTGGCAGGAACAGGTTCTACAATCTTTGATTTGATCCACTTGAGGTTTACAGGCATAGGAAGGTAGTGATTGTGAGTGTTGTCCAGGGTTTTTGATTGATCATTTCAAGCTGCATTGTAAGTTTCTGACTCCCAAGCCAGGAGAGGCAGTTCTGAGAAATCTAAATTATTAATATTTTCATTATACACATCATATAGATTATTATGAAAATCTTAATTCCCTTCACAAGTATATTCAGTTGGGAAACTCATACTCAAGCCTCACTGGGATACAAATAGGTTCTTTGAAAGGTTGTTAATTAACCATTTGACATTTCACTTCTACTGAACACAGTCTGATCAAACACCCAGATTGTTTTTCCAGGGCTCCCTCTAAGAGGCTAACATTTCCATTGTCTCTAAAACCCTATCTTGCTACCACCACCACCACCAGTTTAGAGGGAAAGAGTAATCAGGTTTTTCCCCTCTATAATTCAGAAGGGGTTTAACATATATGAGTCACTCTTATTTCTCTTCTCCCTTCGTTCTTTGACTCATTCAGTTGAAAATCGCACTATGACTGTATCTCTCCTAACACCCTTCTTTGGTTCTGCAAAAACAGAATTTTGAGTGAAATAGGATTAGAGGAAGCAGTCAGTTCCATAAAAACAATATAATAAATAGGTTATCAGCAAAACATTATTTCAGTAGGGCTTTGTGGCTTTATAGTGGGAATTGGTTGTAATGTATTAAATATATTACTGTGGAACAGCATTGATTGTGGCAACCTTCTGAAAGGTATGCCTCTACTCTACGGAATCCACCATCCTTCCTGCCCTGCTTTATTTACCTTCCCAACTTGTGATGTTGAGCCCCACAGAACTCTTTGAGGAAGAGAACTCTCCAGAATTCCCTTCTACCACTCACCTCTCTTTTGTTTTAGGAGTTGGTGAGGCAAGAAGAGCTGATGGGCCATGTAACAAGCTCCATCTAACGTACTCTGGTAAGGGATGCTGGCATTTATTTAGAGTATAAAGAGTGTGTTCAACTCCAGTTTCTGGTTCAAGGTAGAACATTTGGCACCCTCCCTCCCCAAGTCTCTGAGACAATCAATAAGGCTTATTTTATGTTCATAGTACCAAGAGTATTTATGGACTATTAAACATGGACATAAAACATGTTAGGGTAAAAATACAGCCTGTAGTAGGAGGTACTGATATACCAAGGCCTATATCGGATGAAAACATTTTGTGAAATGGTTTCAGGGAGTGAGAATCAAGGAGATACTCATCTCTCTTAATAATAATAATAATCATCATCATTAACATTTTATAGTTTTGCAGAGTGCTTTGCAAATATTTCATTTTATCCTCACAGCAACTCTGAGTAGATGCTATTATTATCCCTATTTTACAAGTGAAGAAACTGAGGCAAATAGAGGTTAAGTGCCTTGCCCTGGGTACTCAGGCCAGAGTTAAATTCAGGACTTTATTTTGATTTTGGGTCCAGCACTTCATCTATTCTGTTATCCAGCTGTCTCTCTTTAAGAAAAGATTATCATTGTCTATTAACAAAGAGGGCCTTCAGCACCTGGTAAAGTCACCAATTCAAATTACAACTTACAATTCTTTTTTGAATGAGGATCAAACCCAAGTGTGCTGCTCACTTCTGAGGAAAGTGTTTCCATTAGAACTCTAACTTAACCTGTCTCCTACTCTGATTTCCCAGATCACAGGCCATAGAGGGGAAAGAAATTGAACTGCAATGAATCACATCACATCAAATGCTGCTAGTCTAGTCTATCAAGAGCTCTACTATGGGTTCTTAACCTAGGAGACTGTGGATAAATTTCAGGGGGTCCATGAAATTATATGGGAAAAATGTATTTTAACCTTTCCCTTCCTCTCCTTCCTCTCCTTTCCTCTTTTCTCCTCTCCTCTTCTCTCCTTTTCCTTTCCCCTTTCCTTTTCTTTCCTTTCCTTTGTTTTCCTTTGCTTTGCTTTCCTTGACAGGGTCTCCCTATCTTACCTAGGCTAGAAGTACAGGGAATACTCCTGGGTCCAATCCTATACCGATTGGCACATGAGCTTTGACATGAGCTCCATTTTTTAATCTCAGCTGGTCAGGTCCTCCTTAGGCAACCTGGTGATTACCTGCTCCTGGGAGCTCACCATATAGATGCCAGACTTAGTATTGATACTAGATCTTGACTTAGCCCAACCTGAGTTTTTGGTTCAGAACTCTAGAGCCCAAGAGATCCACCAAGATCCACTAGCCTCAGCCAACCCAGTGGCGGGGATTACGGTGTGTGAGCCAGCCCCTCACTCCTCCACACTGACCTTTGGTTTCCTTTGTAATGCTATGTGTTCTCTTTTATGCATTTGAAAAGAGAAGAGGTCCACCCATAGGCTTCACCAGATTGCCAAAGGGGTGCACAGTACGAAAAAGATTGAGAACCCCAAAAAAATGAACTGGTAAGAGGTGAGTGATAGCATGCTAACCAAGTCATAGCTTTTAGACTGATGTCCTATGTAACTGAAAAAACTTGGAGGAAAGGTAACTAACTGCTATTTGTTGGGAGAATCTAGACAGGAGGAGGAACTTTTCTGAAGAGAGTGATGCCATGTGGCCCCAGGCTTTGCTCACAGTTTTCAGAGCCAGTTGATGTTTCTGTCTCTTGTCTCAAGAAAAGTTTTGAAGATGGTCAAAGAAAGAAGGAACTATAATGGACTGAAAAGTCTATCCCACAGAGAGAAAGTTCGGTAACTTGTTTGACTCCTAGAGAGATCAAAAGGGAGCTCTCAGCTGGAAAAGGCCCCCAACAGTAATGGAATAAATGAATAATGAGACAATTCGGTTTTTCCCCCAAGGTGAGATTTTTTCCCCCACATTTGTGGGGGGGGGGAGGGGTGGTGGTGCCAGGTAGATGGAGTCACAGAAATAAGGCCCAGGCCCCAGTGCGCACTACCCTGGGGCACAGATTCACATCCTGACTGCACTTTCACAATTGGTTTTACCATCAGAACATGATGAAATGATCCTAATGGCCCCAGCTTGGTTTCATCTGGGCCCCTGCGGTTGCTCATGTCCCCTGGTTTGGGATTTTCTTTGGTCATATTTCTTTCTGTGAAATATATTAAAGAGCAGAGTTGGGGGTTGGAGAGGGAATAACAATGAAATACTAAACCCTTCTTACCTGAGCTTTGGTTGAAAGTCATTTGGTTTTAGTCATTTGACATTTTCTTTACTATAACAAATACTTCATGAATCAAAGTGTTATTGAAATAAAAGTGCTATTTTAATATGCACATTGGTAAATGTATTAACATTGACTTCTAGGTTATGTGTCAAATGTCTATATGTATAAGGTGAAGATTTGAAGAAATAACCTAAAGAAAATCCTCCCTTTTAACTGAAATATTCAAATAATGGGTGCAATGAAAGGTTTTTGTTCATTATTCATCAAGATAAGTGCTTTAGTTCTCTAATTTTGTAAGGGTAAACAAGTATAGATCAAATGTAACACAGAAAGAATAATTTATATTTGGGAAAAAAATATTCAGAGGAAGTCAATTATCTGGGTTTTTTTTTTTCACTGAAGATGGAAAGGGAAATAGCTTTAACTGATGCATACACTAAATACATAAAATATCAGTGATTTCCTCAATGTGGGGAAAGCTCAATGTGGGACCTCCCTCTACCAACAGGGTTAGCAACCCGACCGAAAACTTGGTAGCTAAGTTCCAGAGAATTTCTTGAAACTCATAGAACTTAAGTGACTTGTCTAACATCACACAGCTGTTAAGTTTCTCCAGTTTATTCTGTTTATATCTTGTATGTCCATAGTTATTTGATTATTTCTCCTTTAGACTGTGAACTTCTTGAGACGGTGAGTGTTTTTTGTTTTTTGCTTTTCTTCAAATCCACAGCGCCTGGCACAAAACAGGAGCTTAATAAATGCTTGTTGACTACCGTTGACACACGCAGTAAATGCCTGAGGAGGTCATCGAACCTAGTCTATCATGCCCTACTGCCTCTCACATGATTTCCCAAGGTTACCATGTTTCAGCTGTTCTGTGATTACTAAGCAATTTCATCTTTCCTACTCTTGTAGGTATTGAATGGTTCATCTTTGAATCATTGTTTCTCTATTGCATTCAATACAAAGTGTTTGGCAAAGGGTAATCTCTGATCTAATAAATGAATGCAAGAAAGCCACACATTTCAAGACTCAAGAAATAAAATATTCCTATGCACAAATTTAAGTCAAATAACAATTAGTGTTTGTGAAATCCTAACAGGAGGTTGTATAAACCAGATATTTCAGATTATTCCAAAATGTAGTTGACTAATTTCAAGGGAAAACAAATACATTTCCATTTCTGAAAATGCTAGAAAAATAGTTTAAAGGGTTTTTTTCCCCCTGAAGGAAGAGTGTTATAACATTTGATAAAGAAAGAAGGGTTGTTTAGTTGGGTTTTTTTTTTAAATTTTACTTGCTTTACTCCAGAGAACCACAGATTATGTGCTTGATAGGAATGCCCCCTTAAAATGTTATAATCAGCAATCATTGGTACATAATAAATACTTTAACAACCATACAGCTGGCTTAATTTAGGTGGTTTGCAGGCCAGAGTTTTACTCACTGCAGTCTTTTCTAGACAGAGAGTCTCAGAACAAAAATGGGATGATTGAGGATCACTCTCCCATAGCTTAAAAGAATTCTCCTCCTCCTGCAGAGGCTTCCAATGCACACAACAAAAAAAGTCAAGCAGAATAATTATACTTTCACACTAGTTTATCTCCAAGAAAGGCACGACTGAGCAGTCTGCTTGACTACCTTGCTAAAATATTTACCAAAACAGCAATACTATGGCAAGAAGCCACAGAGGCTCATGGAGATCTAGCTAGGTAGAACTAGAGACATTGGGGTGAGTTTCCTGCCTCATTTCCAAATCACTGAACACAAAAATTGACAACGGGTACACCAGGTCTAATTGTAAAAGAAAATGTACATCATGGACATGCTTAGACATCAGATGGGGTATGTATCCCACACTTCATTTCCTGCCCCCATACCTTCATATCCCAGGGCTGTGGACCTATAATGTTATGTGTTTATATCTGATATAAGCCCTGACTAGTTCTCGACAATCATTCCCTAAAGGGAATTTGCCTTGCTAATGGAATGCTACTTAGTATGTACAGCTAGATCCTGATTAGTGCAACTAATGAATGTCCTGACACTTGTCACATATATTAGAATTTACATTGTTTTAATTATGTAAAATATGATAATTGGTTCCAGGCCAATGGAAATGTATAGTGTGAATTTGAATAATGGGAACAGCTCAAGGGATTCATTCCTTATAATAACTGGATCAAAACTGTGTAGGCAAGTCCTAACCAACGGTGATCTAAAGCTTAGGTAATTTTTGTACCTTGGCTTACAGAATCTGTCTTTCTGTCTCTCCATTTTTCTCAACAGTTCCATTGTATGGGTCCCACAGAGGGTCACAATCGTGTCTTCTCAAGATTCTAAGAATCCTAAGATACCAGGGTTTGTTTTGTACTGAATGCTTTCTCCATTTTTATTAGTTTTTATTTTATGAACAACTGAACACAAATATTCAACAAAATTTAGATAAATGTTAACCCATCTGTGAGCAGATAAGTACAGTGTATGGAAAAGGTACAAGAACTTGACGTCTATGTATCCATTTTGACTCCCTTGATCTTTTCCAACTAAGGAACAGGCTGAAGCCCATTTCCATTTCTTAGCTTTCCCTTCATTCCTAGTTCCCTTTTATGGACTAAGCTGGTCTTTTGAAGCCTGGTTAGAACATCTTGAGAAGCAAAGGTTGAATGAGGTGGTCTGCTTCAACCCACGGCTCCCTAAACTTCACCTTTCAGGGCCTAAATTTCCAAAGTGACTCAGGGCACTGGATCTGAAGTCAGAGGACATGGTTTTGAATATCCTGGATCTCCCTCTCTGACCTAGGGCAAGTCACTATTCTTCCATAGGTCTCCATTTCCTTATCTGTAAAAAGAAGAGGCTGGACTCCTCAATCTCTATGGACCCTTCCAGCTTTAAATTGGTCTTTCAGTTCCATGACTGCTCCCTAACTCTATAACCCCGAGAAACACAGTGTGGGTGATAATGCCAGTCCATGCTACCATGAGGAGCCAGTGGCAGAATTCCTTATCCATAAAATGAAGCAATTATGTTAGGTGGTCATGAAATACTTTCACATTTTTAAAACTCAATCTTTCAGGGACTGAAGAAGGACCTCTCCAGGCCCCCTATTTCCTGGGAGAAATTGGGCTGGTACACTTTTATGTCTCAAACAAAAGTGATGTAGAAGACTTCCTACAGCTAATATTCCATTTTTTTTCAGCAGTTCACTGTCTCAGCTGCTTCGTGAAATAAACCAGAAAAAAAAAAGTTTGATCTGTTGTAAAGATCAGAAAGGACAGAGGAAGTCAACTGGGAGACAAAGATGGCCAGTCCTTGAATTTAGCTTGTCCACTGTAATCTGGCTATTTAAATTATTCCCCTAGAGGAATTGTGTTCATATCAATAAATGTAACCATGTAGTAAAAATGGATAAAATGTTCCAGAATTTTAGTTGAACTCAGTGAAAGAGGCAAATGCTTAACTTAAATTACCAGGTGCAGACTTTAACGGTAAAAGCGAGTATAAAAATCTATAGTGTTGGGAAAACAAATGAAATTGTAATTTCACTTGAAAAAAATTATAGTGATTCCAACTCTAGGATACCAGATGTTCTCAATTATCACACACACACACACACACACACACACACACACACACACACACACACTCTCTCTCTCTCTCTCTCTCTCTCTCTCTCTCTCTCTCTCTCTCTCTCTCTCTCTCTGCCCCCAACATAGATTTTCAAGGAAAAAATGTTAAAATACCCACACCTGGAAAGCTTAGGGTTTTTTTTTTATTGCTTTAACTACAAAATTATCTATTACATTCTGTTAAGCCTGTTAAGCAGCAACATTTTTTTAAATACTTTCTGTGTGCAAAATTTTATGTTGGGTGATCTAGAAGGAGATACCAAGGAAAAGTTCAAAAAGAACAGATTAGATATAGGGGATGGTATTGTAACAACTGGTCAGATAGAAGAAACTGATGATTATCTCCTTGCAAAGATAATCAAACTATCATGGAAGTAAGATATGGTAGAGACGGAAAACTTGGAAATTTCAATATCTGCTGGAGCAGAGAATCAAATAAATTCTTTTCTTTTCTTCCTGATGACTTCATCTTTTGGAAGGGAGAGGAAATGACTAGGGAAACTGCTATTTTGGACCTAACTTTAACAAATAAGGAGGAATTGGTTGGTGAAGTGAAAACATCCCGAGCCTTGAAAAAAAATATTGACTATGTTCCCCAATTGATAAATGGCCAAAGAATATGAAGAGGCAGTTTTCAATGAAGAAATCAAAGCTATCTATAGTCATATGAAGAACTGCTCTAAATCACTTTTGAGTAGAAAAATGCAAATTAAGATAACTCTGAGGTACTATCTCACACCTATCAGATTGGCTAATATGAAAAAAAAGAGAATTATAAATGTTCTAGAGGATATGGGACAATTAGGACAATAATGCACTGTTGGTGGAGTTGTAAACTGACTCAACCATTCTGGAGAGCCGTTTGGAACTATGCCAAAAGAACTACAAAACTGTGCATACCTTTTATTTCCCCCAAGGCAATTGGGGTTAAGTGACTTGCCCAGGGTCATTACGGCTAACAAGTATCAAGTATTTTGTCTGAGGCCAGATTTGAACTGAGATCCTCTTGACTTCAAGGGCCGGTGCTCTATCCACTGTGCCACCTAGCTACCCCTTGTGCATACCCTTTGATCCAACAATGCCATTACTAGTATCCCAAAGAGATTAGAAAAAAGGGGGGAAAGGCCTACATTACAAAAATATTTATAGCAGCTCTTTTTGTGGTGGCAAAAAATTAGAAATTGAGGGGATATTCATCATTTGGGGAATGGCTGAACAAGATGTTGCATATGAATGTAATGAAATACTACTGTGCAATAAGAAATAATGAGCAGGCAGATTTCAGGAAAACCTGGAAAGACTTGTATGAACTGATGCAAAATAAAATAAGTAGAATCAGGAAAACATTGTACATAGTAACAGCACATTATTTGATCATCAATGATCAATGACTTAGCTCTTCTTAGCAACCCAATAATCCAAGACAACTACAAAGAATTCATGATGGAAAATGTTATCCACATCCAGAGAAGGAATTGATGGAGTCTGAATGCAGATTGAAAGATACTGTTTTCACTTTCTTTCTTTTATTTTTTTTTTGTGATTTTTTCCCCCTTTTGGTCTGTTTCTTCTTTCACAACTGTGACTAATAGGGAAATATATTTTACATGATTGCACATATATAACATCTATCAAATTGCTTATCATTTTAGGAAGAGGGGAGGGGAAGAAGGGAGGGAGAAAATTTTGGAACTCAAAATTTTGTAAAAATGAACGCTAAAAATTTTCGTTACATATAATTGGGAAAAAATAAAATAGTATTTCAAAAAATGTGACTATGCAGCTAGGTGGCACAGTGAATAGAGTTTAGGACTTGGATTTGGAAAATTCTGAGTCCAAATCCTTCCTTATTAGCTATGTAATTCTCGGTAAGTCACTTAACTTCTCTGTTTCCTCAGTTTCTTCAACTATAAAATGGGGATGATGATAGCACCTACCTAGGTTTGTTATGAAGATCAAATAAGCAAACATATGTAAAGCATTTTACAAATATTGAGGCACTATATAAATGTTATTGGAACTAGGTATGCTATTTTAAAGTACACAATAGATGTAGAGGACAATGGATGTAATCTAACACATACTCTAACAGGTATATCTAAAACTCTAAAAAGTACAGAGAAGAGATAGTCAGGATACCATGGAATGAGTTTCTAAAATGGAATTTACCTCAAGAGGGATAGGAGGAAAGAAGAAACTCCAGAGTAAAGGGGTCTTAGCTCTTTATGGGTCACAGACCCCTTTGATGATTCAATAAAGCCTATAGACTCTTCCTCAGAATAATGTTTTAAATATACAAAATAAGATAAAAAGGATCACCAAAAACCCCAAACAAATCCAATTGCATTGAAATACAATTATAAAAATTAAATTAAAAAAGTTCAGGAACTCTAAATTAAGAACTCCTCTTCTAGAGAGAGAAAATTAATGATGCAGTTATGAATGATGCTAATAAGAAAGAAAAGAGGAGGTTGGTTTTTTTTTATAAAATGACTAATGTAGCTTCATGGGGAACCCTCTAATGAGTAACTATTTTGAAGATGCAAGGGTGGGTATTGGGTTGAATAAAACAATCATATCACCCCACCCTCACTTAAAATAAGTGATGAGATACTATACCCTGGTTGTCAAGTGAGAACACATATCATTTCACTAGGTGTGAATAATTTCTGGATACTTCCATGCCTTATTAATTGGTTGGGGGGATTTATTCCTGCTTTTGAGGACCTGTGTAGGTCCTCATATTGTATAGTTGGAATCAGGGATCTGAGTGCCACTCAGAAGAGAGATAAGAATGTTCTGGCTTCCTGAGAAGGAATCAGTTGGGAGGAAGGAGCCCAAGCCCTGGTCTCAGTTCTGTTAAGAAGAGGACTTTGTCAGCTTCAATGGGTTAGGAGGATATTAGACTTCCCATATTTCCATTGGTGTTCTACCAGCATCCCTGGAATTAAGAGCAGACTGAATGTAATGAGGAAAAGCAGAATGAAGGCTCCCCAAGGCTCTCAACAGAGAAATTATACCAAATCTAATGGGACTCTAGCAAAAGAACTTCCATGAGCTGTGAATTACCCCTTTGCCACATGTGATCTCTAAGCTAGACCCCACTTTTCCCTGAACTCTTACTTGTGGCAAGCATGTAAAAAAACTCGGGGAGGATTTTTGTACCAACTATAGCACAGTAGTAAATAGCTATTTCTAAAAGCTAAGTCTGGCTGACTAATTGATACCACCCAATAATCATGGCAGAAAAACAAATTGTGTGTGTGTGTGTGTGTGTGTGTGTATGTGTGAGTGTGTGTGTGTAGTTTATGAGCCAAAGACACCCTTCAGTCCCTTAGGGTTAGCCCTAATGCCCTGAGGGATATGGGAACTATGCTTGATTTGTCAGTGCAAGTGAAAGCTGGGATAAGAATCTCTCAAAGGCCATACATGTTACAAAAGATTATGTTCAAAAGATAGGAGTAAGACCATAGTCCTTGACATTTCATTATTAGGAGATCCTCATGAGAAATACTAAGGACAATAAATAGAGCTCGTTAATACTGTATTCATGGGAGTGAGAGTGGTAAAATGGAGAAGAGGGAAAAGATAGTCACTGCTTGGAGTAGATAGGGTGATGGTAACAGATTATAGATAGAGAGATTTAATTAACTACAGTTTTGTCTTTGTCTTCCTTATCCCTAGAAATGATTAAACAAAAGGAACTAAGTGAAGTGAAACCCAAGATAAATAAAGAGATTTAAGAGCTTTCACTGTCTTTAGTCAATTCTAGTCACCTAGCCTATTTATATCCTTGGTGCTATGAAACAAAATAAAACAGATGATATGATTACTGAACCACCCTATCAGTAATCAATGATCAGTGATCAGGAATAATTGTAGCATTTAAAAGGTGCTTTAGGATTGTAGATGACCTAATGATATCCTCATTTTTGGCAGCTAGATGGTGCAGCAAATTGATCAAAGGCCCTGGAGCAAGTGGCCTAAATTCAAATCTGATCTCAGACACTTACTAGTGGGGTGACCCTGGGCAAATCACTTAATTCTATTTGCCTCAGTTTCCTCATTTGTAAAATGAGCTGGAGAAGGAAATAACAAATCGCTCCAGTATCTTTGCCAAGAAAATCTGAAATGAGGTCAGAAAGAGAAGGACGTGACTGAACAACAAACAACATAAATCCTCATTTTCAAAAACAAAAGGGTATTTTTTTCCTACAAGCTCTAGGGCTATGAACTTAATGTTGAATTCTGACCAAAACATGTGAATGGATTCTGAAAGGGAGAGTTTATGAACGCTTCAGGAGGGAATCAGTGCTCACTATAAAGCAACGTGAAGTCATAATTATGCTAAATATTATAACCTTGAGTTCTTTTTTGTCAGAGTTCCTAAGCTGGCAAATTAGGGAAATGCTGTAGAAGAGACCTGGTGTATTTGTATTTCAGCGAGGCATTTTACAAAGTCTCGAATGATATGTTTTGGATGAGATGAGAATGTAGGTTAGATGGCAGTATCTTAGATGGATTCTGAAGTGGTTGAATGCTCAGTCCTAAAGAGTAGTTATTAATCAGCCTAGAGGGAAATACATAAGAATGCTACAGAGCACTGTCCTTGGTCCTATTCTGTTGAACATTTTCACCAATAACTTAAATAAAGAGAAAAATAGCATGCTCATTACATTTTCATATGAAACAAAATTAGGAGAGAGCTTAAATGCTGAAGGACAAAAAAGAGGTATAAAAATATCTTGATAGGCTAGAACGCTTAGCAGAATATTATAAGATGAATTTTAAAAATTGGGCATTAGAATAAATTTAAATGCATTTAAAAGGCAAAGTTCTACACTTAAGCTACAAAAAAAAAAAAAAAAAATACACCACCTGCCCAAATACAAAATAGGTGAGACATGGCTAGATGACAGTTCTTGTGAAAAAGACCTGGGTTCTTTGGTAGACTGAAAGCTCAGTATGAATCAGAGTGATAATAGCCAATATGTCTTTGGTCACATTAACAGAGGCATAGCACATGGAACAAGGGAGAGGATAGCCCCAATGTATTTCTTTTATCTGTGTAGACTACTACATCTAGAGTTTTCAGGAGCTAGACAAAACTAGAGCATGTCCAGAGAAGGGTGACTAGGAGAGTGAGAACACTAGAAAGCATAACATATGAGGACTGCTTGAAGGAACTTGGCATGTTTAGCAGAGAGAAGGTTTCTAAATATTTGAAAGATTATTATATAGACAGGGAATTAAATTTAATCTGTGTGCCTCTAGAGGCAAGAATTAATAATAATGAATGGAAATGGAGTGACTACATGGCACAGTGGATAGAGCACTGGCTGTGGAGTCAGGAAGACCTGAATTCAAATCTAGCCCCAGACACTTACTACCTGTGTGACCCTGGGCATGTCACTTAACCCCAAGAGCCTCCAGAAAAAATGGAAGCCACAAGTGGCAATATAAGAAAGAACTTTCTAACAATTAGAGCTGTCCCAAAATGGAATGAGTTACCCCAAGATGTAATGAATGCTCCATCACTGGAGGTCTTCAGTGGAGGCTAGCTGTCAGAAACATTTCAGATAGGGTTTGAACTTGATTCCCATTAAGGTCCTTTAGATTCCCTGGAATCTAAGATTCCATGATGCTGTGAAATGAAAAGCAGTTTTTATCCTCACAGATTCTATTATCTAGTTAGGAAATCAAAGCACAAATGTGAAATAAGAGAAACAATTTTATAGAATAATAATTATAAAAATGGGAGATTGATGATCTCCAATTAGGTCCCTGCCAGCCCTAAAGATATATAATTATGGGGTAGTGAAAAGATCACACCACATTTGGAGACAAGGGATTTGGATTTGATTCCCAGTTCTGTTTGCGTGATCTTGAGCAAGGCACTTGGGCCTCACTTTTTTCATTTGTAAAGTGAGGGGTTTGGGCCAAATGACCTCTGAAATCCTTTCCAGCTCCAAATCTATGATCTTATGAGCCTATGACTCTAGTAGGAGTTTCAGTTTATATAGTTCTTTATATTAGCGCTTGGGGCATCCCCCTTTACAAGTGAGCCCCCCAGAATTGCTACCTTAAGTTCAAGGTATTCCTTGAGTCTGTATCTAGTCAAAACTATAGTACATAAGTCTTTTCCCCTCCTCCATTTTTTTCTACGTAACTAGAGAACACAATTGTTCAAAGTACAGGAGAGGTGTAGGGTGTGTTTTGGAGGCGAGGGCAAGGAACTGAAATAAACTCGGTCTATCTGTGCATGCAGATAGGAAGCCAGGCTTTTGGCTCTGCCACTGACCTTCTACAGCACCTTGTATAATGTCCTTACCCCCTTGAAGACATTACAGTACAGTGCCTAGTACGGTGTCTTGTACCTAGTAGGTATTTAGTAAAGAATTTTTGTGTTGAATGAATGAACCTTAGATGTCTCCTTTCTAAATGGGAACTATTATTTCATAGTCAGTACGATGATGACAAAAGGAGGTAAAATTTCATTTGAAATAATGAACTAGGTAGCAAAGTATCAACATTTTTCATTACTTCATCTTTGGGGGTATATCCTCCACTGACCCAAATTGAAAGCTCTCTATCACTTGCTATGGTAACTAAAGGTCCCTTTGGAAGGGGCCAGAATACAGGCTAATCACTGTGCGTGCTGTTTCACTGAGAATACAAATTCATGTATCATAGATTTAGAGCCAGAAGAGATCTCTCATTCAATATCCTCATTTTTACAGATGAGGAAAGCAATGCCCAGATAAGTTAAATGATTCTTCCAAAGTCATGTAGTCAACAGTAAATAGTAGACCCAAAATTTAAATCCATCTCCTATGACTTCAAATACAGTAGTCTTTCTACTGGACTATGCTGTCTTTCTCCCACTATGTTTATTTTTGGATAACTAAAACAAAGCATTTGATTTTGTAGAGCAAGACAGTGCCTTATAGACACAGCCAACAAGATGTCCCTCACGTACATGTCAAAGTGAAAGACTAAATTATATTGAATATTTCTAATAAAAATCAATGAAATGGGCACAAGTCATGCTTGTCAAGAATGTAGGATACCACATGCTGGTAGTGTCATTATTTGTGTTGGCACAAGGACAGTTCTTGACCCTTGGATTTGAGCTTGCAGGTTGATCTTACAAAGACCATTGATTTTAAAAAGAAAAATTTTTATCTCTTATTTTAAATGGAATACTTGGCACTAAAAATTTCTACATAGACAAGACAAATACAGATTAAATCTCAAAAACTCACACTAGTCATATTTTGGTTGAAAATAATAATGTATACATCTAGTAAATAAGAACAATAATACAATATAATACAAGAAAAACTATAACAGAATGGCTCTCAACCCCTGTTGGGATCTATCTGTGTACTTACAAAGATCTATTGCCTTTAAAAAAAATGGGTATATGGAGAGGGAGAGAGCTAAAACAAGTTGTACATAATAGATTTGCAGTTTCATGTGCAATTCTCTATTTTATTCTACTTTGTTATGGAAATGCTTGTTTTATTTGTTAAGTTCAGAATAGAAAAAAATAAAATTAAAAAATGGTTGTAGTTAATGTGATTTTTGATACTCTGATGTAATTCTCTTTACGCTATTGTTTATCTTCTTTGATTCCTGCTTTGATTCCAACTTATTTTGAGAATCAAAAATGAGAAGGGTTTTCCAGTGTCTACAAGGAACCAGAAAGGGGCTTCTAGATGATAATTTTTAGAGCGCTGATGGTCTCTTGGAAGCAAAGCCAGAAGCCAGCTGCACAATGTTCCTCTGGAACTCGGTCAGTGAAATTGGACAGTGGAGAACATCTAACATAAGGAATCAGGACAGGAGGTTTCTGTTTCATTGCATTTTTTGTGAGCCCCTGAGATAATTTTGTCTTTCAGGGAGCCTCATCTATTAAAAAAAAAAAGCCCATGATACACGCACGGCTGGATAAGATAGGCTGGGAGAATGGTTCCTTCAGTTGTATTGCAGAGAAATTTGATATTTACCTCCACAACTGCCCACGGCTTCTAATTTTCAGAATTTATATTTATGAGTCTATACTGTATTTTCTTTTCATTAATTTGACAGACATTTGTTGAAAACCTGCTAGGTACAAGGCACTGTAGAAGAATCAATGATGTGTTAAGATATGGACCCTGCCTTCAAGGCTGATCATCTGGCAACAGAGATGATGCACTTAAAACAAAACAATAATAACCACCCTACAGCCCAAGGTAACATATCAGGAGGTTAATGGCATGAATAATAAAGATAATCATTTATATGAGCACACAGAAGGAGAGCTCACATCTGGCTTTCATCATTAGGGTGTCAAGAAGGGAGTGAGATTTTAATTTTTCCTTGAAGGGTAGATAGTATTTAATCAGAGAGTTGAGGGAGAGAGTATTCTAAGTGGAGGGCAGAAGCACAAAGGTGAAAAATCACCTGGTACGTGAGGGGATGATGAGTAGATCAGTTTGGCTGGAGCTGAGGGTTCATGTGAGCAGATGAGACTAGGTTTGGAAAAATAAACTTGGGAGTAAGTCATAGAGAGTATCAAATGGCCTCTAAAATCTGTAGGGGGCTAATATAAGATTTTTTAGGTATATAGCATTCTGATGAATAATATAATTCATGGATCAAGCTTAGGGAAACTAAAGGTAACATTGCCAAGTTTAGGGGTAGAACTCGAGGCAGAGCCTTGGATCCCAGTGGAAAAACACATGTTTAAGAGCATGTGACCTCGGTTGAACAGAATTAGTAGCTAGGGTTTCTGTAATTTTGCTCTTTGATCTTGCTTCTTCTTTTTTTCCCCTCTCTTCCCTGACAACTATTGAAAGAGTAGGAGACTGGTGGAGGATTATATTTAAATATAATCTGCAGAGCAGGGAATATAATCTGTAGAGACTGGTGGAGGATTATATTTAAATATAATCTATAGAGCAGGGAATGAAAGGGCATTTTAAAGGCTAAAACTCATTTTTAAAAAAGCAACTTTTACTTTTTAATTAAGGTTTTTGGCTTCTCTCTCTTTCTCTCTTTCTCTGTGTGTGTGTGTGTGTGTGTGTGTGTGTGTGTGTTTCTCAGTTTGTCTCTGTCTCTCAGTTTGTCTCTGTCTCTCCTAAGACTTAAGAAATCCACATGCTCTTATGTCCAGATAGGCCTTCCTACATTTAGGACAGGTATTTCTTATAATCTGATACAATCTTTTTTAAAAGAATAATTGTGCTGCATATGTTTTGGGACTATTTGCTAAGGATTCTGTTTTTATTATATGCTAGCAATTTTTGAAAAGATGGTATGTTCATCATCTAGCTAAGAATAACCCTACAGTTCTCTATTATTTTTTCCCCACCTTTCTTAATCAAAATTATGTAATTATTTTGTATGATTCTATTTTGCAGGTGTGCTATGATCCATGCCTAAAACAATCCCAAGAGTTATTGGACCCCATAAAATCTGAGGGTATAAAAACTCCACAGCCAGTAGAATTTGAGTTTTTCCCTTTTTTCAGCAGGTTTGTTAACATACTCTAAAATCTTTCTCTATGAGCCTTTGAAATTCTTGTTGGTTGTGAGAAACCCCATGCTATGCTTCATGAGTCACGACATCTTGAGTATTTCAACTCCCTTAAAAGGGAGAATGTTGACAAGAAAATTCAGTTGAACACCAAACTCAGACATTGGAGACGGGTTGATACCTTTCCTTCCCTGAAATATTTTATATAAGCGTTTTGGCCGGATTAGAAATTAATTTCATACAATCTGCTTGCCACCATTCCCTCCATCATTTCATTCAGCCACAGGGTTGTTTCCTTTATGGTTGTGAGCCATTTGGCTTCGTAATGAACTGTAAAACAGCTGTTACTACCCAGAGAGAGTTGCTTTTCAGACTCAGCCATTTGATTCACATGCATAACCAAACAACACAATTAACGGGGTTACACATTCTCCTAAAGTTGAGTTTCATAAGTGGAAGTATCTTTTTTGAGGGAATTGTGAACAGGACTGAACTACCAACGATACAGGAATATCATGTGGGGGGTGTGCACTGGCAGAAAGGTCACTGCCACCAGACAGAACTTCATTAATCCACTCGAAAAGGAAACTAATGGACAACACGTCCAAGGCAGTGAGGCTATAACTAGATTGCAAGAAGTCTTTTCCTTTCTGTTTATTATAACCCTTTGATAAATGGCCCTCAGTTTGTTCTTCATGCAACTGGGATCTTCTATGCTGTAGAACCTTCCCTTCAACTGACTATGTTCTTTCCAGAAACTTGATGCCTGAACCTTTGTTTCTGGTGCGTGAACCTCTATGTGCTATCTGAGATTGAATAGAGAATGGATTGCTTCTGGATGTGGTCATCGTGTCAGTGTTCTTAAAGTTGTAGAGTTTTCTCTGCAATGACCCTGCTTGTCTGTCTACACTGGCAGAACAGGTGACTCAGTCTACTAAGGAACCTTCCTTGATGAGAAAAGTCATCAATCCAGGGGTCAAGGTGGGGTATCTTTCTAGTTGGTCTCTGAGTTCTTCAGTTAACCCTTTTCTGAAAATTGTAGGCATGAGAGCTACCCCCAAACCCACCGCCAAACCCAGAACAACAGCTAGACTTTGATTTTGTAGTCCAATAACGGCTGGCCTTGTTAGTAAAGCTCTCATATGACTACTACACAAGCCCTCTGGAGTGAGACTTTTCCTTATCTTTCTTGTTGTATTTTGTATTAATCCCCTTCATGCATCCTAACAATGAAGGACACCCCATTCAAAGGTGAGTGATGAAATATTATTTGCAGGGGACATCCAGTTTGACTGGAATAATGAAGATGTAAAGCGGGGAGGCAGCATGGCGCAATGTCTCTGATGTCAGAGAATCTAAGTTTAAATCCCACCTTTGTTGCTTATTACCTGTGTGATCTTGGAAAAGTCACTTTAGCCTCAGTTTCCTCATCTGTAAAATGAAAGAATTGAACCAAATGGTCTCTGAGGCCCCTCCCAGTTCCCGATCTGTGTTCCTCTGAACCTGTTAACATGAACAGGTTAAGTAAGGAACTCCAGGACCAAGCAGGCGAATCCTCCATCCTGCCCTCCTGATGCAAGCAGATCACCAAGCAGAAAAAGAACTGGCACGTGATGTTAGTGCCACAAGGTGCCGGGGAGAGGCTGTGTGTTTGCTCTCCTAGAGAACCCAGCCCTCCTGACTTAAGAGACTAAGGATTTGCAAGAGTGGAGCCTGAAAAATTAGAGACCATACATACGATGATTCTTACTTCCTTTTATCCCTTGTCCCTCAGAGGGGGATAAATGCCTGGCATTTCTTGGGGTATATGCTTAGCAGTGAGATCTCCGGGTCAAGGCTTATGGATGCTTTAATGATTTTTTTTTAGCATAATCCAAAATGTTTATTTAATACAATTCGTAATTCCCAATAATAATCATTGTTTGTTGAAATGAATGGAAGTGGTATGAAAATATTATCAAGGACACAGAGCTGGGAAAAAGGAAAGGGGCCATTAATGGGGCAAGACAAAGGGATAACAGATAGGCAGTTCATAGACTGCTTTGTCTCCTGACAAAATATTAAATCAACTAGGGAAAAAACCTTCCAGATCTTCTATGATAGAACATTTATACAATGACATAACCAAGAATCTCACAGGGTGAGAAGGTGTAGAATCACAGAATTTAAGAGTTTGATAAGACCTTACTAGCCATCTGGTCCAGGCCATGTAAGAAAGGAATCCTCGCTACAATAACATACCTGACCAGTGCTTGTCCAGTCTCTGCCCGAAGACTTCCAAAGCGGGAAAACCTGCCAACTTTCCAGGTAGCCTAGTCTACTTTTTGAATAGCTCAAATTCTTAGGAAGTTCTGACATCAAACTGATATTTGCTTCTTTGAAACATCCACTCACTGTTCCTGGTTCTGCTCTCTGGGGTCAAACCAAAAATGCCTAATCCCTTCTCCCCATGACAATCTTTCAAATACTTGAAGACAGCTATGATGGCCCTCATTGAGTCTTTTCTCTACAGGGTTAACACGTCTAATGCCAGAGAAGTTGCTATACCAGAGGTACCAAATGAAAGAGGGTCAACATCAGTGGTAATTCAGATTTGTGAAAACCTAGCTGCCAAATCTGGTTAATTCTACTTCTATTTCCATCACATCTATACCTTCTCTCCACTCATACAAGCATACCCTTGTTCAGGCCTTCATCAGCTCTGACCCCAAAATATTGTTGCTTCCTAATTGGCCTTCTGGCTTCCTGTGTCTCTCAGTCTGATTCATCTTCCATACGGCTGCCACAATTATCTTAAGGCCCAAGTGAGCCCCTGTCATTCCTCTACTGCTTTGCAAAAAAAACCAAAAACAAAAAAATCCCCCAAAACCCAAAACTTTCAGTGATGACCTTTACTTCTCAATTAAAGCTCAAACTTATCCACCTGACAATGAATTCTTCTACAATTAGGCTCTACCTACTTTTGTTGTTTTTTTTTTTTTCATATAACTCCCCTTCACAAATATATGTACTAGCCAAACTGGACTCCTAGCTGTCACTGAACTTAGCATTCCATCTCTCACCTCCATGTGTGGTAGGCTGGGTCTGCCTCAGGCTAGTGGCCTGGTCGTTTAGGTCAGATATTGCAAACAAAGGCGATTCCTTAAGTCATTCAACAGTTAGCAAAAGGTTTGCTTGGCTATAGCATAAAAAGAATACTTAACAAGTATACAGTCAGTCAAGAAACACTTATTAAGCTCGTACTAGGTGCCAGCACCACACCATCCATACATGGAACCATCATTTACAGCAAATGGAGAAATTCTGAATGCTGAGGATAAGTTCACTTACCTTGGCAGCATACTTTGCAGAGATGTACACATAGATGATGAGGCTGATGTACACATTCCCAGAGCTAGCTCAGCATTTGGGAAGCTCTGAAGGAAAGTGTGGGAGAAAAGAGCTGTTAGTCTGCCTACCCAACTGAAGGTCTATAGAGCCGTCGGACTGACACCATTGATGTATACCTGTGAAACCTGGACAGTATACCAGTGTCATTCCAGGAAACTGAACCACTTTCATCTCAGTTGTGCAGAATCTGGCATTTCTTGGGGTATATGCATAGCAGTGAGATCTCCAGGTCAAGGCTTTTGGATGCTTTAATGATTTTTTTTAGCATAATCCAAAATGTTTATTTAATACAATTCGTAATTCCCAATAATAATCATTGTTTGTTGAAATGAATGGAAGTGGTATGAAAATATTATCAAGGACACAGAGCTGGGAAAAAGGAAAGGGGCCATTAATGGGGCAAGACAAAGGGATAACAGATAGGCAGTTCATAGACTGCTTTGTCTCCTCACAAAATATTAAATCAACTAGGAAAAAAACCTTCCAGATCTTCTATGATAGAACATTTATACAATGACATAACCAAGAATCTCACAGGGTGAGAAGGTGTAGAATCACAGAATTTAAGAGTTTGATAAGACCTTACTAGCCATCTGGTCCAGGCCATGTAAGAAAGGAATCTATACCTTCTCTCCACTCATACAAGCATACCCTTGTTCAGGCCTTCATCAGCTCTGACCCCAAAATATTGTTGCTTCCTAATTGGCCTTCTGGCTTCCTGTGTCTCTCAGTCTGACTCATCTTCCATACGGCTGCCACAATTATCTTAAGGCCCAAGTGAGCCCCTGTCATTCCTCTACTGCTTTGCAAAAACAAAAACAAAAACAAAAAAAATCCCCCAAAACCCAAAACTTCAGGAAAGATTCTGAACATCACCTGGCAGGATAAAGTACAAGACACTCAGGTTTTTTCTGGAGCTGAACTGCCAAACATTCAAACTGTGCTGCAGAGAGCGCAACCCTGAGAAGCTGACCATGTTGTTTGAATGCCAAATGTACATTTGCCTAAAAGACTATTTTATGGAGAACTCACACAAGGCAAGTGCTCACATGAAGGTCAGAAGAAGTGATACAAGGACACTCTCAAGGTCTCTCTAAAAACTTTAGAAACAGTTGTGAGACATGGGAGTCACTGGCATAGGACCTCTCAGCATGGTAGTGCCCACATCAAAGAAAGTGCTGTGCTCTATGAGCAAAGCAGAATTGCTGTAGCCCAAAAGAAACATGAGATATGCAAATTTAGACACATCTCCACCCCAAATGTTCGTATGGATTATTTGTGCCCAACCTATGGTAAAGCATTCCAAGGTCAGCCACAGTCAGATATACTATAACTTGACCCCAACATTGAGATGTCATTTTGGTCCTCTTTGAGAAAAAAGACAACAACCACCACTTAGTTGCCAGGCATTGCCCTAAAGAAGGTGGCCAGGGAGGCCAGGAGATGGAGGTGAGGAAGGAGAGCATTGTAAGTAAAAGAAACAATTAGTGCAAAGTCAAGAGATAAGAGGACATGCTGCTTTCCTTCAGCAGAAGACCTCCCTCATCTCCATATACAGACAGGGCAGGATGTGGTAACTCACCTAGCATTGGACACCCTCCTAATTTGAGGGTGATCTCCCATGTGACCAAGTCCTTTCATGTCCTTTGGTGACCGGGAAGCCTGGTCTAAAATGACCAGGAAGCTGTGACAACTGAGATGGTGCTTGAGCCTTAGTCCCTCTGGTCCAATTAAGTCTAGGGGATGACTCATTTCTGTAGCTGAGGCGTGCCTTTTAGGAAAAGAACTGGGGAGCCATATCTACATGGGGGTGAGGAAGGAGGCAATGGGGAACCCTGGCCTAACAATACTGTGCACATAATACAGATCTCCAATACCTGGAATGCATTTTTCTCACCACTATTTCTCAGATTCCTTCATGGGTCAATGCTTCTGTGAAGCCATCTCTCATCCTCCCAAATCATTAGTGCTCTCTCCCTCCTCCCTGAATTATACTTATTTGTAAACATGTTGTCACTTCCCCAGTAGAATGTAAGCCTCTTGATGGCAGGAACTGTTTTTTTAGCTTTGTCTCCTCAGGACCTAGGGCAATTCCTTGTACTTAGTTGTTCAGCCATTTTTACAGTCATGTCTAACTCTTTGTGACCCCATTTGGGGTTTTCTTGGCAAAGATACTGGAGTGGTTTGCCATTTCCTTCTCCAGCTCATTTTACAGATGAGGAAACTGAGGCAAACAGGATTAAGTGACTTGCCCTGGGTCACACAGCTGGTAAGTGTTTGAAGCTGGATTTGAACTCAGGAAGAGATGTCTTCCTGACTCTAGGCCCAGCACTATACACTGTACCACCTAGTTGCGCATAGCAGGCACCGAATAAATATTTATTTCAGGAAGGGATGGAATAAAGGTGCAGAGTGAGGCACACTTTTTTTTTAAAAAGATATGACTAATATGTGGATTTTTTTTTGAGCATCACACTTACTTATGAAAAGAAAGGGCTCATTTTTTTTTTATTATGATGGGAGGAATAATGATTTGTGACCTAGTAGCCAGTCCACCACTAACGATGAGTCTCTCTGTCTTCAGTAGGTTGGTCCCTGGAACGCAAGCATGGTCTGATGTTGGAATCATACTCAAAACCTGTCCTCTTTGGTAGAACCTTTGCTCTGCTGGTGTGGCCTTTGAGACCTCAAGATCCCCTTCAGAATGTAAGCTCCTTCCTTAGGAGAGGGAATTGTTTCATTCTTTGTGCTGTATCCCCAGCGCCCAACACAGTACCTAGCATATAAATGCTTGTTGATTGATCTATAATGAGCCATCTGAGCAGGACTTTGTGGTGGACTCCACTGGTATCCATGCAAAGTCAGGAGACTCCAAGGAAGGCCTCCTCAACCCTTTAGGTGCACCCCTAGTGATGAATGCACAGGAAGACAGACAGGGGTCCTACACGGTGGGCAGGTATGAATGGGCTGCATGCTCCTGGAGAGAATGATTCCACAACTCACATGGACTCACAACACTGCAAATCTACGTTCTCCCACTTGACTCAGAGTGGGCAGGATGACTCATCACTGCTTAACAAGAATTCTGGGAACTCATTTTCTTTTGGTGGAGACATTTGACCTTGGTCATTTCCAGCAGACTAATTTGTAGCAACCAAATCAAAATAATCCATCTTTTAAAACTTCCTTTTAAAAGTTTGCTTTCAGGAGCAGTTTCCTTCATTGCTGCTCTTACGGCCCAGTTCAGAAGAAAGGACACAAAGAGAAATGCTCGAAGTAAAATACTACACATGTGGAGATAGCACTGTATTCTTCCCCCTTTCCTCTGAGCTCCATCCTGGGAAAACTTCGCATCTCAGATGACCTCCAAAGCCAACCTGATTCATTCTAGGTGCAGGAAATGGACAACCCACTCAGAAGTATGAAGTATGAAGGGGCTGGAGGAATTTGATCCTATTTACGCACCAGCACATCATTTCCACAGAAAAAGAAAAAAAAAAGAAAAAAAGAATGAGTGAGATGGAAAAGACCACCATTTGAAAATGAATGAAAAGAGCATGAATAAATGGAACATTACCCTCCATCATGTCCCTCTTCTCAGAGTCATGGCCTTGTCTGTCTGTCTTCTAATCAGCAGTGACTGTGTCCCATTACAAAGTTTCAAAGGGTATTTCGTGTTATCTGGGCAAAGTGCAGAATCTTTAGACCCTGTGGGAAAATCCAGCTAATGGAGGCAGTAATTTATGCCCTGTATTACAGATCAGTGAGGCCTAAAACAGCATCTCCACACCACCCAGGGAGGACAAATCCTGTTATTAAGGAAAGGCCTCTTTTTTTTGCAATTAAAAATAATTAGTACCTTCTGCTCCCAATTATTTCTTCTCTGAGCAATTCTCTCTCTCTCTCTCTCTCTCTCTTGTCTGATGAAAATGGGTTTTTTAAAGGAGTCAGCAAAGAGCAAGACACACAATTTCTGTTAAAGGGAAAACAACTTTTTCTTATCCTGACTCATGATTTTGATCCCACAATTTCAATTGAGATGGAATAACAACATTAGTTAATTAATTAGAAGTGGCAATGCTGACAACCTAACTCTGCCAGAGGATATATTTTCTCAGTGGTTAGATGGGCCCTGCCCAAGTTGGCAGAACTATGTAGGGTCATGCAAAACTAATACATTTGGAAAGAGACATTATTGTATCGCAAATGCTGTCTTTAAAGTTGTGCTGAGTTTTCCAAACCAACCCATTAACCACCAGAGGATAATTGTAAGACAGTAAGTTTTAAGAAGTTCCTGAGGTGACTTGGAAACCTGCATAATAAGTACCAGTTCCTACTTAGGCTGGAATTGTGTTTTTTTTCTGATAAATTCTGCTTAATAAAATTTAATGACTCTAATGTTTTGAAATGGTCCAAAATGTTTCTGCCTATTGGGTAAATGCCAATTTGGCTATTCATACATCTGACTCCCTATTTGCAAACACACTGGTTTCTACAAAGGGGCCGTAACATACACATTTTTAAGATGAAAGAAAACTGGAAGTTCTATGTTCTGTAAGTGATTTCTAAAGACAAAGTTTGTTAAGTAACTTTTTAAAAAACAGGGATGACAGTCACTCTAGCAATAGCCCTTCCTTAAAATGATAACCCTTAAATAAATTTTGACAGATCCTCCTCTACTCAGGCTTTGACGATTGTGCACCAACACGCAAGGATTATAGTGCTAGCCTCACCTAAATTTACTCTCTAGGAAGCCTTCTCTGAAGTCTAATCCCATCTGACTTTAATTACTCCTTTATTATGCATCTCTCATGTTCTGCTGCCAGATGCCAGACTCCTTTTCTCTAAAGAGGATTGAACTTGGGGTCAGAAATGGGGCTCTAGGCTGAATCGATGGGGTAAGTTATCATTGCTCAGATCCTTTCTTTGATGTATTCTGTGTTCCACCCCTGGAGCAGGGCAAGACCTGATCTGAGAGCCACTTCCAGTCACCCATGGGAACACAAACGCTCCATGTGAGCTCCTGGCTGCCTCTCCAGGAGAGTCTACAACCATGGACACTGAGCAGACACAAAGGGAAATGCAAAGGAACACTAGACCACCATAGCTGAGTGCTATAAACACCTCAAAGTCTTATCTGGACACTTACTTCCACATCTTCCTGTAGACTTTACTGTGGATCACAAAATCATGGAATTCTCAAGTTGTAAGGGACTTCAGAGGTCATACAATGGACAACATACTTGGAAAGTGGTCATTCAACCTCTGCTTGAAGATCTTCAACGAAGGGGAGCCCTGAACATCCCCTGGGGAAACCCATTTCACCTGAGGATAGTTCTAATTATTAGGACGCTCCTGTATTGCTCTTCATTCTGCCCTGTGGAGTCAAACAGAGCAAATTTAATGACTATTCGATGTGATTTCCTTTAAAGTACTTGAAGACAATTATTTCCCCTCTGAGTCTTCTCCAAGCTAAACTGTACCTGTTGAGGTTTAGGGGTGCTGGGACCCCAAAATCACGACATATAGGTCCTGCCTGAAAGAATTCGACCCAAGCTTTCTTTCAGCCAAAGACAAGGTTTATTAGAACACCCACCATATTGGCCAGACTCTTAAGGAATCTGAACATTACTGAACTATTGGCCAGATTTTAAGAATCTGAGCCTTGGCTGGATTATAAGAATTTGAGCACCTAAATGGAGACAAGATGGATTTTATATACAGAAAGACTGTGGGAAGGATCTAGGAGTGGCCAAGTAGTTTGGGGTGACTGGAGGAGGGGTCTAAGGAGGATCTGGATGGGAGTGGCCAGCAAACTGGGGTGAACAGATCAGCCTGGGACCTGGCCCAGGGAGAATGGATGAGGGGTGGGAAATGGCCTGGGGCAGTCAGGAGGCAACAGAACAGAATTGGGAGATAGGGTGTAGCCACAATGAAAGGCCAGTTGTATGGATTAGAGTCTCAGGCAAACACTGGAGATTTGGCCACCTGGGAAAGTCCAGAGTTTTTCCTTTTTGGGCTCCAGATCTCATCCTCATCATTCCTCCTTCTTTCAACTGATCTTCATAAAGCAGGAACCTGAGGTCACCAACTCTACTGGTTTGCTCTCTTCTCGGTGCTCTAGCCTATGAATGTCCTTCCTGAAATGTGGTACCCAGACTCCAGCTTGGCCTTTTGGCCAGATCAGGTCAGTTCTGGCAGATGTACACCAGCATTGATGGCAATGCTGATCTCACAGAATTATATTCTCTTGTCTGACCCAAGTGAAGATAAAATTTAAAGAGCCAATCTCCAAGGGGCAACCCTAGCTATGTTCCTTTTCCCCAGACCCCACTGCTAAAATTCTACCCCTTCTAAGGCCTCTTCTCCATTTATTCCTTAAGGGAAAGCAGCCATAGCCTATCTGGGAAATGTTGGCATAAATAGGAAACCAAATGAGATGCATCTTCCTTCTACTAGTTTCCACCATTTATCCTTTTCACAATTCTACGAAAATTCTACAGTTGACAATTAAAAATCACCAATTACTAATAAGTGGTCAGACAGCCACCAAGTTTGGCCAAAGACAAATGATGACTTATTTCCCCAAGAAAGTAGACCAGGAGCAATAATAATTAAGGGATACTATTAGTCAGCAGACACATTTTGGGAGTGTGATGGTAGCAAAAGAGCAAAGGAGAGGAAGAAGAGTCATATGTTGTTCAACTTTATTGCCATAATATTCCTCCATGTGAAAAATCCATGTGTCTGTGTGGTGTCTTGGTTAAAAATGTATTTTTGTGGTTTATGTGAGCCCTTAAAAGTTTCACTGTGAAGGGAATATTCCATTCTGCCTGTAGGTTATGTATTTGGGGGAGAAAAGATCCACCAGAAATAGAGCCTTACGTTATTACTGGCAGTGGCTTTGGAACAAGTCAGTTGGGTGTGACTTCATTTGATACAGACCTTTTTTAAAAGGATGATAAGAAGACTCTAAAAAAAAAAAACAAAAGCAGTACACCCAGCAACCCAAAAGAAAAAGCTAGACATTATGGAGATGAGATCTTCTCCAAACAGGGGCAAGATTCTTTCCCTGTTTCCCATAGAGACATTCTCCACCAGCAGTCACTTTGCTTTATGGTGCTGGTTGTAATTGAATCTAAGACCAAGCAATACTGTGTAAAAGAATAATTGATATGCAGAGACTCTCAAAGAGCCTTTGGGAATCCAACATCTGGTTTGGAAGAGGTCCTTGTAGGCCAACCCCCTGTAGGCTGGAGTAGGAGAAGAAAACAGGAAGTTTTATTCATCTTACTTTCTTGGTTTTTCAAGTTACAGTATCCAGCTGTTTATATCAACTCTGTTTTTCCTGAAAAAGGAAAATGAAAAAAATAAAATAAAAAGGACTGCTAGAGAGAATGGTAAGTCATAGTCTTTCTTTAAAGTAACCCTTTGTTAAAAATGGGAGCTAGCCTGTATTTGGGCAAGCTATCTTTTTTCCTATCTTTTCTCCCAAAACAAATATCTCTTCCCTGATTTCCTTCCAGACTAATACAAGTGAGGAGAAATTGAGGGACACTGGGAGAAAAGCTGAAGGGGAAGGACTGGGAAAGAGAGGGGGAGGAAAAAAAAGAGCCTGGAGGGGAAGAATGAGAGAAAAAGAGGCCATTTATGTGAAATCTAAGAAGCACATTAACTTTGCCAGACTTGGGGATACTGCCACATATGACAAATGAAAATTCAGTGGGGCACCACCAGATGTTTAGCAGCAGTGTTGTTGGAGACCAACAGGAAAAGAGTCTCTGCAAAGCAACAGGATCGACAGGACTGTTTTTGCATGGTTTAAAAATGAGTAGCAGCATTTCACTCACTACTCTGACTCAACTTATTACTCAACTAAACCTGCTTGGTTAGCATTGAATTAAACTTTTTTTCTCTTTTTATTGTCATTCCGTGTCAACTCCCTCTCCCCCCGGGCAGTGTGGGGAAGTGGAATGTGATCTGAGCTAAGAGTTGGGAGCCAAGAGAGTTCTAGGTCCTGTGCTGATACTAACCAGCTGGGTGATGTTCATGGGATCATAGGGAAAGTCTCTGCCAACTCTGAGAAACAATGAAGTGACATACAGCTAGTTACCCTACTATTGTCTCTTCTTCTGCTTTAAAAATAAAAGAGAAAAAAAAAAAGGAAGAACATGCTCAGGGCATTCCCAAAGAAGAGGTATGACCTTCTATATTTATAATTTAAAAAGCTAGAAGGGATTCTCTACTTCTAGAGAGTTCTTAACGTTTTCTATGTCTTGGACTTTTTTGACAGTTTACTGAAGCCTGTGGACCCCTTCTCAGAATAATGTTTTAAATGTATAAAGTAAAGTACATGAGATTACAAAGGAAATTAACTATATTGAAATGTAGTTTTCAAAATATTTTTAGAAAAGATTTCAAGGACTCCTTATGAAGAACCCCCTCATTTTATAGATGAGGATGCAAACCCAGAATGGTTAGTGTGTCTAAGACCTCCTTCCAACTTCCCAGGGATAATGAAAAAAACTAATTTAAGAAGATCTCCAAAGGGCTTTGAAATCATAAATTCTTGCTTAACAACAACAGCAACAATAATAATTTATACTTACGTAATGCTTTAAAGTTTACCAAGCACATGACAAATATTAAGGACAAGGACAGTTGTTTATCAAATAGTCATTGAACACCCACATAATATGTGATCTATTAGGTGTTTGAGGTCAATCTAAAAGTATATGGACCTCCAGAACCTTACACCCTAGTGGAGGAGGCAAGCTGAATGAATATGGAAATATGAAAGTGTTGCATACCTTCTATGAAGTCTCAATCAAAGATCAACTGTTCTCTAGGAGCAAAGTGGCACCCCAGCCTGGATGATGGCCATTCATAAAATGGCATCCTAGGGCTTGAAAGAGCATGAAGTTTATTTTCCAGAGAAGTATTTACTCACTTTGACTTTCCCTGAGGAGCAGATCCAATACAATTCTATTATTCCTCCCTCCTTGTACCTAACCTTTCAGCAAAATGTCAAGCCCAGCTCCCCCTAAGTAAGGGCTTTGTGTGTATATCTAAGAACAAGGGAAAAACTTGGACCTAGAGAGGCCCAGGGAGACTCTATATAACTAGGAATTATGCCATCTGCATTTATTTATTTTATATACAGTTTCAAATTCTTTGAGGTCTTCCAGGACCTTGGTTTGGCAGACTTTGGGGCACTTCGAGAGCAAGAGTTTGTATAGTTTAGCATTTCATTGCGTTTCTTCCCCAGTGTCTATTTTGCTCCCTAGATTGGGGTCACAAAAGGGCCTATGTGGACATAGAAGCCTTGGGGAGAGAAAGTCAAATAACAGGCATTAAGTGGGAAAAAAAAAACTAAGTCAAAGAAGTGAGTTCCTGGCCTCTTTAACCAAGGTTAACACTACAGCTTAATTGATTAAGGATTAAATCAATTTGCATAGGTCCCCATACCCTAAGGCAAAGAGAGTCTAACTGCCTCAAGATTGAACTTCAATGAGAGAAGATCTGGAATGTGCAATACTGAGAATGGCATTGTGAGTGTTTTACAATGTGAAAATTATGATGTTATATTGATGATAAATTATAATCAAAAGGCTCGTAGTCTACTATGCTCTTGCAGTCTCCAGTCTTCATCCTCATTCCTTGTATCAAATTGTCCAGCATGTGCATTGACAGTAGTCAAGTCTGTTTAGAACACAACTCACAAAATCATCTAATCGTAGAATTAGAGAGTTGGAAGAGATTTCAGAAATCATCTAGTCATTTGACATGGAACCAATGTCCTAGAACCTTGAGATGGTAATTTCAGAATTTAGCTCCTGTCTTATGCCTCCATGGATGAAGAAAAACGGGACACAGGTCCCCAGTGAATTGATTGTGTGTGTGTGTGTGTGTGTGTGTGTGTGTGTGTATTTCAGATAAAGAATAGCTTTTATTTAACTTCAGAGAAAATGCAAAGATAAAGGATTCACAGGAACTCATCAACAATCAAGGAAAAAAAAACTTCCTTTAAACACCATCCAGTGGTTAAGACTCCTTTCAGCCCTTCATCTCAAAAAAAAAGAAACGGGGCTGCCAAAAAGTGACCAAAAAGTGACATTAGATGTATACTCATGAATATTTAATAATTGGAGAAAGACAAGACCCAAATTTGTTCTCCCACATCATGATTTGATGGTCCTTAATGGTCATCCAGCTCTGTAAATGCAGTGTTGCTCCTTTCTTCATGAGGCATTGTCTAGGAAGTCCTCTATCCAAAATGCTGGATCTAGGAAGATCCAGGAACATTTCCAGAAGACTGGTTCTGGGTACTTTTACTGCTCTTCCAGAAGTCTGGGTCCAGGAATATGGAGTCATCATTTCCTGCGGCTGCTACCGGTTGGGGTTTATGGTTCCTTTCTCTCCTGGGCTATGTGGCTTTTCCTCTGGGAACTTCTGAAAGATATTGCTATTACCTCTCTATGATCTGCCATCTCTGGTGCTGAAGAGGTTCTTTGGGGAAAGCTGCATAAATAAGCAGATTCTCCCTCCCTAGAAACCAAAGCCTACTTTCTTTGCTCTATGCCCAGTTCTTTCTTGCTCTCTTGAAGTCATATCCACCCCCTATAGAAGCCCCAACCTTGCAATCATGTTGAGTTGTTTCAACTCTTTGTGACCCCATTTGGGGTTTTCTTGGCAGAGATACTGGAGTGGTTTGATATTTCCTTCTTCAGCTCATTTTACAGTTGAGGAAACTGAGGCAAATAGGGTTAAGTGACTTGCCCAGGGTCACACAGCTAGTAAGTATCTGAGGCTGGATTTGAACTCAGGTCTTCTTGAATTCAGGCCCGGTGCTCTATCCACTGAGCCATCTAACTGTCCAAAGAAGCCCCAACCCAGAATGCAGCTCAGATCCAGAATAGCCTTGACCCAATCAAATCTTCTCCTAATGCCCAGGGTCAGTCATCCTCAATTAAATGTTAGTGGGTCAACAAGTAACCAAGCCAAAAGTACTGCTTGACCATTTTATCAAAGCCCCAAATGAGGTGTTAATGGGAATATTTGTAGCCATCAAGGATATATAATCAGTCTTAAAGTCTTAATTCTTATTTATTTATTTATTGGTTAGGCAATGGAGTTAAATGACTTGCCTAGGGTCACACAGCTAGTAAGTGTTATGTGTCTGAGGCTGGATTTGAACTCAGCTCCTCCTGTAGTAAAGCTGATCCAATCTTTATGCCTAAAGCAAAAGAGGCCCTCAGTAGGGAAGGGAATGGGTACAGGCATGATTCCTTAAGGTTAGATATACACAGTAATTTCATCTGGATGGAGATTAGAAAAAACCTTAGGTAGGAGGCACTTGAGATGAGCCTTTAGCAAGCTAGATTTTCTAAGAGGTGGATGTGAGGGAAAGGCAGAGGGGACATCTGGCAAATTGACTCTTATCTTACCTCCACTCTCTTTGCTTTACTGATTTTTTCAGAAATATGAAGTGATATTCATGTATCCCTACTTACATTGTATTGTAAGAATTGAGGAAATAGATGATTTCAAAATGACTTGGAAAGACTTACACGAACTGATGCAGAGTGAGCTAATCAGTACCAGAAGAATGATTTAATATTATAAAACTTATAAAAATGAACAATTTAGAGGACTTTTATAGAACGATGAAAAATGAAATGAACAGAATCAGGAAAACAATTTATATGACAACACTATAAAAACAGACAACTTTGAAAGTTGCAAGAACTATGATCAATACAAAGACCATTATGATTTCAGAGGACTAATTATGAAATATGCTATGCATTACAAAGAGGTGATGGATTTAGGGTACAGAATGAGACACACATATATACAGATACATGTTTGTGCCATTGGGGGAATTTGTTTTGCTTGATGATGCATATTTGTTACATGAAATTTGATATTATTTTCAATGAAATGAGTGGAGGGAGGGAGAGAAAATAGATTTCCATCATTTTTTTAAATAGAGAAATAGATGTGAAATGTATGCACTTTCAGACTAGGTCACTGTATTATTCATTTTACTTAACTGTTCTACTTTTTATGATAGACCTGTCACAAAGCAGGAATAATTTGTAAATTTTTGTAATGTAAAAACAAAACATTAACAAACTGAAAGTATAGAAATGAAAAAAAAGAAATAAAAAATGAATATATTTCTCTTATGTCCCACATTCATTTTATTACCTCCAAAAAGGTATATAAACTTTCTGATGGCTATCTGTCTTGTAATATAAAGTTTTCTTTTCATTCCCAACGTGCTCATGTTTTAACCAGCTACCTATTCCCAATTCCCTATATACAAGCCTCCTGGAACCTGTCATCCCTGTGTTCAACAGTTGGCATGGATTCCCAGTTGACTTCCTGCTCCAAGTTAAGGTTTTGGATGTTGATTTAGGAAACTTCATTAGAGCATACTACTGAAGACCTGTCTCCTCACACATCATCATGGCAAATAAGACAAGCAGGTGAACTTTATTTAAGTGTGTTATATTTTCATTTCCATGAGTTAAGGGTATAGCTTTGGCAACCAAAGTTCTTCACCTCTGGTATTCCTTTTCTGCCTGATCTGACATACTCTCACAGCTGTGTGTTCTCTATGTGTGTGAAAATCTCCAAATTAAGAGAAGTTCATATTGATGGAGGCAGGAAAAACTCTGTCACCAGTGGTTCCAATACATGGCAGGTTTATCTGAGAGTCCTTTTTAATGGACCACATCCTAATCATATTAAGATTCTTACCTGTTTCCAATGGAACCAATGTAGTTCTATTAACCTATACCTGTAAATCTGGTGCTATATGTAGTAAGGAAAGCCAGATGTCCATATGGAACATTGAAAGAGGAAAGTTATAAAACTGACCTTTTACTGACACATGGACCTGAATTGAATTTTCTTAGGAAGAATGGGAATTTTTCTTTCCTCGAGTTTTCCTTCAATAATAAGAGTCTTGGACTTGTGCTATAGAAACACATACAAACACACACACACACACACACACACAGCCAAAAAAAGAGTTTCCAATAACATTTCGATGTTTCTAAAATGCTCTGGAAATTTTTCTGCCCATGCCTGCTATTGTGTGTTTTCCAGCCTTGGGTGATAACTCACATATCCCATTGTTCTGTTTTCTCAGAACTGCTGGCATGTTCCTTACAACAAGAGCATGGTCAGCCCTTTAACTTAACTCGGATTAGTATCCTGAGTTCATCTTCCAATTTCCTTTACATCTAGGGGTGGCTTTAAAAAAAACAAACCAAGTCTGAATCCTTAGACTAATCCACTTCTTTCCCAACTGGTAGAATGGATTTCAGAAAGGTCAGAAACTCTATTTAAAGAGGGGTTTAACTCAAGCCCAGGATGCTGACTTGGCACTTTGAAAACCCTGAAGAATACTGGACCCATTTTCACTATATTCTATTCCCTGGCAAAGAGCTCCAGGAGCATTTTTTTTTTAACACGGCAATATCTTCTCTGTTTTCTGTCGTTAGGAAATTGGAGCTGGGAACTGTGAAATAGCACATGCTCAGGTATTGGTGTGAAGAAGCCCTTGGCAGAATCCGCCGCCTGTATTCCAGCTGCTCCTTGACACTGGCTCGAGGGGGCGCTCCAGGAGGGGGAAAAAAAGAGCAGGATTTAGCTCTTGCTTAGCAGGCACTACAAACAGGAAATAAAGAAAGAACGCCGGTAACTGCTCTTTCCAAATTATCTTGTCTGAAATCAGAAATTGTTTTGCAGCACGTGGACTATATAGAACTACAACAGACCTCAGAGATCATCTAGTCCAAACCCTTTATTTTACAGATGAGGAAACTGAGGCTCAGGATGTTTAACTGGCTTGTCCAACGCCATATAGACAGTGTCAGAGGTAGGGTTTGAGCCCATGTCCTCTATCTGGCTCCAGAGTTGTTGCTCTTTTCATGATATCAAGTGACCATGGGAAGCCACTATGAAATAGTTCTGAAGGTGCACTGTTGGAAGGGAATATAAATCCCTACCTTGAAGGAGCTTACTATCTAGCAGGAAACGTAAGAACTCCATGTTGACAATAGAGACACAACAAGAGAAGAACAGCTATGAAAGTTCTGAGGAGGGATACGTGACTTCTGGCTGGAGGGATCGGGGAAGAGGTGCCATTTAACTGCATTCTGGGAGGGATTTCAAAAGGAGAAGATGGCAGAAGGGGTGAAGGCGAAGGAGAGAGGGATTCCAGGAATGGGAGATAGATTTTGCAAAAGGAAAAAGGCTGATAAAGAATGAGATGACTTTGGGAAATGGTGAATAGTCTATCTTAGTATCTATGTCTATATCAATGTTGATATGAATAGATATAGATATGTGATATAGATATAGATAGATATATGATAAGGTTATAGATATAACCGTTGAGATAGATATATACTGAGGAACAAATTCCTTCCTTCAGATTAAACTATTTCAGAGTTAAGCAGCTGCTGGGAGTTCAGAATTCTTTCCTTCAGAGACAGTGACAGGAATCTGGACTTCAAATTTACATTAGTCCTTTAATGAATCTGTTATTTGGAAGAGGGAAGGGGTGGGGAGTGTGAATTCCTTTCGTTGATGTAGATGACAACCCCTCCCAGGCTTCCCTTTCTTTTGGATTGTTATATATGTCTTTCCCTTGGTAGATGAGGGGGAAATTGAGAGAACTCAGTATTAATGGCTGTTCAACTCTGCACTCCCTCTACAGCTAAAGACAGAGAACATGAGAGATAATATACAAAATATCTTTTTCCAGATGATTATTTTAATTATTGTGACAAAATCAGATAGGTGAACTTGATGGGGGGAAGGGAAGAAATAGAAAAAGAAAAGACAATTAATAAAGGCTTATCCTCTGCTAATTAGTAAGTAATGGTCCCGTCTAAAGTATTAGGTAATTATGTTATTTAATATTAAATAATATGTTCATGTTGTTTTCTTCTAATAGAATATGTACTTCTTGAGAGCGATGACAGCTTCTTCCTTCCTTCCTTCCTTTCTTTCTTTCCTTCCTTACTTCTTTCTTTCTTTCTTGTTTTGGTTTAAAAAAATCTTTAGCGTCTTGCTCAGTGTTTGGCACCTAGTAGGTTCTTAGTAAATGCTTGATGAATTGGTTAAAAAGGGAAACTACTGTCCCTATTCCCACTTAAGACTCCATAGTGACTCTGTTGCTTTCTTTCTTAGGGGTGAAGTGTTGGAGCAAAATCAGCAAAGTTACATTTAGTCATCCAAAAAACATTTTTAAGCCCTACTAAGTGTGAGGCACCACACTGAGTCTGAACACCAGAGAGTAACAGAAAGGTGAATAAGATTGGTCCCAAAAGTGTACTAGTAAATGTCTAACAACCAGTTCTCCAAAAAGAAAGAAAAAAAAAAAGAAATGTTCAACACACACCATTTTCTCCATCACTTTATTAAGCCTAAGCAATCAACAAAACAATAAATCTAACCCTGGTTTGTAGCATTTGTCCATTTCTGAAGTGTAAGTACTCATGTTTAAAATTGTTTTGGCTCTCGTGAGGGGCTAGAACAGCCCTGATTGGTTCCCACCCTTTAGGGATTTATACTCCAGGTGGGGAGGAACAAAAGACACGTACTCAAATAATCGCAACATAAGGCAGGTGTGAAAAAGTGACTATCCCAGACTCCTAGAGAAAGATAAATAAAAAACATGTGGTGAGGTCCATATGTTGTAAGGCCTGTCCTCCCACATGTGGCATGGGGCTGTTGTTTTGTGGCTTGAAGGGAGGCAGAATAGACTTCTCCAGCCTCTTCTCCCCCTACCCTTTGGAGACTTCTATTCCTGCCAGGAAGGGAAGCAGAATTTGCGGCCACTCTGCTCTCCTCAGAGAGAGGGGGTGCCAAGCTGGAATTATATCTATCCGCTTCTTTAAATATTGTGAGGGAATATGATCAAGTTCAAGCTAACTTCTGATCAACGTTTCATTATTGGGGAGAAACAGGATCCCAAGTTTTATATCCAACACTCAACCCCTTTCCAATCAAATACCAGTCCTACGATGAACACACATAGCACTTAACCAAGAAACCCATTTAACCAAATCAGTAGCAAAACAGAAAATCAGAAAAAGTATATGTAGGAAAATATATACCAGACAACACAGAGCAAAGGAGCTCTCCCAATGGAGGGAGGCTACTCAGCTCAACCAAGAGAGAAAGCCCTAGATATCATTCAACGGGAAGTTCCCCAAGGCCCCTAGGATGGCAAACTGGGGACCGAGACATGATGGAGACTACCAGCTCCTCTAGTGTCACCTTCTTCCCAGAGTCTTTTCCTTCGGCAACTTCAAGTGGGGTTGACCTCACCCACCTTCCCTCTATAAAACTAGAAGTTACAAGTAGCTGAAGTGACTTGATGCTTGAAGATGCCTGAAAAAGCCAATGAAAACAGAAGTGTCTGGAAGCTTTCTCACTCGTAGCATTTCTACCCCAGCCCCCATGCAGGGCTGGGCATTCATCTCCACCAATGAGGAGACAGTCCCCTACCAATGGGCTTCTGGCCTGGGGTTACAGGAACAATCGGATAAGACACAGTCCCTGTCCTTGTGGCTGGGGAGAGGAGACGTATACATATCTAGGTTATCAAATGGACCGTGATAAGCACATAAGAGATCTCTGGACAAGATAATTCAAGGAGGAAAAATGGTATCTAGTGACTAGAGTAGAGACGGTGGAGTTGGATGAGTTAGTTGGGTTTGAGTTCCAGTTCAGACACTTACTGGAAATAAGTCAGCCCCTGGGAGCCTCAGTTGCAAGCTCTGTAAGATGGAAATAATAATACTTGGGCTGCCTACCTCACAGGGCTTTCGTGGGGCAAAGTAATTTGTAAAGCTTAGAATATGACATAAATGTGAACTATTATTCATTCTGTGTGGGGTGAAAATAAGGAATACTTTACATTTTCTCAACAGCTGGGAGTTTATAATTCATTAACTTTTTAAGTGATTCATTCTTCTCTCTTCCTTTGGTTTTCTCCTATTTCTTTGTCTGCTCCTAATGGAGCAGACATCAATCTTTCCCACAGCCTCTGTGGGAACACTATAAGAGGGAAACTAAGGCACGGCATGCTGAGGCATAAGCTGTATTGAGCAACTGGAACATTATAGGATCACAGCCTTAGAGGTGGAAGGGATCTTATGATCATCTACTCCAACCCTATCATTTGACAGATGAGGAAACCGAGGCCCAGAGAAGTTATTTGTCCAAGGTCATCTGTAATGAGCAGCAGAGTAGGGATTTGGACCCAGATTCCTTGACTTCAAGTCCAAAGCTCATTTAACTGCTTAGTAATGAAAAAGATTACAAGAGGAGCTAGGAACTTTAGAATTTAGAGAACTATAACCAACTAAGGAAATCTGGTGACTTCACTAAAGAGAGGATTTGAAAAAGGGCTCAGAGCTTAAAAATGAGAAGCAAGCAGGAGATGACTGCTGAGGGTCACACTATGGCTGCCCAAGTATGAGGGCCTGGGATAAGGAACTGGAAATCTGAAATAATTATGGATTGCCTCAGCTTTTTTCTCAGGGTAAAACTATATCAGACAACTTCATGTCAATTAAAATCAGTGTAGACCTTCTGTGGCTGCTATCAGCGGATGATACATGGGTAAAGTGGGATCATAAAGTGAATCCTCTTTATAAAGACTCAATGGGGAGAGAGGTGTTTTGGTGGAAATTCAGCCTCAGCCAAGTCAAGAGGCTGGACAATATTTCTAGCTCTGTGTTGATTGGTCTTGTAATGTCCTCTGGCAAATCAGTGAAACACCTCAGCTTCATTATTCCTTTACTTTCCAAAGGGAAGGAATTTGATCTTGCAAAGCAGAGAATCTCAACCTTATTCCACAAATAAAATCAATAGTTTGGAAACATCATTATTTGCAGTATTCCCCCATGCCAGATATATTGCCTACTTTTCTTACTCCACTAATGATGACATATGTTGTTGTTGTTCCGTCATTTAGTGATATCTGACTATTCGTGACCCCGTGGACCAGAGACCATGGGGTTTTCTTGGCAAAGATATTAGAATGATTTGCCATTTCCTTCTCCAGTGGACAAAGAGAGCTAAAGTGACTTTCTCATGGTCACACAGCTAGTAAGTGTCTGAAGCTAGATTTGAACTCATGTCTTCCTGACTCTAGGCCCAGCACTCTATTTCCTGAGTCACCTAGCTACCTCTAATGATGACATTTCTAGTCTGTGCATCTCAGTTTAAAGTAGAGACAGACTCTGGTTAATAAATGAGCTACATCCCAAATATTTTTTAAGTTGGGTATTTGGAAGTTAGAATATATTTTCTCATAGAAGCAATGATGCAAAAGGTGACTAAATTCCTAGGGATAGCCCACAACAGTTATTTAGCCCATAATATAGTTGAATTAAACCACTGGATTAATGGCACTATAGAACCTAACCATTCATTTATTCTTTTTTTTTTTTTTTTTGGATGAAGCAATTGGGGTTAAGTGACTTGCCCAGAGTCACACAACTAACGTGTGTTATGTGTCTGAGGCCAGATTTGAACTCAGGTCCTCCTGACTCCAGGGCTGGTGCTCTATCCACTGTGCCACCTAGCTGCTCCACCATTTATTTATTCTTGCAATAAACATTGATCAAGTACCTCCTGAATAGAGTCAGCTATTCTAGGTTCTAGGAAAGATATAAAATTTAGATAATTCCTGCCTTCGTGGAGCTTACAGTCTAGTAAGCAGATAACATATTATGATCCATAATACACTATATTATGTTGTTAAAGCATTAGAGAGGCATTCTTTGATGCTAAAAGTATAGGTATAATCCATAGAGATAACATGTCCCTTACTCCTAAAGCAGATGGAAAATTTCTTCAGAGTGCAAAGATTTAAGTGTTTGGAGTATCAACAATTACAAAAATATTAATTAACGTGTAATAAGATACAGGGTAAGAGATGACCACTGGCGAGAATAATAATACTCCATATAATATAACCCCCATATGTAATATCAAAGTACACATGTAAGGAACTGCCAATCAAAAGGTTTAAGTAGGACAGTCATGATTGAGGGAGGAGTCTTTTACTCCATAAATATCCTCACTCATTAGTAAGTTTCTGGAAAGGAAAACAGGAGGAATCTCGAATAAATAGCAGCACTGAATCAAAAAAAGGACTAAGGCACCCTTCATCCTCCTTCATCTCTGCCTGGCTTGCTCTATTCAAGGGGCTTATCTTCCCTAGTCTAGGGAACTTTAAAATTTGTTTCAGGTTATTGATCTCTCTTTTTTGACACTCTTGCCCGTAAATTAACTTCAAACTGAAAAAGGTTTGTGATCTCCTGCAGGAGATCTCCAGACTCCCTATATGCTTCTCACTAGATACTTAATGCATCTCCCACTTTTCCCAAACTGACCAGTTTCCCCAACCTCTATCTATGGACTCTAGCATTGACTTTGCAACAAGGGTTAGAGCCACTAATTTCTTTTTTAATAAAGAGAAACAAATGCTGCTATAATTAGAGCAAGAACACAGAGGGAAGGGGTTATATAGTGTAAAGCACCAGGTGCTTCCAATGGCAGGAATCTAAAACAGATGTCCAGCCAAGATTCCTCTCCCTTCATATGCAGGAGTGGATGACAGAAACCAGAGAAGTTGCTCATTCACAGGGGTAGCATCTTTCCCAAGCCTGGTAATGTTTCTAAGGGGCACTTGGGTTATCAAACCAACCATTGTCTTATCAGTGCAGCAATACCTCATCAGCCTCAGTGGTTGCAATTCAGCAAATTGTTACAGTTGTTCTGAAGGGAAAAGCTGGGAAGACAAAACCCTTGGGTACCCATCATCTTTCTACATGGCACCAAGATGGAGAATGCCACATAAACTCTGAACTAGTTTTTTTACTCTCCTCTTTCCAGAATCATCTGTGGAACAGTCCCACGATCCCTCAGTTCCACAGTGTCAGTGCTGGTAGATTCTGGAATAGTGTCTGCATGACCACATGGGGCTAACCCAAATGGCTAACCCAACCCAACATGATATGTTTAAAACTCAAAGTTCTTAGCCATCGCTCTTTTTTTTTGTTGTTGTTGTTGTTGCTTTTTGGTGAGGCAATTGGGGTTAAGTGACTTGCCCAGGGTCACACAGCTAGTAAGTGTCAAGTGTCTGAAGCCAGATTTGAATGCAAGTCCTCCTGATTCCAAGGCTGGAGCTCTATCCACTGTGCCACCTAGCTGTCCCATCATTGCTCCTTTTCACTCTGTGGGACTAATATGGTTTATCAAAAGAAATGCATCAAGCTATCTATTCTGATGAGCTTGTCAGCCTGTTAAAATTCTACCCCAGAGATTTCTCAGAAAGATAGCTCTCTTAATCAGCAGCTTCCAAGTAAGCATACAGTCTGTCTGTGGAACCTGGAACACCTGGCTTTTGTGCCCCTTCACTCACATCCTTTACAGTGGGACTGTGGTAGGCCTGAACAATTGTGGGCTAAGGACTATTTTTGTAGATAAGGAATTTTTTGGAAATCATTTGCAAATCAACAATGAATCACATAACTGATACGAAAAATTGTGCTTCTAGGGAAAGAGCATACTGGGGGACCCACAGAGACTAATAATGATGATTGCTTTATTTTTATATCATTAGTAAACACAATCATTGGGAGGTGTAGTGTGTTCAGTGACAATCGGTCTTGGCAAGACGTCCTCAGTTCAAACCTTTTTACAAGATGCAGTGTAAAGATGAAACATACATTCCAGAAAACAGCATGTTTTATAAGGAGTCAGAATGGGTTAGTAGCCAAATGGAACATGCCAAGGAAGAGAATACTTAATAACACATGTGGAAGGGTTCTATGGTTCCTCAGTCACTCCTTATTACTTTCTAGATGACCATCCAAAGCCCAAATGAAGCCAAAGTGCCCAGCAGTGAAAGAAAGAACATAAAATACCTCCCTCCTGCCATTTCTTTGGAGCTGATGGGCTTTAATTAGCAAACAATGGAAAAACTAAAATGAGTAAGTTTTGTTTTTTCAACAATTCAGAGCTAAGGTTTGGTTTTCCACACTACAACAGGTTATTAACAATAATAATATTATTAATGCCAACGGTACATTTTGTTCTATTCAATGACATTTTCTTGAAGGAATCCCAGGAACTGTAAAGTAGAGAATCATAGCTTGAATTTGTCACCTGGGCTTAGTATCTTTAAAGAGTCCTTTGCGTTTAACAGTCTAAGAGAAAGACCCATCCAATAATTTTATTTTCTGTCAAGGCAGCTGATTTTAAGCTAGCAAGAAGATTCGAACTATTTCTCTGCCAGTAAGAAAAAATGTATTGCTAAGTTTGTACTAAGTTTGTAACATAAGGCAGATAATAACACTGCAAGATAAAGGGGAGGGGAATTAAAATACTTTTTGTGTATATAACTCAGTTTTCATATTCAAGTGAATTACATTTGAAATCATTTATACTCAGCATCTGTTTTACTCTCCAACTAGGGACCTTTGCAGATACCTTGGCTAACCTTTTCCTTTCTCTAAAGAGACAAGCATGCCTAAAGAGGATTGAAATTGGCCAAGAGTGAAGCAATCTCAAATCATCTGAGCAACTTATTCCTTGTCATAAGGGAGAACTTAGATGGTGTTCCAATGATACACGTGCAAATTGGAATGATCTCTACAAAGATCATGGTAGCATTTTCCTGTATTCAATAGCAATAACTCTACTTCAGCAATCCGTTGTATGGGATTCATCTTTCCTTAAAGAAGCACATATGATTTATAACATAGGAAATAAACAAAATCTAATTGGGTGGTCAGCATAGGCTGGAATGAGAGTTTAATTTTTGGCTGTCACCCTAATCAATTAAACAAGGTGGAAAGAATAGGGGGTCACTGAGACTTGTCCCAATTCTCAATTTCTGTGATTCTGTGAACATACTTATACTTTGGAATTACTGTGGCTTAATGAATATCTATAGTCAACTCAACAGCTTAGATAAATTCAATAATGTAGTAAAAAAAACCTCTTTAGCTTCATAAAACATACAATGACTTCAAATCATTCTTTGACTAACAAGATAACAAAACCCAATGAGTCAGCGTGGCACCACGTGACTGCTGGACATTAGAGAGAAGCTGTGATTGGACAGTAGCTCATGTCAAAAAAAAAAGCTTAGAGCTTTTGGTACAAGGAAACTCAACATGAGTCAATAGTATGATGTAGTTATCAGACAAGCTAACTCAACTTCCGTAACATTAATATAAATTCCGTGTACAGAATCCCATTGACTGTGCTGGTCCCACCACATCTGGAATGTTGTGTTTCATTTGGGGCACTACACTCATAAGAGGGACATAGAGACACACTCTCTAAAAGAGGGTGACTCACATAGTGAAGAGATTAGAGACTTTGATATCGTATGAGGAATGGTTGGAGAATCTAGGACTATTTTTAGTTTTGAGAAAAAAAGACTGGATAGGGGATACATCGTTGTTGTTGTTCAGTTCATTTCAGTTGTGTTTGACTCTCATGACCCCATTTGGTGTTTTCTTGGCAAAGATACAGGAGTGGTTTGCCATTTCCTTCTCCAGTTCATTTTACAGATGAGGAAACTGAGGCAAACAGGCTTAAGTGACTTGCCCAGGGTCACACAGCTAGTAGGTGTTTGAGGCTGAATTTGTACTCAGGTCTTCCTGACTCCAGGCCCAGCACTCTCTCCACTGAGCCACTTAGCTGCCCTTGCTGTCTTCAAATTTTTGAAAATGTGGAAGAGGGATCATACTTATTTTGCACAGCTCTAGACAGGAGAATTGAAACCAAGGGTGTAAGTCAGAGGGAGAGAATTTATGGGAAAACTGCCTAATAATTATCATGTAATCTTAGAACTAGAAGTAAGCTCAAAGAAAATCTAGTATAACCCTGACATAGAGCATGAATTTCCTTCACAAAAACCTTGGTGAATGTTCATCTAACATCTGTTGAACACTTTCCAACTTAGGGGCTCTCACTGTTGCCCAATGGAGCCTATTCCAGTAGAATGTAAGCTCTTTGAGGTCAAGAATTTATTTTTATTTTGTCTATATATCCCAAGCAGCTAGCACAATACCTTTCACATAGTAAGCACTTAGTAAATATTGGTTGGATTGGGTTGAATTGAATTTCATTTTGGGATACCACTAATAGTCTGGAAGATCTTCTGACTCCTCAGAATAAAATAGGCTTTTTCACAAGGCAAAGAGTTGCATAACACAAGAAGTGTTCCTTAAGTGGGTAGATGCCAAATGGCCACTGGTTTGTGGCATCATAGAAGGCATTCATCCTTTGACAAATTGTCAGACTAGATGATCTGGGAGCTTCCTTATAACTCTTACACTATAATTCTGTATTTTACTTTTGGCTAAATCTCTACACCAATTCATACAAAATTTTGTGTTTCATATAAAATCTGAGATACTGTCATTGAAAAAAAGGTCTTTTATTGTATTTATATATAACATATATATTTTTCTATTTGCATCTCCCATATTTAGCACAATGCTTTGTATGTAGTATTTATTTTTGGAACTCTTTGGTACCGTGGATTTTAAGCATATTTGGTAGGCCTGCTATTTAAAGGTATATTTTCCAAGGGCAGTCTTCCATCTCTTCCTACAATGAGATTTCCCAGAGCCTTGCACGGTGCTCTGCATATGGCAGATAATTAATAAATCCTTATTGAAATGAATTGAGTGAAATCACATGAAGAAAATGTAGAATGCAGTTGAGCTGAATTGATGTTGATCACTTGACGCATAATGAAAGAATCATATGGTTATGCTACTTACCAGTTGTGTGACTTTGGACAAATCATTTACTCTCTCTGGGTCTCGGTTTTTTCATTTGAGAAAGGGGTTGGGAAAGATGACCTCCAAGATCCTTTCCAGTTCTAAATCCTATTATGCTATTCCCATCACTTTGGGGAGTGAGATGGGAGGAAAATTGAAGTCTGGACTTGTGATTTCATTGATGTAGAGAATTCCCTATGGGGAAATAACCTCCACTGACAATGCACGCAAGGAACACAATAATGGGATAGAAAACAACTTTGAAAGACTATAGGACCCAAATCAATTCAGGGATCAGTCAGGACTTCAGAAGCCTGATGGTGATGTATATTATTGTTTATTCTTCATTCTGAAGAGGACCAATGACATCATGGGGTGTGGTCTTGATTGGAGTGTGAATTGGATTTAAGTGAGGCAGAGTTGCATAAGTGATCAGCCTCACTCTCTCTTCCAGAGTCATTGAAGTCCAGTGCAAGAGGAAAGTCAGGATGACTGATGATGGCCTGGCATGCAGTGGATGACCTTGGCATCTTCTATGTCTAACCAAGCTCAAAACACTCTATAGCACCAGCTTCTGCTGCCTTCATGGCCATTGGAACAAATTGTTCTCATCTGCCCATTCCACCAGGGGAAGTCTTCACATGATTGGGGTAGACATCCCCCTAACTCACCAATGGGTTTGAGGCCTGTCTGTTATCCACAACCTGGTTTAGTCCATCTGCCAAGATAGTTTGCCAGGGTGTGGCCACTGTACATGCTACAGCTTCTTGGAGCCACAGGTAAGAGTTGGGTGAAGGTGGACACCAAAGATGGGTGAGCAACCCTGAAATGCCTCACACAAGAGGTGCTAGCCCTCCCTGAGCAACCCATCCATTACCTACCTCTTTGAAGAGGTACAGAATGAGACATGCATATCAGAAACAGCCAATGGGTTGGTTTCTTTTGCTTGCCTATATTTATTTGTTTCAAAGAAGAATTATTGAGGTGAGAGGAGGGAAGGATGAGTTAGTGGGCAGTGAGAGGTGAAGGAAAGAGAAAGAAAATAGCATTAATAAAACATAAAAACAAACAGAAGAAAACTAAATGAAGTTCAGAATGGGACACAAACAGGACAATTTTCTTACTACAAGTTAAAAATTTTTTAAAAACCCACTTAAACAAGGTATGCAACAAATTGCTGGTTTCATATGTAATTCTCTACTTTGTTCTTTGTTAATAGTTGCTTATGGGAAAAAAAAAAGCAACTTTTAACTGAAAAAGAGAAACTCCTTCCACCATGTAGCTAGGCATCTTCTCTGTAAATTATGGTTTTAGTTGCTTTGGGTGCTAAAAGGTTGTGATTTAGGGCAAGACTTGAACCCAGCTTTTCTTGATTCTGAGATTCTCTCCCTAGCCTTTATGTACACTGCCTCTCCTCTGACTAAATTCCTCTGATGAAATGGAAGCAAAGATGAATTCTTCAAAAAACATTCATCAGTAAGAAAATGTCACCAACTGAAGCTCCATCCATTGTATGTGGACTCTGCAGGTAGAGAGGGAAGTATACGGGCATGAGATGGTCCCTTTCCTGAAAGCTATGGGAACACACCCTCAAACTTTCCTCTTGAGCTCACGAAATCATGCACATTTCAGACTGGTTCTTGGCTATCCCTGGGTCAGACACAAGCTGGTTTAACACAACTGTGACAAAAGATGTTAGACATGGTTTAACTCAGTTTGGATTGTTAAGTCCCCTTCTCTGCTTTACATCAGAAGTTTGGAAAGTCATACTCAGCCTCCATCCAAAAGGATCCTCTCAGATTTTATATGAGAACCAACATATGCTGTGGTCAGGCATCAGGGAAGGTTCGGCCAAGTCTCATGGATGCCTGTTGCCGAGGAGGAGGCTTCTCAAAAGTAGATAGGGTTCACTAGTCCTGTCCTTCCATGCTGAGTACCAGTAATGGCAGCCTCCTCAGAACCATGATGAGACAATGTCTTTCTCTAAAAGTCATTCATTTTGAGTATTCCATTGCTAGTATTTTAGACTTCTACTCTGCTGATTACTGGTCAAAAAGGTAATTGTTTAGAAGAGACTCTCACTATCATTCCCCAAGTTCCTGTATCCCCACAGTAAAATGGATTACTGTGTTCGATGGAGCTTCTAAATTAGAGCTCTTTGAAATCGTTCTCAGCACAATAAGCTCCTTTCCTAGTACCTGAGTAATTTCCAACAGAAAGTTAGACACTGTTATTATTAATTCTTTCAGGTTACTAGAGAAGCATTTAATATGCTACTCAGAAAAATCCATTACTTCAGCTATTAATGTATCAAAGATTCAAAGTGAAAAAAGTATTTTAGCTTTTTCTGCAGAGGCAGTGAGGTTTGAGTGTTTGCTTTGGAATCAGTGGAGCTGAGTTCAAATTTCAACTTGGATTCTTACTACCTATATAACCCCTGGCAAGTCATTTAATGGGGTTTGGATTTGATGACCTCTTAGAACCCTTTTAGCTCTGATCTATGATCTTATGATTGATTTCTAGGTAATGTCCTAGGCTTAGAACTGGGTTTAGCTTCACCTCCATCTCTTCTATACCTCTAACATTGAATACTGATGGAGGAGGCAGAGTTCTATAGTGGAAAAACTGGATTTGAAGTCAGGGGACTTGGGTTTGAATCCAGGTTCAGTCAATTTTCACCTAGGATTACAAAGGAAAATAATTATATTGAAATACATTTATTAAAATTATTTTAAAAATAAGTTCTCAGACCCCAGTTAAGAATTCCTGGACTAAATTATCTTTAAGGTCCCTTCAGGCTCTAAATCCTAGAATCCAAAGCTATGGGGGCCATAGACAAGTCTCCTCTCCTTTCTAAGCCTCAGTTTCATCCTCTGTAAAATGGGCTAATAACAGTTGCATTACATACCTCACTGGATCAATGTGGAGAAAGTGCTCTGTAAAGAGCACTTTTTATTGGATAAATGGAAGTGGGGGTGCTGTGGGAGCAGAATGTTGAATTCATCTAAAGTTGGTTTCTGGGTAATTTTTTTTTTTTTGCTTTTCTGCTTTTGATCACAAGAGAAGGCAGAAAGGGAGAAATGTGTAGAAATACGTGTAGAAATGACTGTGATGTAAAAATAAAAGACATAGTGTCCTAGATTAAGATTTGGAAGGGACCGTGGGTATCATCTAATCCAACTCCCTTATTTTACAGATGAAGAAACTGAGGCCCAGAAAGTCAAGTAACTTGCCTAAGATATCCCTAGTAACTATCTCAATAGCAGGATGGGCAGTTGAACCTAGATCGTCTCTTTCTAAACCCACACTCTTTCTCCTGCATCACTAAGACAAAAAAAAAATAAAGTAGCATATGAGTATGAACAATTATTTTTGTTATTGTAAACAGAAGGACAGAGTGTGTAGACTGAAAGTTCTGCCTTGGTTATTATAAAGGACGAGAGGAAATGAAACTATGGACTAATTATACCAATTATACCCATATATCATTCCCATGTCTTTTTTTAGTAACAGCTCCAGACAGGACCAAGCCTCCTTTTCCTCTCCCAAGGGCCAGCTCAACTGACTATGGTTTTATTTTTTTTTTTTGAAAATAGGATTGCAAGCTGAGCCTCTTGACAGCAGAGGGCAGCAAGAGACAAAGAATAGGATATTTGGCATTCCTTTCCTTTCTTTGTCCAAGGGCATGGAACGTTTGTATTTTAATGGTAAAAAGAAAACAGATCCCAGATTTCAGAATGGAGAGATACTCAGCTTTGTGCATTTAAGCCTTTATGAACACAGAACTGAGATGTTGGAGGGCCATGGTCAAATGTTCTCATTTGTAAAAGAAGGGCTTGGTCTCTACAATAATAATATAATAACTAAAATTTCTATAGCATTGTAAAGTTTGCAAAGCACTTTAAACATATTATCTCATTTGGTTCTCATAGCAACCCTGGCAGGCTGTTGCTATTATTATCCCCATTTTTACAGACAAAGAAACTTTGACAAGCAGAGGTTAAATGACTTACCCAGAGTCATACCTCTAGTGCCTAAGGTCAAATTTGAACTTAGATCTTCCTGACTTTAAGTCCAACACTGTACAATCTTACGATCAAGTTCATGGTCTTAGGAAACTCCTTAGATGAATATTTCCCTGTGGAACTTCCTCTTTTCCATCAACTCGTCAGCACAAATATCGTTTGGAAAATAGCACATTGCTAAGTTGAAAGAATTTGGTGCCCCTTTAAATAAGAATTAACAACAGATATGGAAACCTCTGTGTAATCCAAACATATTGATATCCCATGTGTCTTTCCTAGGATTGGAATTCTGGTATATAATGTCTAATTATACTTTGATACAGAATTTTTAGGACTCACATTTAATGAACACAAAAAGAAACGGAAGATATTGGAATAAGAAGCTGATCATCCTGGTAGCAGAGTATGAAGTCTCTTCCCAGGCCCCTAAGTTATTGCTATGTGCGAAAGTATGTACCAAAATGGCAGGTGGGGGAAGCAGAAGGAACACTGGTATAATTACCACCCAATGCCTCATATTGGGGGAGAGAGGGAACACCTAAGTGAAAGGTCAGGAGATCCCTTCTGAAATTTTTACCTGGATGCCATTTTTATTCAGATCATGGAAAGGGCATATAGGCATACTCCAGTGAGGAATTCTCTCCCAAAGGTCTACAGAGACTTTCTGATGGAATGAAAGCTCTCTGAGGTAAGAGACTGTTTCATTTTTGACAGCATACCCAACTTCTGTTAATAAATGTTTATTAATTGATTGGTTCAATACCAAGAGTGAATAGGTAGGTATTCCCTTGGCTCTTCCTGCCAAGACATAGCTACTTTAGACTTTGTTCCAGAAGAGCTGAAATTTAGAGAGGCTCATTTCTTCCTCTAGTAGGCCTCTAATTGACTGGCTGGCCTATGTCAAGACCTCCAGAATCTGTGATGTGACTGTCCCCACTCTCTCCTTAAGGCTCTTGGAAGCCATTCCTGATAATATGACTCCCCCTCCTAGAGCTGGACGACCTGGCCACTGGGGCCATCATGGAGATGGGATGTTGCTGGTGTGTCTTCTGGTAAAAGGAGTTAATTGCCACTGCACCATCTTTATTGCTATACTCCTAGTCTGTTACCTCTCCCCATCCTCTATATCCTCTGAGGTAACAGGGGATCACAAGCTATCACTTTCCCAACATTACTGTAGTCAACTTGCAAGGATCCCTTGAGTCATGGTCTCTCACAAAAGCTATCTATGGGGCAAAGACTAAGAAAGCTGATGAAGAGGTAGATACCTTGTGCTATTTGGACCTCTATCTCCATCTTGCTCCATAGGGCCTTTTGTGATACTTATCCTGGTTCTGGATCTGCTCATTATCTCTAGCATTACTGGTACTCAACTGCTTTTCTAGGGGCAGACCTTAAGGGCCTCACTCACCATCACATCAGGGAGGGCCCTCAGGATTTTCTCTCTCTGCCAAGAAAAATGGCTTTTCCTATGCCTCAGCTCTAGTAAAGCAATGCTACGCTAGGCACCTTGCCTTGTGAGACTATTCCCAATTTCCATTACTCTTAGATTAAAAGGTGACCATAGAATCATAGCTTTAGACCTGAAAGGGACCCCAGAATCTATCTAGTCTAACCTCATTTTACAGTTGAAGAAACTGAGGCCTTGGGAGGTTAAGTAACTTGCCCAAGGTTACACAGGCAGTAAATGTCCTGGTAACCACTGTCTTCTCAAAAGCTTGTTTAGAGAGTAGTATACCATTGTTTTTAAAAACAGAGGGAAAGAAGCAAGGGAAGAAGGGACAGAAAAAAGAAAAAAAAAGCACTATAAGGATGACAAAGTCTTTGTGGGCAGAGATTGTCAGCTCTGCCTTTCCTTCTCCAATGTTTCTAGTGCTTTCTGAAAAGTTATTAACACTGAAGGGCTATTTACATGACCAGGACATGGTCAGAGAGAGGTTGGGTATGCGGAGGAGGGATGAAGCGTGAGGGGAACTGAAAGAACAAAAGAAAAAGAGAGTCCAGTTTTAGAGAGCCCCAGTCGGAGCTGCTGACTGTGTTTGAGGGGCACATTGCCAGTCTGTACCTGGAGGCAATGGAAGATATAAATGCAATTTGTTTCTCTGAAATCAGTTAGAACTAAGGGCATCCAAAGGGAGGGATGATTCAGAGAAGTCCTACAACTGTCCCAAATGCTCTTATGTGTAGGTTAAAGACTATGGGGCCGATTATTGACAGAACTGAAGATTCATTGACTAGTTTAAGGCATGTGGTCTGGGTAATGTCATGCTCAAAGACCTTGACTGAGATTCAATGACAGCTGTGGGTAAATAAAAGAAAATGGCAGTACTGGGTGGATCCTTGACATATGGCAACTATGGCAGTAGACAGCAAGGCTCCCATCCTCCACAGCCCAAATATGGGATGAAATTGAAAAGCAACAGGTTTCCTGGGACTTGCCAAGGGGCTGCAGAAGATGGAGTCCTGTGGATTCAAGCAGGAGATATTGTCTAGCCAGGCTCCAAAATGCTTCGTTGTCTCAGAACATGAGTTTTTCAGGACTTGTTTTCTTTTCCCACCAATGTGAATCTGTATGGAAGGAGCAGAGAGAAGGAAAGAAATGATTTCACTAATTCTCACATGGAGCCTAGCAGCATTGTGACTCCCTAGATAAACAGAATGCCTATTTCAGAAGGAAAGAAATGTGTTTGTGCTTTACTTTTCTACCAGTAGGATTCTCAGCTAGATTCTTAATCAAGGGCTCTCAAATATCATCCACAAAGTTCCTCTAGGTAGTCTATTGTTTAGTTTCCTATAAATTAAGGCTCATAATATGATAGTTTTTGTTCTTGCCATGCATCAGTTATTCACTTATATATATGTATATGTATATGATACTTAATAAAAACCAGAAATGAGTGTAGTGTGGTTTCTTCCATGAATTTGGACACATTTGTATTTTCTAGTGGCACATAGGCATACATGGAGAGTCAGAGACCTGTAGTTTTTACTCCCATCAAAATGGATTAAGTCAAAAACACTTGAGAAACATCATTCTAGGTTTTTTGAGTTATCAACTCAAATCAGCATGTATCAACACGTATGTGAGTGTTTATGTTGTGCTTAGCAGGCTCTGTGGGATATAAAATCACAAAACGGCCTTTGAGCTTAGGACAATTCCAGTCTAAGTGGGAAGACAAGATTTTATATAACTAAAAACAATCAGAGAATGACGTGAGAAATCATGTAAAAAAGTGTCGGATTACATTAGAACTATCAGTGGCATAGTAGTTTATAGAAAGCAGAAGTTATTATGGATCAGAAGAGCTGGGAAGATTTTACGAAGGGGAACTTGATGTGGGCCTTACTTGTTGGATGGATTTTGGAGAGAAGGAAGGAAAACAGCATGAAAAAAAGACATCCAGGACGTAAGTGGCACAGTTAGGGAGTCCAGGCCTGAATGGCATAGAGGATTTGGAGTCAGAAAGTATGAAAAATAAGCTTAGATAGGGAAGATGAGACTAAATTATGAAGGCTCTTGAATGTCAGGGTGAGCAATCTGGACTTGATGGGGTTGTAATCCATATCTACACAGGAGGTGGGTCCACAGATGAATGACCTTTTTAAAAAAGCATTTAACAACAATAATAATATTTAATAATAGCTAACACATAGTACCCACCAGAAATTGTTAAGTGTTTTACAAATATTGCCTCATTCGATCTTCACAACCTTGGGAGTCAGGTACTATTATTATTCCCATTTTATAGATGAAGAAACTGAGGCAAATGGAAGTTGTGACTTGACCAGGGTTATACAGCTAGTTAGTATCTAAGGCTGGATTTGAACTTGTCTTCCGAACTCCAGGCTTGGCACACTATTCAATGTGCCACCTCCCTGCCTCTAATTATTTATACACTTTTACATTGTTGTAATTTTCTAAGTCTCTCTCTGCACTTCACCCTTTAGTAGAACCCTCCCTTGTAACAAATAAATACAGCTAAGTTGTTTGTTTTTAATCAGTATTTTGGACATGTCTGAAAATGTATGCCCCCTTCTATATCTTTAGTCCACACCTCTCTCCAGAGAGGTGGGAAACGTGCTTCACCATCATTCCCCTGTCATGAATGGTGACTGCATTGATCAGAGGCCCGATGTCTTTCAGTCTTACTTTCCTTTACGTTATTAAAGTTATTAGGAATAAGTAGTTTTCCTAGCTTTGCTTTTTTTGCTCTACATTAGTTTATACAAGTGTTCACAAGTTTCTATGAATCCTTCATATTCATTATTTCTTACAGTGCAATAATATTTCATTACATTCATATACCACAATTTGTTCAGCCATTCCCTAATCAAGGGGAACTCACTTTCCTTCTATGTCGTGGCGGCTGCAAAAAGTACTACTATAAATATATTTGTATAAATGGAACCTTTACCTATTTCTTTGACTTCCTTGAGTGTACAGATCTAATGGAGTCAAAATATGTGCAGTTTGGCAACTGTTTCTAGTGTAATTCCAACTTGTTTCCCAAAACTGTTGGACTGATTGGAGGACTTGATCCTTCAAGTTTCCTGGGCTCAAACATTGCTTAACCCTGTCTTTTTGCTAACTCTGATGTTCCAGGATTTGTTTTGGAACACTATTTTATGGCAGTTTGGAGGTGAATATGGGAGAGCTATAGCAATTCACTTTCTATCCACCAAGAGTGCATTAGTGTGCCTGTCTTTCCTCAGTCAACATCGACGATTTTTGTCTTTGGCATCCTTCTCAATCTCATGAGTATAAGGTGAAATCTCAGAGTTGTTTTAATTTGCACTTCTCTGTATCAGTTATTATTTCATGTTTGTTCACATCTTGTATTTCTTCCTTTGAAAATTATCAGCTCATATCTTTCGGCTATTGAATTATCTTTTCCTCAATTAGCTTTTGTGCTTTCTTTTTTCTTTGGCCAATTGTACTTTTTAAGGAGTTGTTTTCTTTTTCCAAGCTGTTGACTCTTTTTTTCATAATTCTCTTGCATTGCTCTCATTTCTTTTACCAATTTTTCTTTTACCCCTTTTATATGATTTTAAAGCTCCTTTTTGAGCTCTTCCATGAGTTCTTTCTGGGCTTGAGACCGCTTCCCATTTTTCTTTGGAGTTTTGCTCATTGCTATTTTGCCATTATCCTTTTCTGAGTCTGTGTCTTCATCTTCCCTGTCCCCATAACAGCTTTCTATGGTCAGATTCTTTTTTTGTCGTTGTTGTTTTTGTTCATCTTTTTTTGTCATTTTTCCTTTCTTTTTAATTTGAGCTCTGCTCCCAGGGTGGAAGGGACACTGTCTCAGGATTCTTATGCCAGGGGCTGCAGGCACTGGCTGTTTACCTGGTGCTGCATTGATGATGCCTGTAACTCTTGTGTCTGGTGCTGTGCTGAGGGGGTAGGGTGCAGGATGGTTGGCACTGCTGGAGCATGTAGGGGTCTGGCAGCTTACCTGGTGCTGAGTCAGGGTCCAGGTGGTGGTATCTAGCATGTGTTGAGCCTGGTGGGGTGTTTCTGCATTTCCCCAGAGCTACACTGAAGCACCTGGAAGTACATGGAGGTCTGGGTGCTGGAATTGTTTGTTTGTCCAGGGCTATGCTGAAGCACAAGCACATGGAGGTCCCAGAGCCATGCTGAAGCATGAGGAGGTTCTCAGAGCTGGAGTCTGCCATTTCCCTGGCTATGCTGAGGTAATTGGGGGATCCTGGTTTTGGTGCCTGTCTGCTCTACCACACTGGGACACAGGATCTACCACTGGTTTGCGGAGGTAGGGTTTGTTGTTGGTTTGCTGGGACTTCTCCTGTCCTGGACTGCACTCCCCTTTTATCTGAGTGGGAAGGACCTCTCCTGCTATCTTCCAAGTTTCCTGAGTTCAAACATTGTTTCACCCTGTGTTTCTGATAACTCTGCTGTTCCAGGATTTGTTTTGGAGCACTATTTTATGGCTGTTTGGAAGTGAACATGGGAGAGTTACAGTGATTCGCTATTTATGCCACCATCTTGGCTTCCAAAAGTCCCAGTTCCCATTGAATTACCTTTTGAAGAAGTTGAATCTTCAGGTTATTTTAGTTTTCTTTTAAGTAAAGACTACTCTTGATCTCCTGGCTTTTTAAAATGATCTTCTATTACTTCTGAGCAAGACCCAAAGAACTCTTATTTAATTAGGAGCTGCAGTATGTAGGGACTTGGTATAGCAGCTTTTGGAAGGAGCAGTTGGAGAAAGATTTATAAATGCAGACCAGAGACGTGAATACTAGGTGTGAGGAGACACAGGAGAAAGAATGGTGGAAATACATATTTCTTAAAAATTTCGCCTCCATTATCTAAAGGCATCATTACCCAACAGGGTTGGTACAGGGTTTCTCATTCATTGGGGGAAAGTCTAGTATTTTTCTGAATCAAGTAGGCACACTTTCTTGATAAGAAGTTGTTGTACAAAAAATGAGATGAACAGTCTTAGGCCTTGTTTCTCCCTATGAGGAGTCCATTGAGACACTGTAAATATCCCCTTAAAGCTGAGATTCCGCCCACTCTGGGTTATAAATTCAGAGGAAAGTTTTTATTGGGCATTATTAAATTGCTTAACTAGAATTCAGGAACTTGCTTAACAGCTGGGATATTTCAGAAACATCATGAGAAAGAGACAAAGAGGCATCAACACAGTGACTCTGAATAAACTAGGATGGTAAATACCATAGTTTAGGGGATTTTGTAGTGATTCTTTTGTTTCTTTTTTTCATTGGTTCTACAAATTGGCACAACTCACCATAATGTGTTCAACTAGAAAAGAAGTGTTTTTGTGTTATTGTAATGTAGTTTATCCTTATCATGGTCTAGCAATGTAGTCTAAATATGTAGGATTATGGCATTGACTAAGCTTCAAAGTAATTTTCAAGGATTTTTGTTTATTATTTTTTGCATTGTTACAGGTTTCTGACTGTTTGGCCTTGGAAGTATGTTGAGTTAGGGAAAAAAGAATAAACTTTTAAAAAGAAAATTCTTGGAGCTTGAGATAGAAACAGTGACAACAAGATATACTTGTCATCACAAAACTTGACTTTGGTAATGAAGGTATGTTAGCAAAGTGAGAAAAAGCTGGGATGAAAAGCCACTGCACAATTTTTGTTCTGTTCCTACAACTAAACAATGTTAGAATTTTGCTTTGAAGCTGTTACAAAAGATTGCTTGTTATAGTGGGGACTAAAATATTTTCCCTCCCTATTCTGTGGTAGTGCTGGAAGAAGTATATGCCAACCTTTGTCCTCTTCACCCTAGAGCTTTTGGGCAGCAATTTGAATATCCCTACCCAGCTGCCCAGAGAGAACCTCAGTAAATCAAATTGGAGTGTCTCTCCTCATACAAGGAAGTCTGGGGGAGTTCTGCCCTGGTGATGAGGAAGTTTAGACACTACCTGTGATAAGCCACTATGAGCCAAAATGGAACTGAGGAGAGGCCCATTTGCAGGGAACAAGGGAAAATTTTTTTCTTCCAGTTCCTGGGAAACCTTGTATGTATGGAAATTGGAACTACATGATTCATAATGTAAGAGAAGGCTCTAGAAATAAAGGCATCTGTGTTTTTACAATGTGATGCTGATAGACCAGGTAGTTAAGGGATAAAGAGCAGGTCCCCTGGGAAAGGGAATGACTGCCATCTGCTGGGAGCTCAGGAAATTGTAGGAGGCAAGGGCTGTAAGCAAAATTATGTTAACTTGAAAGAAATGCTATAATGTGGAGTAGTGAATTATATTATCTACAACAGTCGATAAAAGTTCAAGCTGCAGAAGAAGCAACACTGAGCACATAGCCAGAAGAGCCCTCAAAGCCTTCAATAACATTTAGAGGAGTGACTCATTTGGTCCTCTCTCATGTAGTCCTAGACAGCTCCTTACTCTAAGTGGCTGAGACTAAATAGACCTTTGAGGAGAAGGCTATTACCTGATGAGTATTATTATTTTCTCTTGGATCTGATATGAATCTTAATCATTTCCCTTGGCCTCTAAATAAACTTGTTCAGGTTTTGAGCTTTGTTATCCCATGTGCTTGTAAAGGGAGTTAGTAACTACAAGGGTTGTCAGATACTGAAGTCATGTATTACCTGAGTGGGAACAGTGAATCATAGAAAGAAGAAATCCCCCAAAGAAAGCCTCCCTTTCGTGTTGGGAGAGAGCCTCTGACACGAGTTTTAGTACAAATAATAATAACTTAAAGTAGTTGAATAAGAAAACTAAGACTTTCAAGGCAATTAAAAGTGATAATCTTTTACTCTTTCTTACATTTCAAACCAGTATGCAATTCTTCAATGGAATCCTACTTCTATCAAATCAGATTCTCTTAGAACTTTATTTCAATTTGGTTCAATTCAGTAAGCATTTATTAAGTGCTTACAATGTAACAGGCATTGTGCTAAACTTTGGGATTATGAAGACAAAAATGGATACTCTCTGACCTCAAGGAACTTTCATTCTATGGCAAAAGGACTACATATATAAAAATAAATAAATACAAAATATATACAAAGTGAATATTGTGTAATTTGAGGTTAGGGGAGGAACACTAAAATCTAGGACTAGGATTCTTAATTTGGAGACCACAGACCTCAAGGGGTCCACGAATGGTTTTTGGGGGATCCATGAACTTGGATGGGGAAAAAACACATATTTTTATTTTTACTAATCTTTAAATGAAACTTAGCATTTCTTCAATTATTTAAAAACCTTATTCTGATATGGGAGTCCCTAAGCTTTATCAAGATTGGCAAAGGGGTCCATGACAAAAAAAATGTTATGCACTTCTGAACTAGAATAATTAGAAAGGGACTCATATAGAAGGTGGTATTTGAGTTGGAGGGCTGGGATTTCATTAAGTAGAGTGCGTTCCAGGCGAGGGACAAAAAAGTCACGAGATATGATGCTATGTATGGGAAGAAAAAGTAGACCAGGTTGGCTGGAACACAGAATTGTGAGGATGGGTGAGGTGAAATCACACCAGAAGGAGAGGTTGAAGCCAGACTTTGCAGAATTCTAAAGGCCAAACAGGAGTTTGTATTTTTAATCTTAAAGTTAACAGGAAACCACTGAAGCATAAGACCAGAAGATCAGAGATGTAGAGTGGAAAAACACATCAGAAGTCACCTAGTCAAACCTTCCCATTTTACACATGAGGAAACCGAGGCCCCAGAGACGTTAAGTAATTTGTCCAAGGTCACAAAATTGGCAGAGCAAGGATTCAAACCACCTTCTTTATGAGTCCCTTTCTAATTATTCTAGTTCAGAAGTGCATCCTTTCACTCCAAATTCAGGTTCCTTTACAACCCAACACAGTCTTCTATGGCCAAACTTGTTCTTTAATCATGTCCACTTGGCAACTCTGTGGGGACAGAATGGAATGAAGAGAAGCCAGAGGCAGGGAAATCAATTAAGAAGTTATTGTAACAGTAAGTTGAAAGGTAATGAAAGCCTGAAATAGGAAGGTGGCTGTGTGAGTAGAGGGAAGGGGTCCGATGGAAGACATTTTGTGGAGGTTGGCTCAACTGCACTTGGCAACTAATTAGAGCATTCCTGAGAAGCTTAAACACAGAACTTAATGACCAAATAGCCCAGGATATAATGAGTCTTCTTGCCTTTGGGAGCACAATAAAACCCACTCCGCCAATTCCTTTTTTTCTCCCTAAGCAGTGCCTTTTCATTTAAATGCAACTTCATCTAACTTAACTAAGAGACACAGGAAAGTAAGGAATAGGGGATGATTCCAAGATGCAGCAATGAGCAACTTGAGGGGCTGTGGCGCTCTCTTCAGGAATGAAGAGTCCTATGGCGGAAAATGCTCTCCACCTCCAGAGAAAGGACTATGGAGTCTGAATGCAGATCGAAGCACTGTTTTTTCTCTCTCTTTTTTCTTTCTCGTGGTATTTCCCTTTTGTTCTGATTCTTATCTCACAACATGACTAATGTGGAAATACGTTTAATATGATTATAGATGTACAGCCTATATCAGATTGTATGCCATCTTGGGGAGGGAGGGGGGAAATTTTAAACTCAAAATCTCATAAAAGTGAATGTTGAAAATAAAAAGAAAGAAAAAAAAGAAAATGAGGAGTCAATAAGATAACCAGCTACAAGGTTGAACTTCGATATTGGGGTATAAAAATGTATGTGTATATTTGTCTCTATGCATCATCTCTCAGGTTTAAAGTATAATCTCCTTTAAATATGAAAGGCAGCAGAAACGCGAACTTAATCAAATTGCTGGTTTCATTGCTTTCTAATGACAATCTAAGGATAACAAAGCCTCATTTTCCTTTTCCCTAAAAAAGCTAAACAAACTCTCTGTAGCACACGGTTGGAGGCCCTCTTTGATTTTTCCTGGTTTTGAGGGGGTACCATTAAGGTACTCTGGATGCCCACCTGCCATCTTTCACCCTTGATGACTGACCGGTCCATCTTCCCTTCCTATCGTAAGGTTCCTTATGACCTTTTCTATTCTTGTTCTTCCTTGAAGTTTCTCATTGGTCACAGTTTGCAGCTGCTCCTACCCACCATGCATCTCTCCTTTGAGCCCTTGGTATGTTGTTCATTTTTAACTCTTTGGAGATTGTCACATTCCATATTCCACTGCCATATAGAGTCACATCAGTAGAATGTTGGCATTAAAAAAAAAAAGATGGGTCTTTGCTTTCCCAGGAAGCTTAAGTGCAGAAAGTCTTGATGGGACCAAATCTCTCATGAAATAATGTTTCTTGTTGCTTTTGGAAGTACAATAAAACCCACTCTGTCAATTCCTTTCTTTGCCTCTCTAAGGAGTACCTGTAAGAGTCATCCTTTCATTTAACTGGAACTTTCTTCTCTCTTCTGGTGTGACTTATAGCAAGAATTTCAAGAGCACATCTTCAGCAAAAGACCAAGTCTGTTTCCAAGCACCAAACTAGCTAATTACAGAGGAGCATGTCACCAGGAGACTAGTCACCTAGGGATGATTTCTTGGCCATGAAAATCTATGAGACAAAGAAAAATATGACGGAGATAATTTTCAAAAAAAGCTCAAAAGAGTAAAAGTTAGTATGATACTTTTATACAAAGATTGTTCTGAGAATCATACTTCCTGCCTCCTTTGAATGGCTCCAATTGTATACACACACACACACATACATACACACATACACACTCCAAACATAGTATGACATTAATTAAACCTTTGGTATCAGAAAGATCTGGATTTCAGGTTTTGCCTCAAACACATCCTAGCTGCTAGCCTTAGGCAAACCTCTTAACTTCAAGCAACTCTCTAAGACTTAAAGTTAGAGGCAGTTGATGATCTTTACTGGTAGAAGGAACTTCCACACTGGGAATTCCACATACTAAGAAAATCTCAGGTCTAGTCCAAAAAATTATATATAATTCTTTGTGTGTGTGTGTGTGTGTGTGTGTGTGTGTGTGTGTGTGTGTGTGTAATACTAGAACCATTAACATTATCTTTAACTACATTGTGGAAGCAGTAGGTTGACGGCATATCTCATTGCATGGTCAACCCGATTTACATGAACATGTTGAGATGGTCCAAATAATTTGCTGTTTTAGACTCTGGGTGACTAAGATGATGAGGAAAAATAAGACTAGATTATTCTAAAATAAATTGTAGAAAATGTGAATACTCACCTGCATAAGAATTCGGTGGTAGCATAATTTTGTTGTTGCTATTGTCATATCAGTCATGTCTGAATCTTTATGACTCCATTTTGGGGTTTTCTTGGCAAAGGTACTAGAGTGGTTTGCCATATCCTTCTCCACCTTATTTTAGAGATGAAGAACTGAGACAAACAGGGGAGAGTGACGTGCCCAGGGTCACACAGCTAGTAAGTGTCCAAGGCTAGAGGATGAGTCTTCCTGACTCCAGTCCCAGCACTCTGCACTATGGTGCCATCTAGTTGCCCATGGTAACATGACTGCTATCTTCAAATATTTGAAGTACTGTCCTATCAAAGAGGGATTGGACTTTCTTCTTGACCCCAACAGATGGAACTAGTATCAAAGAGCAGAAATTATAGAGAGGAAAATTTTGGCTCAATATAAAAAAAATCATAATTCCTAACAATTAGAGCTGTCCAAAAATAGAAAGGCTGACCTATAGTGGTAGGAGCTCCCTGTCATTAGAGGTATTTGGGCAGAAATTGGCTGATCACTAACTGGAGATGTCATAGATAGAATTCATGCTTCAGGTCAGGGGAGGGGTAGACTAGGTCCACCTCTAAGGTTTCTTTACAGCTGTAAGATTCTATAAGATAATTATATGGCAAACTATAAAAATCTATAAAGAGCAGAGAGCAGCTGGTTGTCTTTTAAATTGGGTTTGACCTTACCACTTTTGACCCTCACCAGCAATTCATTTTTCAATCTTTATTAAGTTGCCACCTATCCCCATCTTCTCTCAGGAAAGAGACAACAAGTAACTCAGGAATTAGGTTGGGCAGGCTCTTGTAGAGACTAAAATCTAATTCCAATCTTTTGAGCTTTAGTATCTCTTGTAGGAAATAAAAGAAGAAGGAAGTAGCAAATGGTGGGTGAGGAGCATGGTTTAACCAGAAGAACACTGGATTTAGGTAAAAAACCAAAAACCTAGTCCCCACTCTGTAATTTACTGCATAAGTTACTACAGTAACTTAGGACCTGTTTTTGACTTAGCCTCCCTGAGTCTCACTTTGCTTATCTGTGAAACAGGATTATCTCCCTTCCACTATCTGCTTAATGGAATGGGAGAGGATGGTGCTTTATAAAATTTATAGATAAAATTGACAAATAAATGGGATCTATAATTATTACTGGGAAAGCATAAAAATGTAAGCAGAATCAAATTAGGCAACTGGAGCTTTGCTGCAGGGCACTGATATCTGAAGGACATTCTTCCCTCCCATGTCAGTTCTCTGGTCAACCATCTCAGCTTTCTTCTGGAAGTTAGAGCGTTGAAGGTCATCCTGATCTGGAGTTTCTGGGAGAAAGAATTTCTTTTCCCAGCACAACTGCATCTGATGAGATGGGCTACCCTCTGCTTCCCATTCTCCCACTCAAATAAATTTGCCCCGGGTGCCAGCAATCCTATTACAATTCTGAAGGTAAGGAATTATCATTTGCACCTCTGAGAGATTAGCCAGTACAAAGTGTGAGTACAGAGCAATGTGGATAACTTTTCCAGAAATACATGAATGAGTAGAAATATGTGTCCTGTTCAGATTCTGAGTGGCTGAGTTTGTCATTTGTAAGGAAGTAAAACAAAAGCCCCTTTGAACCTGAGTGATCACGTTTATGTATCAAAAGGTTCAAAATTCTGCTGAGCATGAATATTTACCTGGGCAAACAGAAGAGCCTTAGAATCCAGAAGCCCAGAGCTGTTGGATAATTATTAAGCAAATGCAAAAGCAAATTATCTGCTTTATAGCCTACTCTGCAGAGATGAGTATTTGGGAAACGTGTTAGGCAGTCACCATAAACTTGGGTCAGGTCTCTAAGTGATCTAGCTCTGTCTCAGGAAGAGACAATGAAAGAAAAGTCCAAGCCTGAGGGCATTATCTTGGGGCTAACCCTATTCTTTGTTCCAGAGAATTTAGCACCTCAGGCTAAGAATTTATGGTTCAGGAGATGGCAGGCCCCAGGGCCAAGACTTCAAAGGAGCAGAGTTGCAGAAGTTTTCTACATTCTTGGGGTAGGGGCTCTTGCTCTTCCTGAAAGTGGCCAGCAGTACCCTAACTAAAGAATTAAGTTGAACTAGAAGCTGGGACCTGTGGAGAGTGTTGGCAAGCAGTGTTTAGCAGTGACCACAGGGGAGACGATGAGGCCAAGGTCACCAGAAGCAGCATGAAGACATCGATGCAGCCCCATGGAGGGGCATGAGTTGTCCCTCCTTGTCCATGCCTCAGCCACACCACCATACATGTTACTCATATAGAATCCCTTCATACACAGTCTCTATACTTTCTCACTCTCCTTGCTGAGGTTGTGTCTATTTGTGAAAGAGCATGCCCTAAACAGATGGAAGGAATGCTCACTATGTCCTCTTTCCTGAATGCCTTTGCTTTGACTTAATTATTGTATTGTGACTGACTAGAAAAAAGAAGCAGCATCAGTAGGGGCTTGTGAGCTATTGTTTTCAGTGGACATGATCCCACAGGTAGGTCTTTGATTTTGGGGCAACTATTCTTTTGACTTCATGTATAAGAAGTTGCCACAGGTGCTGGATGATGATTTGTCCGAACAGGTGTGGTTTCCTTCTGTTGTAGGCACAGTTCTAATGCCAGCACCCTTTCAGTTCAGTTTTGATGTTGGGATGAAATGAGGCATTCACAAGACACTGAAGATTTAACAAAGGAGGAGGTTTTCTCTGCCCTAACATAGCAAAAATATACTATGCCTCCAACTAGAAATGCATCTGACCAGTAAATCATTAGGATCTGGTGACTCTTAGGGTCTCAGGCACACATCAAGTGGTAGGCCTAGATTATACACAGCTCAGGAGCAGCTAGGTGGCACAGTGCATAGAGCATTGGCCCTGAAGTCAGGAGGACCTGCGTTCAAATCTGGCCTCAGACCAAACACTTGACACTTACTAGCTGTGTGACCCTGGGCAAGTCACTTAACCCCAATTGCCTAAAAATAGATAGATAGATAGATAGATAGATAGATAGATAGATAGATAGATAGATAAAGATTATACACAGCTGGCACTTTGACCAGGAAGGCAAATGCCTCTTGACCAGGAAGCTGCATCAGGAAAGCTGTAGCCAATCAGATCATGTAGAGGTAAAGAAAATCATGCCAGGGAAGCGAAGGTCAAAGAAAGTTGCATCAAGAAAGCTCTAGTCCTATCACACCTTTAAAGCCATCACCTTAGGATGCTAGACTTGTGTCACAGTGATGCCACCATTGACCAAAATATTGTTAGATCTTCTTTGGAATGGTCTTTGAACCCCGCCACTCATTCTTTTGAATATCCTCAGCGATGACTCTCTTCATTCTTTGAGAGTGAACTTCTTTGAAGGAATAGCCCTAAATCTTTTGGAGCCAGGGTTGGTGAATAAAACACAGCTAAGGAATAATATTTGGGGCTTAGGGAAAAGGGGTGGCTCATAAGCTGACCTAGAAGGCAATCCCAAAGGAGAAACTCCAGAAATAATTTGAGCTATGTTAGCATCATCATCATTATCATCACCATCATCATAGAGAGTATTTACATAGTGTCTAGGGCAGCTAGGCCCTGGCGTCAGAAGGACCAGAGTTCAAATCTAGCCTCAGATATTTACTAACTGTGTGACCCTGGACATGTCACTAAACCTTGTTTGCCTCAGTTCCTAATTTGTAAAATGAACTGGTTAAGGAAATGGCAAACCACGCCAGTATCTTTGCCAAGAAAACCCCAAATGGGATCACAAAGAGTTGGACTGAACAACAGCAAATATAGCACCTACTATGTGCCAGGCACTGTGTGCTAAGCACTTCACAAATATTCTCTCATTTGATCCTTACAACAATCCTGGCAAGTAAGATGCTATTATTATCCGTGTTTTACAGATAAGAAAACTGAGGCAAACAAGTTAAGTGACCCATCCAAGGTCACACAGCTATTTAATGTCTGAAGCTGTATCTGAGCTCAGGTCTTCCTGACTGTAGGTCCAGAGCTTCAGGTCATAGCCAGCCTCCTTTGAAGGTTGATGAAGGAAGTGTGTATTCTAGTGTGCTGACTTTCATAATTACACCTCCAGTGTCTGGAATGAGTCCTCTAGAATTTCCAAATTACACATAGGCAAGAAAGGGCCTTTTAGTCTGAGAAAAGCCCCAGTGATGGCTACTGTTGTATTGATTCCCCCCACTCCCACCCCCCATCTCCCACACACGCATAGGTCATTAGGCTTTGATTATAATTTTTATTTCACCAAATGTCCTTTTATTTCTGACTTTAAAGGATGCCTCCAGCCCTTCTCCCTATGGAGAGAGCTGCACAGTATACTTAACTGCAAGCCCTCTGCCAAATAAATCAGGAGTTATTCTGCCTCAAGGCTCTGCTGAAAAATGTCCCTGCTACCAGAACACCCCCTCCTTCCCTTCACTGCGGTGGCTGAGTAGGCATGGATTAAAGATGACTGAATAGAATTCATCCTCTCACCTGGAGCAGGAAGCTGCTGCCTGCTAAGTCTCTAGAATGTGTCACCCAGATGTCAAAACAGACATACCTCAGAGCTAGAAAAACTGCTTGCTTCCACCTGGAATTCCACAGCGATGGATTTCCTGCCCAGGGTAGGAACTGGGTCCATTGTGAGTCAGGAGGCTTAACTTTCCCCCATAGGAGCCATATGGACTAGGCAATTGAACAATTAGACCTTTGTGTCAGGCTCGGCTTGTAAGAAAACTCAATTTTCCTTCCTTGCTATGAGCATACTTAGCAAACACCTCTAAATTCACCCTTCCAACCATTAAGCTTTGAGGAAAAAAAAAAAAGATGGTGAGTGGAGGAGAAATCAGGCATGAACTATGCATTTCTTTAAACTGGGACAAAGGAAAATAACCATATTTATTGATAATAAACTTTACAACTTGTTATATCTTTAAAAATGTTTAAAATGCAATATGATCTTTTGCTGCAATCATTTATTTGCCATTATTTGGCATTGAGTTCACAAGATTTTAACCCATCAGTTAATTCTTCACCATGAAATGATACGTTGACAACATTCATTTTTTCCCCCAGACATAAAATCTTATGAAAGGCCACTAAAGCAAGACAACTCAATGGGAGAACTGGAGTTGGGAAGAAAATGAAACTGACTTTTCTATTCTCCCAACTCAAAGAATCATACAACATTAGCACTGAGAAGCGACTTAGAGATGTCTTAGTCCAGGGGTGGGGAACCTGTGGCCTGGAGGCCACATGTGGCCCTCTAGGTCCTCAAGTGCAGCCCTTTGACTGAATCCAAAGTTCACAGAACAAATCCTTTTACTAAGGGGATTTGTTTTAATTTGTTTTAATTCAGTCAGACCTAGAAGGCCACATGTGGCCTCCAGGCCACAGGTTCCTTACCCCACCCTTAAGTTAGGGCCTTAAGATATTACTCCCGCCACAGGTGATGATTGGAAGTTACTGAGAGGGAAGCAATACGATTCTTGGGCATCAGAAATTAGAACTCAAGGAAAGATGGAAGTAAAACAGCAGCAGGGATTTCTTACTACCTTTAGTCCACTTCCTTTGTCCAACAAACGATATAATAACCATGGCTAGAATCACTCAGAGCTCCCTGTCAATGACAGATACTACTGGCCATAGAAAAGTCTGTCTGTTGTGGGGGTTTGCTCCAGTCCATACCCTCACACTAGCAGTAGTAGCTGACTCCTAGGCCCAGAGTTCTTGAGCTAGTTACTGGCCCAAAGAGATGTTTCAGTTGAGCATCCGTGGGAAACTGTGGTGTATTTTTACTATTCCTTTCTCTGCTCATGGATGGATCAACCATGGGTTGGGAGTAGGGGCTGCAAGGTGACAGGGAACTGAACAACTAAACTGTGCCTTTCCTAAATCTCCTGGGTTTACTGTGAATTCAAAGGCATTCTTCTGCCTCTTTTTGTATCCCTAGCACTTAGCGAAGTTCCTGGAATATAATAAGTTCTTAATAAATGTTTATTGACTGTGACTAGGAGAAATTGTAGATGTGTAGTTGCAAGTTATATGTTCCATTACACCTTATTTAAATCTTTTATTAATACTGAGTAAATAATAAAACACTGCATGCTGTTAAGCATATCTGTTAATTGACATGGATGTCTGACTCCGTTATGCCAAGATCACATAATTAGGGCTCAAGAAATATACTTGATTCAGGGAAGAAGTGAGGTTGCCAACTGGCTGGGGCTCATGAGCTAATATTGATTGGTAAATCCACACTAAACACATCTCTTGGACTGAGATGACCATCTAGAGCAAGGAGAATTTTGTGGATAGAAAATTAACCATGTTATGGGAACCACAGAGAGTTTGGCACTCCCTTTCAGTGGTGAGAAGTACATAGGCAAGGGTGAATATAAGACTTCCCAAGGACTGTTCTCTTTTTAGTGACTAGGATTGAGTTCATGGTTATCAATGACACATAGACACACATATAAATTTTATATATATGCAAATACATATATATGCACACATTTATATTTGTATATACTATATATTATGTATAGTATTATATATTACATATATAGTATATATAAATATTCATATATATTTATATATATACTTTTGCATATATATTCACATATATTTATACACACACACACACATATATAAATGAAATGAAGGGCAACTAGGTGCTACAGTGGATAGAGCATTGGGCTTGGAATTAGGAATACTCATCTTCATGAGTTCAAATCCAGCCTCAGACACTTACTAGCTATGTGACCCTGAGCAAATTATTTAACCCTATTGGCCTTTGTTTCCTTTTCTGTAAAATGAGATGGAGAAAGAAAGCAAACCATCCCAGTACCTTTTCAAAGAAAACCCCAAAATGGTGTCTGGAAGAGTCAGACATGACTGAAATGGCTGAACAACAAAAATATTTGAAATGAAGATAAGAAAGCAATACAACCTCTCAGTTTTATTCAACAAGCCTATTCCATTAACAGAAATAATAAAGATTGCGTTATTTCCAAGACTCATTCTGTTTCTCATCTTTACTTTAAGGTAAATATTTTTACTGTGTCTAGCATCCAGGTTTTAAGAATAAATGGTACAGTAGACATAAAAAACATTTGAGCTTCTAGCAGGAAAGGTTTTAAATAAATACCAGACATTATCTTCCCAATCAACTCATGATTAGCTGTACTAATGGAGGTGAGCAGTGGTGTGGGTAATTTGAGCCAGTCAACAATATAAAAATCATTTGTATTTGGCTTTGGAGCCATTCTATGGTTCTGTGTTTGTTTTTATAGATTTACCTTTCAAGTGATGTTTAGTTCTGGCTAACATTAAGATTACCTTGCATTCCCTGAACACATACCAACTGAGAGTAGAAAGGGCTAGCTCTAAAGTGAGTTGAATAGAGAGAGGAAACAGGCCAAAAATTTAAAATTTTGTCAACCCATTGGCTCAACCCGTTGATCAACCTATATGGTCATCATTATCAACATAAACATCATCAATATCATCATCACCACCATCATCAACAACAGATATAAAAGAACAACATTCTTTAAAAAGATACTCAAAAACTTTGTGTTTTTTATAGGAAAACTGAGTTTAACAAATAAGAAGAGCAGCTTTTGCCATGACTCAGATAAGAAATGTACCATCTGTGTTGCACGCTTTCCAATCAGCCTAGGGCTGGTCACCTGGACCCACTGTGCAGCAATTGGAACGATTTATACATCTTCCAAAATTAGGCAATACAAGAAATAGACATGTGTGGAAATAGTCTTCCCTCCAAGGCATTTTATTAAAGGCCAGAGTCTGTCGTGCTGGGAAGAACAGCTCTGTTCTCTCATTGCTGCCTATTATTTAGTGAATTCCTTCTGGCCACTGTCCATTCGCTAATACATTACGGATATTGCCCATGCACTAACAGTTTAAGGGAGCAGAGCTTAGGCAGTTTAGTTCTCCTCATTCTAGGTCCACAAAAGAAACAGACCTTTTAAGCATCAACCTATGCCTATTAGGAAAAAATGACTAGGACTGAGATCCTAGGAGGCAGGATGATTGTAGTGGGAAGAACACTGAATTTAGAATTGAAGTCTCTGGTCTCTGCCATTTTATTATCTATGTGACCTTAGGTAAGTCACTACCTCTTTGCCCCTCAGTTTCTCATCTATAAAATAAGGGATTAGATGACCTCTTAAGTCCCTTCTGGCTCTGTATCTATAATTACAGATCCTTGATAAGCCTATGTGACTTCTGGTTAGGTTCAGACAAGGATGGCACCTCAGAGAGCATTTAGTCCAACATCCCCACATGACCAATCAGGAATCTGTGGTCCAGAAGATAAATGACTTATCCAAAGTCATACAATCAACAAATAGTAGAGCCTGAATTCAAACCCAAGCCTTCTGGCTCCAAGTCAACCAATTAAGCATGTGCTATGGACCACCACACCATATACTATACAATCATTTCTAGAATTTTCAGAGTTACTCATGGTCACCAGAACTGATACTAGCAATTTAGACCCCTAGGCAAGCAGCATTAAATAGACCCTCAAATTAACTATGGAGAAAGAGATTCCATGACACCAACCCCACTGAGCAGGAGCCCTCCTTCCTACCCCCTAGCTCTGGCTCCATGTGGGGAATGACCCAGCGACACTGCCATATAGGACAAAGATAGAGATCCCACTACCCCAGGACCACAAGCCTGCTGCTGGGGAGTTGTGTAGTCACAGGAGGGAATCAGGCTATCTAATAATTTCCTAGTTTAAATAATTATTCTTTTTAATGAGTTTCTCTACCACTGGAGTGAAAAATACCATCAAAATGTATATGTAACAAAATTTTAAATTGCACAAACTTTTAAAATCATTATTTAAACATTTTGCATCTTTTTTATTTTAATGCCCTGGTAAAAAGTCCTAATTGCCCACTCCTAGTCACAACTCGGATAGTCACAAGTATTTATTGAGAACCCTCTTTGGGCATGACAGAGATTCCCTATAAGAAAAGGAAACAAAAGAAATGTTCCCTACCCTAAGTGATGTTAATCTGATAGAGGAGCTAAGACAAATACAATGAGTATTTGTTAAGTCCCAAAAGAAAAAAGTGATCAATTTGTAAATATACAGAGTAATTCAGGGCTTGAAGGCAATAAACTTAATTTTTAAATTATCTTATTAATGTAGAAAAGAGTAAGCTAAAGAAAGTGTTTAAAAATGTCATATCACTTTTTCATATTTAATGAGGAATTTCTTAAGTTGATTTCATTGCTTTTTTTTTAAAGGCAATTGGGGTTAAGTGACTTGCCCAGGGTCACACCGATAGTAAGTGTCAAGTGTTTGGTCTGAGGCTGGATTTGAACTCAGGTCCTCCTGACTTCACTGCGCCACCTAGCCACCCCGATTTCATTGCTTTTACATTAACCATCTGTTAAAGAATTAATTTTTAAAATTATGTTGTGATAAATAAAGGAAAGAGAGTAGGTCAGAGTAAGGGATATGGGAGAGGGTCTTAAATCAGTCATTTTAATCAGAGTAGCTAAGGATATATCAGATGCATCTTCAAGCAAAGGATTCATGATTGCAAAGCCATGCCAGAGTTTTTGGCTGTTTTCCTTCAATACTTTTTGAGAGATTTCTTTATTTCTAGCTAACTTGATATTTGTTGCTGTTGTCTCATTTTCCATTCTTCCAACAAATATGCATTAAGTATTCCCTGGATGCACTGCTGTAATGTGCTAGATGCACATTCTGTGGGAGAAATTAGAGGAGAGGGATTTAGGTTAAACATTACCTTTGCCCTCATGGTACTTACAATCAAGTAGAAGAAAATGATAAAACACAAATAACTATATTACACCTGATTACCTGGTAAGTGAATTTTAGGGGTTGCAGCACAAAGTACTACGTGATCCCCAGGGGAAAAGGTTGATGAATTAGAGGTTCATGGGCTGAGAAAAGTGAAAAGAAAGATATCTACCCACATCACCATATTAGCTGGGCTGTGACTGGCCAGGCAATATGACCTCGGACTAGGATACTTGACTTTGAGTGCTGCCACTACTGGGGTCTCTTCTAAATTGTTCACATGTCCAGATTTCCTCATTTCCTGTTGACCACCCAGATCAATTAATCATTCAATCAATAAACATTCATTAAGTATCTCCTAAGTGCCAGGCCCTGTGCTAAGTATTAGTTATTAAAAAAAAAAAAAAGGGCAGACAGTCCCTGCCCTCAAGGAGCTTACAGTCTAATAGGGGAGACAACGTGCAAATAAATATATACAAAACAAGCTATATACAGGAAAAATAGGAAATGATTAAAAGAGGGAAAGCACCGGAATTACGAGAGGTTGAGGAAGGCTTCCTATAGAAGGTGAAATTTTAGTTGGGACTTAAGGGAAGCTAGGGAGGTCAGAAATAAGAGCAGAGAAGGGAGATGGTGGAGGAGGGAGAGCATTCCAGGCACGGGGGACAGTCAGAGAGAATGCCTGGAGCCACGAGATGGAGTGTCTTGTTTGTGGAACAGCCAGAAGGCCAGTGTCACTGGATTGAAGAGTATGTGTAAGAAGACTGGAAAGGTGGGGGGGGGGGGCTAGGCTATGAAGGACTTTGAATGCCAAACAGAGCATTTTGAATTTGCTCTTGGAGGCAATGGGATGTCATTGGAGTTTATTGAGTAGGGTGGTGACCTGCATTTTAAGAAACTCACTTTAATAGCTGAATGGAGAATAAATTAGAATGGAGAGAGACTGGAGGCAGGCAGATCCACCAGCAGGCTATTGCAGTAATCCAGGTGTGAGGTGATGAGGGCCTACACTAGAATGAAAGCAATGTCAGATGGGAAAAGGGGGTGTATTAGGGAGATGTTGCAAAGGTGAAATTGGCAGATCTTGGCAACAGCTTGGATATGGCAGGTGAGAGATAGTGAGGAATCCAGGATGACTCCTAGGTGGTAAGTCTGAGTGACTGGGAGGATGGTGTTGGCCTTTACAGTAATAGGGAAGGTAGGGCCAGAGACCTTGGCTTGGAAGGTCACCCTTTTAATCTACAGAACCTCCTCCCTGGGGCTTCCTGATTGGTGACTAGCCCACTATTTTAGGCAGGTCCAGCTAAGTTTCATTCTTCTCCCCAGTTGTCCTAGCCATACCCTCTTATTCACCTCCTCTTCTGGAACCCAGATCAAATCAACTCTGCTACTGCTCCTGGAAGGAATCTGTCAATCAACTCTCCTTGGTCTCCAGTTACCATTCTAGATCAAAGTACCCTTCCCTGATGACTTCAACCTGTCTCCATCTATTAGAATGTACACTGTCTGGACAGTGAATAGAGTATTCTATAAATGTTAGCTCTTACTATTATTATCACCTGTACTTAACATAGTGTTTAGCACATGGAAGAACTTAACAACAAATGCCTTTAATTAATTTATTAGTATAATAATGTACCGTTCTTCATATGTGAAGATGATACTCATGCCTAATAGTAATCATTTGCATTTGAAGTTGTTTTCATGGTCCTTCAGGGTATGCCCTGCACTTAGCTTTTCAGACTTTCTCCTGGTTCCCCTTCCCTGTGACAAACAGAACTTGTTTGTGAGAGATGGAGTCAGGGATGTGCTGGAACCAGCCCACACTGGCTCATGAGAGCCCATTGTTAAATTTTCAGGCTTAATTTACTGTTTTGTTAGTCATCTAGGCCTGAGAAAATGATGAAGAAAACGGTTAAATTTAAAAGTGTGGCGTGTATACATTGTGGGATGGGGGAGGCGGAGTGGAAGCCAGTTGTTAAGTAAAGTCACATGTGGTCATGGAACAGACCCTTCGAGCTGGGTCATACAACTTGTTTGAACTCAGGAAAATGAGTTTTCCTGACTCCAGGCCCAGAACTCTAACCACTGCACTTTCTAGTTTCCCCATCGATACACACAATTAGTGATTGTTGCAATATCCAGAAACACATTATTGGTGCACATTGGATATACTGATGGGTTAAACAGTGAACATGAAAATGTTTAATTTAAAGGATTTCTAAGTACTTATTAGAAATACTAATACTAAAGATTCTTCTCATTTCATGTCAAAATTTCTGGTGGGAATTCAGTGGACTGACTTACACAAATAAGTACTAGTAATTATCTCAATAGTAAATATTTAATGTGGCCTCAAAAGTTTCATATGTTTTGACTTGAGAGATGGAAAGGAAGCTTCAGTGAATTGTCATGGAGCAAGAGGTCATCATAGTTCGTATAAAAATGTTTCATTTAAAGGATTTCAAAGTATTCAGTTTTGAGCCTTGGTATCCTCCTCTGTAACAAGAAGGGTTTGAGTTAAGATGAGCTCTAAGGTGTCTTCCAGCTCCATAAGCCTGGGATTCTGTATGTCTCTGTCCCTGGATGCTTATGTCTAGTTCTACGAATTACAAATACACTGGTTTCTTAAAGGGGGAACCTAGCCTCAGACCCAAGAAATGTCCTTCATTTTGATGATTAGATATTATCATAAAACAGTTAAGTGCACATTAAGGTATAGTGTCCGCTGTGCATGTCAAATCTCTGTTGTCTAAATGCGAATAATAAATAAGTCCTCTTCCAAAATGTCATCGTGGGTGCAAGTGATTTGGGGTTCTTGAAGACTTCAGGAGAGAGCACCAGTGCTGATAACCCCTGCTATGGGGAGAAGCTTCAGATTCAGGCTGGGCGAAAGAACAGGGGAGATCTGTTATGTGGGGAGCAGCCTCGCTAAAGATAGAGAGGTTCATCACCACCACCACTGGTACACAGGTGATGATTTTTTTTGGAGGGGGGGAGAGAATGGGAGAAAGATTTTATTCATAATTGTGACTGGTCACACAGTCTAAAGATGTGTCCCAGCCCAGCCTCCTTGGTGGAGCAAAAGTATAGCCTCTCCTTCAGAATCCAAGGGTTGCTAGGGGCAATTTGTTAGGGGCTTCAGTGTAGGAACAAAAGTCATACTGCCTCCCAGACAGTCAGGGTCCCCAAGGAACAAAGGGAGAGAGAGAGTGAGGGGAGGAGCTCTGAAGCAGACCCTGGAGCAGGTGGGGGAAAGGATTCCCCAAATTCAAGGATTGGTCTCAGTTCTTCTGCTCACCATTATCCCCTCTACACACACACACACACACACACACACACACACACACACACTCACACACACACACACATACACACACACCTCTAGAACTAGAACTTAGGGGGACTAGGATAAAGGTAGCTAAACCTTATCTTGTGGTCTGGGGCTTGGGAAAGGATTCATCATGAGGATGAATGGGTGAGGGAAGACTGATCTAAGGGTACGTGGTTTTCTCTTCTGGAGTGGCTCCCAAGTTCATTGAAGATGGGTTCATTCTCAGGTCTGGGTCTGGGCAGTTCTCTGACCCTGCTGACCCATGCAATGAGAATCTTAACAGCCCTTCATAGAAAGCACTAAAAATTCAAAAGCAAATGAGTTCTGTCTTTCTAATGGCAAGAAAGGCACTTAGCTATTTCCTGCATTTGAGGACATTTTTCACTCCTCTCTGGCACTAATTTAAAATAGCATAAATGCAAATGTGTCATGGGATGTTTTACCTTCTGTTCATCCACATGCCTCCACCGAAGAATTTTTCATCCCATCTCTAGAGACTGGCACATAGCTTCAGGGTGGGATCATTAGCAGCAGAAATCAGCCTATGCCTCTAGTATACCCAACTGGGTCTGGAGCTATAGAGTGGTGCATGTATTAATACAAGGAACAATCCAAAATAGTCCTAATTTTGTACCAGCCATATTGCATGAACGATTATCCTAGAAAAAAGAGAGGACAGGTTCTTCTCTGGTAATTCCTTAAGCATAGGAACTATTTTTTGTTTTCAACAGGAAGAACCCTGGATTTGGAGGACCTAGTTTGGAATCCTGACTCTGCCATTTAACCAGGGAATCAATCAATGAAATATTTATTATGTGCCAGATGTAGAAACAATAGGACATAAATAATATTAACAGGGGGTTTTCTTAGTCAATATGCAGGCTGCAGGGATCTTTAGTATCCCTGTTTTTAGTTTGACATTACTGCTCTGGGCAACTCTAAGACTATAAATTATAGCGAAGTCAACCCGCATCTATAGAGTGAGTTTTCTCATCAGGGAGTTCCTTATTCCATTGAAATCACAGGTCTAATCCCAATCAACATGTGTCAGGCCCTGGGCTAAGCATGGGTGATGCAATGAAGCAATCCTTCCCTGCAAGAAGTTTATATTCTAATGGTCAGGATGATAAGTACACACAGGAAAAAATATGAAAAGAGTTAATGCAAATAAATAAAAAGTAGTTTAAATTCAAGAGGGAGTGCATTAGCAGTTAAGGGGATTAGGAAAGGCTTTTCATAGAAGGTGGCAATTAAACTGCATCTTGAAGAAAGAGATGAATTCTGTGAGATGGAGGTGAGGAAGAGGGCTCAAGTTTTGTCCTCTGTAAAATAAGGAGGTGAACTAGATGACTTCTAAGTTACCTTCTATAAAATAACTTTCTTTCCTTCCTTCCTTCCTTCCTTCCTTCCTTCCTTCCTTCCTTCCTTC
>NW_020954596.1:58118008-58187031 GCF_900497805.2 Vombatus ursinus
CTTCCTTCCTTCCTTCCTTCCTTCCTTCCTTCCTTCCTTCCTTCCTTTCTTCCTTCCTCCCTCCTTTCCTTCCTTCTTCCTTCCTTCCTTCTTTCTTTCCTTCCTTCCTTCCTTTTATACAAGTGCTCACTATGTGTCAGTCACTGTGCTGAGCATTTTGCAAATATGCTCTCATTTGATCCTCACAACAACCCTGGGAGGTAAGTGTTATTATTATCCCCATTTTCCAGATGAGGAAACTGAGGCAAACAGAGGTCAACAGACTTGCCCAGGATCACACAGCTAGTTAAGTGCCTGGAGTTAAATTTGAACTCAGGTTCAATACTGGGCCCAGCTCTCTAACTGCTTAGCTCCCTGACTTCTCAAATTTGTTCCTCTCCTGGCTCTGCTTCTGATTTTCAGGACTTCCACATCATGCCTCAGCTACAGTCACACGTTGGAGCACCACCCCCCTGCCATGCAGGCCCCCATGGCCTATTAGTTAATTCCTTCCAGGTGTTCTGTTTTGGGTTGGAGCTCAGACTAGCCTATCTTCATTCTTGGTTCTGCTTCTGAATTTCTCTCTCTGTCCCCTGCTTTTCAGCCCTTCGGTGTGTTGCCTTCCTCCCATTATAATATTTTTTCTTGTATTGGTGCCTTTAACTTAGCACAGTGCCTGGCACATGGTAAGCACTTAATAAACACTTGTTGCCATTCAACAAGCAAGCATCTATCACAACCTGTTCAACAGATTGTGATTCGGTCTTTGCCTGAAGCTTTTTAGTGAGGGGGATTCCTCTGTCTCCCTGGGCAGCCCATTAGACTTTGGGATAGCGCTAATTGTTAGAAAGTTTTACCTTATTTAATCTCAAATCTGCTTCTCAGCAGCTTCTACAAATTGACGCTAGTTTTGCTCACTGGAGACAAGCAGCACCAGACCAATCCTAATTGCATATAGCAGCCCTTGAATAATTTCTGGACAGCTATCATGTCTCCCCTAAATCTTCTCTTCTCTTGGCTAAACATCTCCAAGTCCCTTGACCAATTATCATATGACATGGCTTCCAGTTCTCTCACCCATTTGGCCATCTTTCTCTGGATGCTCTGTAATTTATCTACTATCTAAAATGGGATGCAGAGAACTAAATACAATGCTTCAGATGTGCCCTCCCCAAAGTTGAGTACTATGGAACTATTACCTCCTTTATTTAGGACATAAGCTTTTTCTCTTACTATAGCCTACAATCATGCTCACATTGGTTTTAAAGTTTGTAGTCTGGAGCCAGATTTTAGAGGACCTCAGATGCCAGGCTAAGGAATTTGGACTTCATTCAACAGACAATGGAGAGCCATCGCAGGTTTTTCATTAGGGAAGTGGCTTGTGCTACAGGACCATTCATCTGTCAGTGGTGTGAAGGACAGATTAGAGGAGGAATGAAACAGAGGCAAGGAACCCCATTAAAAGGCTCTTTCAATAGTCCGGGTGGGAAGTAATGAGGACCTGGCTAGCAAGTGGTCATGGAAGTAGAATGAAGGAGGTGGATGTGAGAGAGATTGTGGAAATGGAATCAATAGGTCTATGCAACTCACTGAATGTAAGAAACGATAGAGAGGGAGGTGCCCAGCACCTACGACTGGGAAAATGGTGGTGCCATTGACAGAAACAGGAAGTCAGGAGCAGGATTAGTCGGGGGTAGGGGGGAGTTCAGGAATTGAATTAGATGTCTGGTGAGTTTGAAGAGATGGCTCATACACCTGGGAGTCACCAGATCTTTGTTACAACTCACCTCTGTTTTTCATTTAAATGCTTTGCTTAGTCGCTGGCCTTCAAAAGTCCTTAATGTGCACCCACAGGATGCCTAATGGTATTTGATTCGATTCAGTTGCTGTGTCCTGAGGAGGGATATTGTGTATGTTTTTGGCAGTTCAAGTAAAACTCAGTAACTTGAGCTAGACCAGGCAACAGACCACATATAATAGGGTGCCCTTCAGTAGCCTGGGTTGATGGAGTCTGATAACACATAATAAGAGCAGTGTGTTAAGTGACGAGTATGATGAAAATTACATTTGTTTTGCATATTTTCTAAATTTGATTAGAAGCTTGTGGGTAAACATGCAATGGTGACCGTGGCCTTTTTGCTAAATGACGGGGGAAATCAATTTTGTTAAACTGACAGCTCAAATGTAGCTAGGTTTACAAACCTTTCCCATGAGCTACTAAGCAGTCATTTTTGTAAAGCTCCTGTGAAGTCTTCAATGCATTCTAAAAAACCAGCCTCACTCGAGACAGGGTCACATTAGCCCAGAGGGAACCTGGGCATTTTCCAGATGGGTCTCAGGTGGGTGAGCTATACATTTTGCACCTGAAACTTTGGGAGCAGATAGAGAAGCAGAGAGCTGATGCTCCTAGAACTTTCCTAGTGACCTAGCATCATGGAAATTGGCTTGGTCTCTTTCTTAGAGGCAGCCCAGCTGTGTTCAAGATTGGATAAATGGGGGAAAGACAGAAGAGGTCAGTGTTTCAGGTCATGCTTGCTTCAATACATGGAGGTGGCTGTGGTGTAATGGAACTGGAACCACACCCGGCATCAGAGCGGATTGAGTTTGAATCCCTGCTCTGCCACTTAATGGCTGTGTAGCATCTTAGGCAAGCCAGCTGCTTTTTTTGTGCCTCATTTTCTACATCTGTTGAAAGGGGATAATAATATCTATATGACCTCCTACCTCACAAGGCTATTTTGAGGATCAAATGAGGTCCTGGATGCAAAGAGCTTTGTATTGCATAAAGTGTCATAGAAGTTACTGCTATTGTTCTTAGACTTCTAAACGCTAGGTTTTCGTTGTTGGGGTGTCCCTCTGTGCCTCAGTAGATGGTCTCTGAGGTCTTCTACATCTGAGAAGTTCAAAAACCCTGCAGTCAGTCTGGTGGTGAGCCTCTCCTGACTTAGCCAGGCTTGTCCTTAGTTACCGGACATACTCAAAGCCCTTCTGCCTTGGTAGGTTCTACTACAAATCCCACTCCATTGACAAAGCCTGTAAGAGCTCAGGGTCATCGTTACACCACAATGAAACATTGGAGGAAGGCTCAGTGGAGGCCCACGAACGCACAACATGGGATTACAAAGTGGAATCAGTATTAGGAATAGGATCTGAGAGGTTATTCAACTCAGTTCATTCTAGTAGCTGCCTATTAAGCTACCAGGAAAGCCAACAGGTGAGGGGTCATATATACCCTAAGAATGTTGTTGTTCAGTCATTTTTTAGTTGTGTCCAACTCTTTGTGACCCCATTTTGGGGTTTTCTTGGCAAAGATACTGGAGTGGTTTGGCATTTCCTTTTCCAGCTCATTTGACAGATGAAGAAACTGAGGCAAAAAGAATTAAGTGACTTGCCCAGGGTCCCACAACCAGTGAATGTCTGAGGGCAGATTTGAACTCAGGAAGATGAGTGTTCCTGATTCCAGGCCCAACTCTCTATCCACTGCCGCCATCTAGCTGCCCCTATTCCTAGGCTTAAAAGCACAAACAAGTGACTGAGAACAAAGAAGCTGTTTGCTTTTGATATGCTTATGGGAAGCATCAGTAGATCCACAGGGATTCATAAACTCAGAAAAGGAAGTTTTCTTTAAGTTTATAGTAATAATAATAACTAGCATTTATATGGGGCTTTAACGTTTTCAAAATACTTTACAAGTTATGATTTTTTTCCCCTCTTCTATTATAAACACAGTATTGTGTCTCTTTAGGTACTTTAGCTTAATCTTTTGAAGCTGGCTCTCTTCCACTCACCCCTGATCACGCCTCCCTTCCATTTGGTTACCCCTTTCCCTTTAGAGTTTTGCTTATTAGTTTCTTTTTCTTTCCTGCTTTAATCTGGTTATTTAATTCTTTTCCTCTTTTCCTCTCAGCCAGTGAAGTAGATGCTCCTTCCTCTCTCCCCTTTCAACTTGTCCTAATCAGTAGTTTTTAAATCTTCTCTTTTTTTGGTGCCCCTTTCCAGAGAGGATTTTTTTCCATCACTCCCTTCCCCGTCCATTCCTCCTTTTCTGTCTATCCTAGACCTTCATTCTCTTGTTCATGTCCCATATATTTATCTAGACCCTCTCTATTTTCTGTATTCTTCACAGAATCAAAACTTGGGTGGTATCCATTCTATGTTTTCCTCTATAAGCATTTGAGTTGGCCTAAATGAATTCTTTAAATTAAAAAAAAAAGACACAGGTGTTCAGACAGACAGTATGCAATAGTAGAAAGAACACTGGACAGTTAATAAACCTGACTTCTCATCCACACTCTACCACTAACTAAATATATGACTTTGGGCGATCCCTTCAGTTCAATCTCTCCACAGCAATTTCTGACATTTATTTAATCTTTGAAAAGTGACAAAACCTTTACATCTATTATGTCATTTGATCCTCCTTTACAATCGTAAAGATAATTAACTGAACAATTTAAGAACTGTAATCAACATAATGAGCAGCCATAGTTCCAAAAGGCCCATGATGAAGCATGCTAGCCACGTCCTGGCAGAGAGAGTCTCTTGATAGACTCAAGATGCAGAACGAGGCCTTCTTGGCAAGACCACTAGAGAAATTGGCTATGCTTGAGTGCAAAGCCATTGTGAGGGTCTTGGTTTTCTTTTGGTTCTCCAAAGATGGGAGGAATTGAAGGGAGAAAAAAATAAATGCTTTTTAGTTGTAAAAAAATAAAATAAAATATAAGTTGTTTTTTTTTTAAAGATAAAGCGAGAAGGTTGGACTAGATAATTTTCCAGGTCTGGAATTCTATGAATCTATGAGTTCTAATCTTGGCTTTACCATACTACTTGGGATGAGTCTCTAAGTCTCTCTTGGTCTCAGTTTCCTATGAACTTGGCCTTGATTTCTGTCTGTAAAGTGGAAATCATAGGATCTTAGATCTAGAACTGAAAAGGACCTCAGGGTCATCTAGCTCAAAGCTCTCATTTTACAGATGAGAAAACTGAGACCCAGGGAGGCTAAGTGATTTGTCCAAGGTCAGAGGTAGGATTTGAACCCAGTTCTTCTGACTTCACAACCAGTGCTCTTTCCATTATACCACAGATCATAATTCCTGTTCGCCTTGGTTCACAGAATTGTTTTGAGTATCAAATGAGAAACAGCCTTGGAAAGCATTTTGTAAATTATTAAAGTACTACATAAGAGGAAGTGAGGTAAGCTCCAAGTTTTGACCTTTTGGACCCAAACTGCATAATCACAGCACGTGAGAGTGAATTTGCTTTTCATGGCTGAGAAGGTTCAAGCTTTGGAGGCTCTTATAAGAGCCATGTGAGTTAATCCAATGAATCAAAGTTTCAGATAATCTGACACCACCTCTGGTTTTACTCCTTCAAGATCAGAGCTGCTGATATTCATTTTGTTTGGCATTTTGGGGGTCTGTGACTCATTTCCCTCCCCTCCATCTTATGTTGTAGTCAACTGTTCCCACATGATCTACCATCTTGAAAACACTTCTATCAAAATGCAATGATATCTGATGGCTACTGTCCCTGCTAAGACACTGCATTCACATGATAACTAAGTGGCCCATAAATCAGAACCCTCTGACAGGTCATTTGAACATCCAGTCTTGCTTCCTTCCTAATGCTATAAGCTTCTAAGACCACAAAGAGAGGTTGATTAAGTACCCATTTCTATAGTTTGAAATGTATGTGCAAGCAAGGAAATGTGGGGGAGAGAATTTCTTAAGGAAATTGGCAGTGGTCAAGCAGATCAAAGTCTCTTGCCCTTACAGTAGCCTTTCATTATTCACATAACCATAAAAAAAAAAGAAGAAGAAGAAAGAAAAAAAAAGAAATCAGAGGGTTACAAAGAAAACATTTTAGATGTATAATTTCTGTATTTCTGTATACAGGAGACCTCCTCCTCTTCTATCTTAGTGCCTGGAAAAAAACAATAACTCAGAACAGAACAGATTGTCCTCAGAAAACTTTAATAAAATGTTATCAAAGGCATTATTCATGGTAAGAGTGTAGTATACTTTCACAGATCACAGGATTCAGAAACAGAAGGGACCCTAGTCCATTTAGCTCATCCCTTTCACTTCTACAGGAAAGGAAACTGAGACCTAGAGTCAGGAGGTTTCTTGCCCAACCAAGATCACACAAGTTGCATGTAGCAGACCTGGAATGTGAACCAGAGTCCCTGACTCCAAATCTAATGCTCTTTCCCCTACAACCCATCTTAAACATACAATTTGTATATGCTCTGAAAGCCTTTGAGAAATTATGCATCTTTAAACTTTGCATTTTCCTGTAACCTCTGACTGGGAGAGAAAAAAAGAGCTCTTTTCCCTCTAGACTTTCTGCTTACCCTTAAAATTCAATGTGAAACTCTAATGGCTTTTCTGGACTTGTGTCAAGGGCATAATTAGCCCTTTTGTCATGCCAGGGTTTGGGCTAGGGCAAGCTACTTAACTGCAGGTGGGCCTGTGGTATTGACAAGGCCCTGCCAGCCCTAGTCTCTCCCTCCTACCCCTTTTAAAAATAATTATTTGTTATTACTTTGAGCTTGCCAAACAACATGAACATTTGAATGCATCCCAACCTTTGTTAGCCAGCCATACCATGCCATATTTCAAACTCTGGCATAAACAGGATCTCATTTCCTCCCTTGCCCTTCCCTTGAACCCATCACAAACCTTCCTGCCAATATCCCCATCCCCTTTCCTCCTCATGGTGGACACTAAACCTTTATCCCCACCTCCGCCCGAGGGAATACAGAATCTGGGACCCTTAGACCCTCTCTCTGCTTCCTAATGCTGATTAGCTGCTCCTGAGGGATGGAAACCTTGATGCATCTTAGGGATTCTAGGGTCTTGTCATTGGCCTTTTAGTGGCACATTATGAGCACTGGGGCTTTCCATCCTGACTACAATTAAACTATCCAAGTGTAAGCTCCCAGGAGCAGGGACTCTCTTCTTTTTCTACTTGTATACTCAATGCTCAGCAGAGTTATTTGGTAAACGATAAGTGCTTAATCAATACTTTTTCATTTATTCATTCATTCATATCAAAAGGGCTTCTACTAGAGAGCACCAAGAGTCCAATGCCACCATCAGTGTCAGGGCCCAAACAATGTGGGCTTGTGTGTAAGTGGAAAAAGCAGGAGGGAGGATTGTTCAATTCAATTCAATGAAATTCACTTCATTCAATTCCATTCCATTCAACTGAAAGAAAGAAAGAGTATAAGCAAAAACTCAGTAAAAGTTTAACTAGAAAAGAGGATTGTGCAGGGTCAGAGTGGGAGATAAGACTGGAAAAGAAGACTAGAGTCAGATTATGAGGGGCCTTGGATGCCCCAGTTTGGAGTTTATCCTGTTGTCACTGGGAACCAAGGAAAGATTACTTGAGTTGGGCTAATGGAGGAGTAGAAGGGGAATACATAAGGAAAACCGGTATTTCAGAGAGATTAATCTGCCTGCGATGTTCAAGATAGATCAAAGAGACTGAAGGCAAAGAGATCATTGCAGTAGCCTAGATGTGCGGGTAAGTTAGGCAATAACCTATCTATGGAAGAGAAATTTCATCTCTACTTCTCTTCTTCACTTCTTTTTGCAGATCGATTTCCCCTCTGTCTGTGACCACATTTTATTTTCTGCCAGAAGCTGGAGGCAGCAGAAAGTTATTTCAAAATCCAGCAATGGATGGGTACCTGGCCTCGAAGAGCCTTCTAATTGGGAGGATGACCTCTGGGGAAGCCACAAAGTCAATCACACAAAACACACAAACCTCCTCTCATAGTTGGTAGGACAAATTAAAATGGTTACATGTAATTTTTAAAAAAATTACAACTTAGCAATAGGATTTGAGGTTGGACTATGATCCTATGCTTCTGGAAGACTTATGCCCCTCAGGCCTGGGGAGAGGACCACTTGAGTACGTCATCAAAGAAAACTTGGGGGAATGTACAGAGCAGGTCATTTGAGCTTGTTCAGGCACTAAGATTAAACTGTGTCCATCCCTTCCACCTCATCCCCAATGGACAAATTTTGGGAACCATGGAGCTGAAGGTCCTCAGGTTGTCTAGCAACTAGATAAGAATAAGTCACACCTTCTCTCTTTGAAGCCCTAAGTCAAATCCAAGGACCTTTTATTCCATTCTGGGAAGGGTTCATCAGATTTGCCAGATCACAACTGACTTTTGCATTAGGTGGTTCAGAAGCTTTATTTCCCAAATAGCCTTGAACTTGACCGAACCACAGAATTTCTGTGTTGGAAGAAACGTCAGCAGCCATGAAGCGTAACTTATATCCCCTAAAAGAATTCCCACAACACCCTTGACATTTGATCTTCTTGTTGGTTGGTTGGTTGGTTGGTTGATGACTTCCGTTTTTGAAGAGGACCCAAATGACATCCCTATGTTGGAGTCAAGGTATAGTGTGTCTTACTATGGCTGATCAGACCAATATGAGCTTGGAATGCTCTACCACAAGTAGGCACAAATACTCCACAGGAACATTTGGAGTGAAGATGTCTCTAAATTTGTGCATCTCTTGTCTCTTTTGAGTTACTACAACTCGGCTTCCCTTATAGTGCACAGCACCTTTTTGATGCAGGCACACCATCCTCTGCAGTACTTTGTCAGTATCTCCCATGTCACACAATCAATTCCAAAGTTCTTCAGAGAATGCCTTCCTTGCATGAGTTCGCCCCCCCCCAAATTGATCTTCTAGATTTTGCTTGAGGACCTCAAATGATGGGGAACCCCCTACCTCTCAGAAAAGCTCCTTCTTTTTTGGGATTGTTCTAACTGTTTGGAAATTTTCCCCTTAAATCAAAGTAATGAATTTGCCACTTTCACCTCTTGGCCCTAATTATATACTCTGGGGCCAAACAGAATTAATTCTCTTCCTTCTTCCACCAGAAAGCCTGAAGTTAGTCACCATGCTCCATGGACTCCTCCTCCCTCTCTGCCATAAAATTTTCTTATCCTCAGGCTAAACATTTCTAGTTTCTTTCACTAATCCTTCTATGACAAGGACTCTGGAAATAAAACAGACCATTCCAGGACATCCCTGGTTTCCACTAGTTCAACAAAGGGAGTCTGATTGAAACACGGGTATAGGGTGGTAATAGTCAAAGACTCTGAGTGTCTGCAGAGCCAGGACAGATTCCATAGCTATCTCAGTAGTCTAGCATGTGACGTGCACAGAGTAGCCTTCCAGCCCTTCTGTTTATCCACCCAGGACTCAGGAATGATAAACACAGCCAAAGCTAAGGTCACTGGCTTAGGAATTGGAAGATCTGAGCTCTACTCTTTGTGGGACCCTAAACAAGTCTCTGGGTCTCATCTTCCTCATCCGTAAAATGATTAGATGACCTCTGAATTAGATGATCTCTAAAACCCATTGTGGCCACAATGGCCTATGATTCATAACCATAGTTCCCTGCACACAGTTTACTCCCATTGGACATTGGGCAGTAGTTCTTGAATTCTCTAAGTCTATGATGAGTACCAATCACCAGTCCCTTCTTGGTGGGGCTCTTGACTTTAGCACTGTGTCAGCCTGGATCGGGAAGAGCTTAGAAACTTTGGGTGCTGCTGAGCAGAAGCAGTGGATCATGGTGGATAGGGAGCTGGCCTGGGAGCCAGTAAGGCAATGGGTCAGGCCTGACCTCTGATACCTACTGGTTGTGCAACCTTGGACAACCCACATGTCTCAGTGCTCTTGGCAAACTCTCTAAAACTGACCTTGCAGACCTGCTCTGATGGAGGGATCATAAATTCCTAAGAGCCAATTTGCAATAAAAGAAAAGTGTCACTGGCCAATACTTCAGAACTCACTTGAGCTAACAGTTTTAAAAATCCTCTAACCTAAGGTATAAAATGTCTAAAGGGTAATAAAGTGATTAATGTGAGTTAGGTGGGCAGTGGATAGCAGGCTGGGCTTGGAGTGAGAAAGACCTGAGTTGAAATCCAGCCTCAGACACTTACTAGTTGTGTGACCCTGGACAAGTTATTTGACCTCCCTGTACCTCAGTTTCCTCTCCTGTAAAATGAGGATAATAATAGCACCTACCTTCCAGTGTTGTTGTGAGCATCAAATATGATAATATTCACAAAGTGCTTTTCAAACTTTGAAGTGCTATATAAATTATTATTCTTTGCCACTAACTAACTATGACCTTGGATAAAACAAACTTCATTTTTTGAACCCAAGGTTCCTCATCTATAAAATAAGGTCTGTTAAGCCATATGATTTCTTTTTTTAAAAATGTATTTACTTATTTTATTTATATGGATACATTTTGCTTTGGGACAACAGACAAATCCCAATCAACACCTAAATAAACTCCCCACAAAATACTTTATCCCAAATTAGTTGAATAAAGCTGCTTAATAGGGTGATTGTGACTGATAGTACATGTAATTTCCTACTGTTTTTTAAATAATATTTAATTTTCCCCAATTACATGTAAAAACAATGTTTAACATTCATTTTTTTAAAATTTTGAGTTCCAAATTCTCTCCCTCCTTTCCATGTCCCTGAGGCAGTAAGGAATTTTAAATAGGTTATATATGTATAGTCATGCAAAACATATTTCTATATTCATCATGTTGTGAAAGAAAATACAAAAACCACAAAAAAAAATAAGGTGAAAAATAGTATGCTTCAATCTGTATTCAGACTCCATCAATTCTTTCTCTGGAGGTGGATAGCAGTTTTCATCACAAGTCCTTAGGAATTATCTTAGATCATTGTATTGCTGAGAATAGCTAAGTCATTCACAGTCAATCATAGTACAATAGTGCTGTTACTGTGTACGATGTTCTCCTGGTGCTGCTCACTTCACTTTGCATCAGTTTATCTAAGTCCTTCTAGATTTTTCTGAAATATCCTGCTCTTCATTTCTTTCAGCACAATAGTATTCCATTATAATCATATACTACAACTGGTTCAGTCATTCCCCAATTGATGGACATCCCCTCAATTTCCAATCCTTTGCTACCACAAAAAAGAGATGCTATAAATATTTTTTTTTTACATATAGGTCCTTTTCCTTTTTGATTTTTATCTCTTTGAGATAGTAGTTGTATTGCTGGGTCAAAGGGTATACACATAGTTCCAACTTTGACCCAAATGATCTCTAAGGTAACTTAGGGATATAAAGTTCTATTTTTCTACTGTCCTATCCCTCTTTTCCTAGTCCCTGCCCCTTCCCCTCTCCAACAGTACAAGGCTTCTAAATAACACTGATATGACCTTAAGATGGCCAAAGGAGAAGGAACATAAATGAGTGGTTATGATGAATTCCTAAACACCCCACTCCCCATCAGGGCTGGAAAGGCAAAGAAGACTATAGGAGAAAAAGAGATAAGTTTTGGGATTATCAAGAGAAGCAAGAGGAGTTTCTTCTTGAATAATCAACAGGCAACAAACTCTTTTTTGACCACAAGAGGGAGAACAGAATTCTCAGAGAGCCCGACAATAGCTCTAGGCATAGAATACATTGAACTTGTGAGCCTGGACAGAGGTAGCCTGCCAGAGGAAAAACTATAAGAACTGCCCATGAACCTGAGCAAAGGTAAGACTCCTTATCTATCCTCAGTGTCTGAGATGACCTTACCTGCACCTACTTTCCCTCCATCTCTATTCTCCCCATAGGTAGTAAAGTAGATATTACCGTACTCAGAAGCCTTTGCCTGGCCCAGTGATAGCAATACTAGGTCTATACCCCAAAGACTTCAAAGAAGGAAGTAAAGAATTCATCTGCACACAATTATTTCTAGCAGTTCTTTTTGTGGTGAAAACTGAGGGAGTGTCCATCTATTGGAGAATGGATGAACAGTTGTGGAATACGAATGTGAAGGAGTACTATTGTGCTATAAGACATGTTGAAGGGGATGGTTTCAGAGTAACCTGGGAAGACTTGTATGAACTGATGTGGAGTGAAGTGAGCAGAAACCAGAGAAAAAAAATATACAATAACAATGATATTGTAAAGACAAATAACTTTCAAAGACTTGGGAATCCTGATCAACAGAAGGACTGACCACAATTCCAAAGATGAAATTTCATGATAAAACATGGGACCATTTCCATATAGAGAGGTGATGGACTTGGATAATAAATTGAGGCATATTTTTTAAATATGGCCAACGTAGGAATTTATTTTGTTTGACTACAAGTGTCTGAAATGTGTTTTGTTTTTCTTGCTTTTTCATTGGGGGGAGGAGTAGGGGAGGGAACTGAGGGGAGAGAAAATTCAGAGCTTAAAATAAAATTAAATTGAATTAAATAAAATGAGACTAACCTGCTTGAGTACCAGATAGGACAGGCTAGGAAGTCTAGTCCAAGAGAAGAAGGGGCTGAAAGCCTTCTAACAGAAGGCAGGGTTTGCCATCGGCTAGCTAGCTGCTATGCCCAGAGGTGCTACATCTCCTCCTGAAAGGAGAATCAGTCCCTGGAAAAGTGATTTGTTAGCAGTGTCTTAACACTACTCATATGCCCCTGAAACTAAAGGACCCACACAACACATTCTTGCCTTACATTTATCCTATGCTCCAGAAAGTTTGGGGGAAACAGTGTCTGGTATTGGTCTTGTGAGAGGGAATTAGGTGGCCTGGCTCCTCTACTTCTGAAATATATAAGGTTTAATCTCTTTGTTTTTAGAATAAGTTCTTTTAATCAGCTTTTTAAAATGCTAAAGAGCAAACAGCTTTGGCCAAGAACCCCAGTGCAGGGCATGTGGGCTTTCTAATCCAATGTTTGACTTGACTCCTTTCCCCTTCTCTTCAGGGATTTAACAGTGGGATAAACGTATACCATTCATTTAATTAATTTCACTGAGCTCATTTTCACTTCAGCATTTTGGTGCAGTTACACAGGTGCTCTGTTTATAGTTTTCTGTCAATGTTTTCACGTGAGGCTACGGTAAGACTTTTTGATTTGGAGTTAAGAAGGTCTGGATTTGAATCCCAGATCTTCTAGTTACTACCTGTGTGATCCAGAGCAAGTCACTTAACCTTTTTATGCCTCAGCAAGGAGGGAATTGGAAGAGATATGACCTAAGGCTGCTTCTAGCCTTACAATCTATAATCTTATATGTGGGCCAATTCCTATTAAGACGTCAACTCCTCTGCAAGCATGGTCACTGGATTTGGAGTCAGAATGGGTTCACATCCTCTATATATGAGAGATTTGTACCCTAGTAGGGTTCAAATTCAAATACTATGGGAATTAAGGCAGATTGCTTTACTGAATTGTGCCTCAGTCTCTCTATAAAATGAGAGAGTTGGTCTGCTGTAGATAATCAGTCTCTAAGGTCCCTCCAATTCTGATGTTGGGATATTTAAATCTAATTCCTACAAACTTTCCTGAGGAAATACTAAGACTATGGGAATAAGTCTGTGAATTCTTTTGCACCCCTTATAGTACCTAACGTAGGGATTCCCAGTCAAGATATTAACCGGAGCCCTCACCTTCTGATTTGTTTTCAATTACAAAAGAAAGCAAATGTGAAAGAGCCCCCTTTACCCCTCTTTCCATAGGACTTTATCCTCAGTAATACCCCCAGCTCAGACACTTCCTCGGCATCACTGTCCACACTCTAGAACCTCAAGACTTCAGGGCTGACGGCTCCTAATCTAGTGGACACTGTAAATACTAACTAGACTGATTTTTTTCCCCAATTTTTTAAACTAGACTTACGATATCATAAATATTGGGAATTTCCAATGAGGAAACTCACTCTTCTAATACACCTATTCTGCAATTTATAGTCTTACCCGAGGGCAGTGGGAGATCAAGTGACTTACCCAGGGTCACACAGACAGTATGCGTCAAAGGAAGGAGTTAAGCTCAATATTTCCAGTCTCCAAGGCCAGATTTCTAACCACTATGCCATGCTGTCTCTCAGTGACATCTTGTTTTTAAGTGGCAGGGGAAGATTTTCTTGGTAGCTTAAAGAAAAAAAAAATATTACTAGCGCTGTACAAAGTTCCATCAAAAAATGTAAACATACAAAATTATGACATGAGCAACATCTTGGGTGATCCCTGACCTCCTTTTTCAGAATCCTCTCTTGTCCCCTTATATTTTTGTTCTAATGTCATCCCAGATATTATTCCTATTCCTGATTCCCACTGGGCCTTGCTCTTAGCTACCTGTCAATTTTATTGTTCAGTCATTTAGTGGTATCTGACTCTATGACCCCGTGGGCCTTAGCACACCAATGCAGTCCATGGGGTTTTCTTGGCAAAGATACTGGAGTGTTTTGCCATTTCTTTCTCATTTTGCAGATAAGGAAACTGAGGCAAACAGTGTTAAGTGACTTGCCCAGGGTCACACAGCTAGTCTGAGGCTTCCTGACTTCAGGCCTGGCACTCTATCCACTGCGCCACCTAGCTGCCCAGTGATCATAAAAAGTCATAAATCATGGATTACAGAACTTGGAGGTATCTTAGAGATTTATCTAGTCCAATTCCTTCATTTTTATGGATAAAGAAACTGAGGCCCACAGTGTAAATTAGGCAGAGTCGTATGGCAGAGTAAGGATTCAAACTCAGGTCCTCTGATTCCAAATCCAGTGACCTTGGACTGGATAGCCCTAGACTGTCTGAGTTGCTTTTATTTTCTTATACTTTCAGTATATACAATAACTCAAAGAGCAAAACCTGTGATAAAGTGGATAAAATCTTATTGTTAAAGTTTTCTATTCTACCACTTAGGTAGTGGGGGGATTTGGGGGAGGCAGGAGCTGGCCCTGTGTAGCACTTCTTAAATTATATCATTTTGAAGCTTGTTATTCTGCATTGTCTAGCATAGATAAGGAGGAAGACAGCAGGCTGGATTCATTTAGGAAATCATGAAGTGCAATCAACAATCTCAAGATATTTCCTTGACATAAAAAAATCCATCTTTTTAACAAAAGTGTTTGACCAGCATTGCTGCATGTCTATGAATTTTGGAGCATCTCAGTCTCTGAAGAAGCAAAATAGTTTAAAACCACGAGGTGGATACAGATGGGCTGCCCCTATTTCCAGTGATGACCTACATGCAAAAGTAGACTGAAGGGTACCATTGAAGAAATACGTGATTAAAAAATGGAGGTGGGCTAGTCCTTGTAGTAAAAGTGAGGGATTAACAGCTAGAATGTTTCACCCATACCTGAAAAATGTGAAAAAGACCTAGAGGAAGGCAGTTGGCATTCTGAATAAATCTTTTGTGGAGGATCTATGGGAGAGCATGGACCAGAATTGCACAGGATGGGAAGACATGGATGGGCTCCAATCTGTAGAATGGAGCAACTACTTATGTCTATGAGATCATAGATCCATTGAACTCCCCAAATAGTTCTAATGTTAACGCTTATAATTTCAATAGCTGATCCCTGCCTACGACACCTTTGATAACTTGACCTCTTCTTAGCCCTTTGATTACTTATTTGCCCTGTGAATCAGCAGACATCTTTGTTTTCTATTTCCTTTCACATATCTGGCCAGCCACAATTGGTTCCCATACTGGTTTCTTGAATTTTTCTCTTTGTTTACAGCCCCTTAATACTGGCTTGGAACTAGTTATTTTCATGATTTGAACACAAATTCTCTGTGTTTCTCTAGCCAAGAATAACTATCGAATTTGAGCAGAGAAAAAGAGTGTTTGAATGTGGAGGCCTGATTTTCCAGCACAGGCTGCAGAATAATACATTTTGATGGTTTTCAACACCCTCGCTAAAATTCTCACTTGCCAATTATTCTTTTTCCATTCCATCTTAACTTTGCCCTTATGAAGTCTGCCTGAAGCAGAGCTCAAAGAAAGTGACAATTCCTATCCCAGTGAAATGTTGGACTAGAAAAGGAGCCACATGAAGAATGGGTGTTTAAAGGGAAATTCGCTAACTTATGCAAATGTTGTTCTAACAATCAGCCCTCAGGCAACAGCCTGCTATGTTCATGCCTTATATACTACCTGTATTCTATTTAAGAAAGCTGACATTAAAACCAGCAGGTACAAAACAGATCAGCTTAAGTAAAATGTTGGAAAAGAGGTGAGAAAATGCACCTCCCTCCCATATGTGGTGTAGTTAGTGGATAGGGCCCAAGACCTGGATTCAGATATTTATAAGCTATGTGATCCTGGACAAGTCATTTAACATCTCTGTGCCTCAGTTCTCTCATCTGTAAAATGGGGTGGGGAATGAGGGGATGTCTCAGTGGCTATGATCTTATGATCCCTCCTCTGCTGAAATGGTAAATTATGGGTGTGGAGCATTCCATATGTTGTTAGACTTGATTGATACGGTTAATTTTGCGGAGATGCCTTCTTTTTCCTTCTTTATTATAAAGTATGAGGATTAAATAAGAGAAGAATATAAGCATTTGCCTATGCCTGTTATGTGGCAAGCGCTTTACAAATATTGTCTCATTTGATCCTCACAACTCTGCAAGGTAGGTTCTACTATTATCCCTGTTTTATAGTTGAGGAAAACTAGGGTAAATAGCAATTAAGTGACTTGCCCAGAGTCACACAACTAGTAAGTATCTGAGGCTGGATTTGAACTCAAGTCTTCCTGACTCCAGATCCAGTGCTCTATCCACTGGGCCATCTAGTTTCCTCATGGCAGCTTTCTGAGAAGGAGGAGAAAGAAGGGTATGTTTGAAAATTAAGGCTGTGTCAAAACAAAAGATACATTAAAAACTCTTTTAAAAAAATTATGAAAGTGAAAAAAAATTAGTTACCATCAAACATTTTTTCCTCCCATCCTTCCCCTCAGAATTTGATTACTGAGAAATAATTGGACTCTCAAACCTATGTGGCCAGAGCAGGACACCAGATTGAAGTAAATGGCTCCTAAACTCTGACTCATTGACACAGAAAGCCACGACAGCTCCTTTACATCTGGTTGTCATTACTGAACAGTTCCCAGGCTGGGCTCAGTCACATATATGGGGTCCTCATAGCTTCTCATCTGGGAGTCCACGTGGGGCCATTCTCCAGCACAGACTTGGGTCCCGGTTGAACCTTATGTCTCCAGAGTCTACACAAAAACGCAGTGACCCCAGTCTGCTTTCCTGGTGGCTCTGCTGAAGTGATTGGAAAGATGAGTCTCTCTGAGGAGGAAGAAGCAAAGATTATTGATAATAAGAGCTTGGTTTCCTCTGGAAGGTTGCTGTCAGGGAAATTGCTTTGAGACTTGTTTTTGTGACAACCAAATTTCCTTACAGTGTCAGACCAGGCAGGCAGCCCATTTTAGTCACAATTGATTTGCTCTTTTCAAGCAAAGCACATTGTATTTATGGGGGTCTCCATTAGCAAGAACATTCCTGGCTGTGATTTGAGTTCATTATTGCCTTTGGCACTCCAAGGGTTTTTGACATGTTTTCCGAGCAGCTAAGGGGAAAATGCAGCCAAATTCAAGTTTAGAATGTTGCCTTAAAATAAATGCCTAATTCAATTCAACAAGCATTCATTGACCACCTGTTATGCACGAGGCAGGCAGGCACTGTTCTGGGCATCTCAGGGACAGACAAAGAATTGCACATCGAGGCCCCCCCCAACCTATCTACCTGAAAGTTGTACTTCATTTCAAGACATTCTGTGGATCAATACCCATTCAGAACCTGCACCAGGAAGACTCATCCGGTGTATTCTCTCACAAACCAAACCTTGTCTGTGTGATGAACAGAAAGCCCTTGATGGTGATTTCCCGTTCCATAGACATTCTTTTTTCTTCAGTAAAGATGCTATTCACTTGCATTGTTAACTCTGCCAACCCCGTCAACATACTTTCAAAGGATGTATGTTCTGTACCAGTGCTAACTGTGAAAACAGAATAATTTTTTTTCATATCCACCAATTTTCTAAACCTGGAAACAGTATCCTAAGGCAGAGCTATGAAAAAGCAAAGGATTTTTGTTTTGCAGTTTCTATGGAGATCATGCAAATAGCCACAAAATTAGGATTGCTGTCACTTAAGGAGCAAGAGAGTTCAGCTAGTTTAGTACCTGATTTTTTTAAGCCTCTCTAGAATATGTGAAAAGACATTGTGGTATGGTGGAGTGGAGAAATATTAGATGGGACATTCGGAGTTGTTGTTGTTCAGTCATTTCTGACTCTTCATGACCCCATTTGGGGTTTTCTTGGCAAAGATACTGGAGTGGTTTGCCATTTCCTTCTCCAGCTCATTTTATATAACCCTGAGACAAATAGGGTTAAGTGACTTGCCCAGGGTCACACAGCTAGTAAATGTCTGAGGTTAGATTTGAACTCAGAAAGATGAGTCTTTCTGACTCCAGGCCCAGTGGTCTATTCATTGTGCCACCTTGCTGCCCTTATTGTCCCATAGGTACACTGGGGTACTTATCCTCATTCTGCCACTTTGCTACCTTGACTAAATTACAACCATTCCTATTTTCAGTTATTTCATTCGCAAAATGAAAGTGTTGTATGAGGTGATTTCTGATGTTGCATGTAGTCTTAAAATTATGTTATTCTGTGGTCTACTATCATAGAGTAATACTGTTTATAATCCTTAAGAATTGCTTCCATCTTAACTCCCTCACTCAGCCCCAGGCTATACTAGAACTCACCCATGATCACTGGGTGGTGGGAAGAATGGTCATCATCAGGTGCACCCTTTCCCCTTTGACCTGTGCCCCGGCAGGTGTTACCTAGTTGCTTGACTGCTCATGTGCCTTAAATAAGATGGCAGTCATCAGTTCTTTCCTTCCAATGATATGAAAGACCATTATGCCCTGCCACTGAGTCCTACAGTTCTCCAGGATTTATGATGTTCCCTATGACAACATGAAGATACCGGACACTGCCATTGGACCTACTCATGTAGTTAAAATATCCCTGGACCTTATAGTTTGCCATTAGGACTTTTGGGCCTTTCTACCTGCCCTGCATCTGCACTTTCTTTCACGTATCACCTCCTCCAATTGGAGGATGGGTTCATCTCCTTGCTACATTCTATTCTCCTCCCTTTGCACGTGAGTCTCCTCTTCCATCTGTGGAGGGGGAGAGAATCCTGCACTGGCTTGGCTCAGGATTGCTATCTTCTAGTCACTGGTCAAAAGGAAGCTGCCCATAGGTCCTGTGGATGCCAGCTAGAAGACTTTGCTGTGACCTTTTAAAAAGAATTGCTGAGCAATTAGTAAGCATGACCCACTGAGCCTCCAGGGGCATAAACCCTTGTGCCTTCTCCCGAACTTCCTAAATCATCTTTCCCTGAGAAGCTGCATGGTATCCTGGAAAGAATGCTGGACCTGAAGTTAGAAGATCTAGACTCCAGTCCCAGTCCCAACACTTACAAACTGCCTGTTCCTGAGCTCAGTTTCCTCATCTTTAAAATAGGGATAACCATATCTGTATTGTGGACCTCATAGGGTTGTTATGAACACCAGATGCAGTAACATATGTAAAACATTTTGTAAGCTCTAAAAACACCATATAAATGTCAGTTATTGTTATTATCATGGACAATCCCCAGTTATCTGTGCCAACCAAAGAACATTTGTTTGGACTTTTGTCCAAATGTTGTGGCTGGTCTGTCCAACAGAGTTCAGACTGAAATAGTAGGTGTGTCATAGTTTAAACTTATATCCACTCATATGTTATTTAGAAATAAGAAACCTTCATTCTTTTTCAAATACATATTTTGGACTTTTAATGATTGGACAAATTGGACAAAAGGAAGTTGTTTCCTTTCTCCCTGCCTGTCCCAATTCAGTGAGGTTTTTAAAAAGCAAAAGTAAATTGTTTTATAGAAGCACGTTAGTTGAATACATCCAAATCTGCTTCCTGGTACGATAATTGTCTATTGTTCTCTTTTGCTTACTTCATGTAAATGTACAAGTGCTTTCCTTGGCTCCTCTTGTGAAAGCCTATAGAAACTCAGCTGCATGGATCTAATTTGGCTGGCGACCACAGCTGAGTTTGTTTGTTGTGTTAGTCATCTAGTAATTACATAACAATGCCTTTAACAATCCGTCACTGATTAAGTGATGGAGGTCCCTTGCTCTGACACTGCTGTATCTGCTTGTTTCTTCATAGGAGCAAAAAAGAAGAAGAAGAAGAATTACGTTTTCAATTAAGCTGCAGTTCTGTTGCATTAGGAGTGGTCCCACATTCTAGCCAAACTGAGAGAGGGCTTGCTGTTTAATTACAGAGCCAGGAAGCAAAAGGGCTTGCCATTCTGGTTTGCCTGTCGCTGCAGCTTATAGCAACATTGGAGCAATTCCAAGGTGAGTCTAATTCCAGAAATATCTTGACTGCCACTGGGGATATTTGGAGCTCTTCATTTCGCTGTGTTTGGGTTAGTTGGGCCCTGTGGCCTTAAAACTAAAATACAAAAAAAAAAAAATCACCTTTAGCTATTGTGCTGTGTCAGCGAAAATCAAACTTCTCGGCAGTAGAGTGACCCAGTGGGTAGCATGGTTGGTTGGGCTTCTACATCAGGGGAACCATAGGGTGGTTCATTCTTCAGTAGATCCAAATAATTCAGACGTCTACCAGTCACATTGTCCTCCCCTGGAAGCATACTGTGTTGTAAAGCTCCTACCCACAGAAGCTCTAGGTCTTGTTTCCACTGATGCCAAAATTCAAAATTTTCTTTAAGTCAGTGAGGCAGAGACAGCACCATCCCGAGAGAGGTGGGCCCCTGAGCAAATCCCATTTAGAGCTCTTCTCTTTCCCTCTCCGTATTTTTATATAGAAGTCTTTTTATAATGAACATCAAAGGCAATTACAGCCAGCAGGTTGAATATTGATAATTCCCTGTTGTATAATTATAAGGGTGTTCTATTATATCGTATTTCTTATGTATAATTACAGTATAATGAAGTTCGTGTAATTAAAGAAAATCTCACCAAGCAAGAACAGCGTTTTTCTCACTAGCTGAAACATTTTTGGGAGAAAAACTGTTCCAGCGAACATTTGGCGGTCTTGTGCTCATTCCTTCTGTCTCTTTCTCCCCCATCTTTTCCTTTCTCCCTCTTACCCCAGAAGTATGTCTCTGCTCAGGATAGCCGGGGCTATTAGACAAGAGAAAGGATTGCCTGCTGCTTTGACAATTAAGCCAAGGATCTCAACCCAAATCAGAAATGAAAAGCCAGTCTTGTTCAAAGGTTACTCTATCCTGCCTTTCTGTTTCCTAATCACATGGAGTATAGGATTCTGTGGTTAACTAAAAGTTTTCCATTTATAAAACATTCGAGAGGATGATACACACACACACACACACACACACATACATAACTCGCACTTTAAATGATGATGACTTTCAGCTTGAGGTTGGATAAAGATTTCATGATGATCTCAAATGCTTATATCAGACATCAAACAGTATGTTTAACAGATATATCACAAGTTGTCTACTTATGTAAGTAGTGCTGAACCTGGAGTCAGGAAGACTCATCTTACCAATTTCAAATCTGGTTTCAGATACTTACTAGCTGTGTGACCCTGGGCAAGTCACTTTACTCACTCATGGAAGAGCCAGTCTATTGCAATAGACCAGGCTTGAGGTGATAAGGGTCTGCTCTAGGGTGGGGTCAGCATCAGAGGAGAGAGTAGGGACTGTCTTTTACCTTTCTTTGCATCTCCAGCAGTTAGTTTAACAGAACGTAGTAGGTGCTTAAAAAATGTTGATTGATTGACTGACTGAATGTCCCATATACATATAAGGTCACAGATCCTGTTCTCAAATCTTAAAAAAAAAATCTGCTTCTGAACCTTCCAGATTTTTCCTAGTTCTTCCCTTTGGAGTCAAGTAGAATAAGTATAATCTTGGAGATGGCTATCAGGTACCTTGTAAATCTTTTCATCTCCAAGCTAAATTTCTATAGTTCTATCAGCCAGTTGTAATACGATGTGGTTTTCAGTGCCCTCATCGTCTCAGTTGTCTTCTTTGGTACACACTCAAGATTGTAAAAAATGTGGTGCCCAAATAGAATATAATCCTCCACGTGTGCTCAGCCCAGGAGAGAATGTAGCAGGACTATTATTGCCACGGTTTGGGATTGTATAATTCTATTAATATAGCCTCAAAGCAGTTACTTTTTGGTTGACCTGGTCATACTATTGCAGTCCATTAGGAGTCCCCAGGTGCTTTTCACATAAACTGTTATCTAGCCACATTCACCCCATCCTATATTTATGTATGTGGGCAGCTAGATGGCACATGCTGTATTTTCGCTAATTTTTCAGTCACTGGTGGAAAGTGGATTGTGTCTGGGTCAGAAGATAACCTGGTTTACATTTGGAACCTTTCAGACAAAAGAGATCGTACAGAAATTACAAGGCCATACAGATGTTGTGATTTCAACAGTTTGTCACCCTACAGAAAACATCATTGCATCAGCCGCATTAGAAAATGACAAAACAATTAAACTCTGGAAGAGTGACTGTTAAGCCCTTTCGATGTCATGTTAGAGACTGTATCAAGAAGTAGGTCCTATGGGGCAAGAAACTAAGATATTTGAGAATAGTTTCTTGGCCTAAAGTGAAATCCCCTTTTTGCTTCCCTGGAATGGGTAGCCTGGTGAGAAGAGGCAGCATCTGCCTTATTTGACAAATGGATCTTTTTCTTATTTTTTTGTTTTAAGGGGAAAAAATTTGCTTGTATTACTAGAAGGTCCCAAAAGACTTTGGTGATGCTTCTTGCCAACTCTCCTGATGCTGTCAAAGGAAGAGTTTCAATCTATATTGTGTATAAATCGAGTCAGCAAAAACCTGAATTTTTAATTTTTTATTACAGAAGGATAAATTTCATTTCATCATGAATTTTTCCTCAACTAAATGTTCTGTAATTTTTTAAAAGATATCACTTACCCACTTCTAACTCTGTGACCAAATACAACCATGTAAGTTTTTGGCTTTCTGTCCCCCAGTTTCACTGACCTTGTAGTGAAATATCTTTTAATCTTCTGTATAGTTTTACCTCTTGATATGTATGTTTAACAGATATATCACAAGTTGTCTACTTGTGTAAGTAGTGCTGAACCTGGAGTCAGGAAGACTCATCTTACGAAGTTCAAATCTGGTTTCAGATACTTACTAGCTGTGTGACCCTGGGCAAGTCCCTTTACCCTGTTTGCTTCCATTTCCTCATCTGTCAAATGAGCTGGAGAAGGAAACAGCAAATCACTTCAGTATCTTTGCCAAGAAAACCCCAAATGGGGTCATGAAGAGTTAGAGTGACTGAAAAATGATTGAACAACAACAAAAATTCTTAAGTGCAATGAATCTATGTTGAGTTTTTGAAGCTGTTTAGCATTTTACATTCCTCTCTATGAAATACCATTTTATTAGGTTTGGCCTCTCATTCTAGATTATCCAGATCATTTTAGATAATGTCATCTAGCATTAGCTGTCCCTTCCAGCTTTGTGTCATGCCCACATTTGTTAAGTATGCCACCTATACTTTAATGATTAATATTGATTTAATGATCATATAAATAATGATTTAATGATTTAATAGATTTCATCTATTGTTGGATAGAACAGGCTGTAGCTAGTCTTACAACCTGAGACATTGCTGGCATCTCTTGGAGACCTAAAGTCAGAGAAAGAAACCAGGAGCTGCTTTCAAACTTCAAAGTGAAGAAGACAGATGGATAGGAGCTAATAGATCCCAAATAGAACTGTGTTTCCAATTGTGATGGCCATGTACTCGTAATCAAAACACTTCCCAAACTCTTGTTTGTGACATTTGTGAGAAAGACAATTGAAACAAGAGGTGGGGTGGGGAAGCTAAATCTTGAGCTGATGTCAGCCAGACTAGCCGAAACAGCAAGCCAAGACTCCTTTAGAGATCTGCCTCGAGCTTGACCTCAATCCATTAATCACTGCTCTTTGGGTCCAGTCATTCAAACACTCCCAAAATCCACCCAATTATACTTTTCATCCAACACACCTCTCCATCTTGTCCATGAGAATCTTGCAAATAACTTAGACAAAGGCTTTGCCGAAGTGCAGTATGCGTATTTTGCCTATAGCATTCCCGTGATCTGCCAGTATATTAGTCCTGTCAAAAAATAGGAAATGAGGGGCAACTAGGTGGTGCAGTGGATAGATAGAGCTCTGGCCTTGGAGTCAGGAGGACCTGAGTTCAAATCTGGCCTGAGACACGTAACACTCACTACCTGTATGACTCTGGGCAAGTCACTTAGCCCCAATTGCCCTCACCAAAAAAAAAAAAAAAAATAGGAAATGAGGCTAGTTTGGAATAACTCAGTCTGCCAGTCAATAAGCATTTATTAAACACCTCCTACTGTCATAGTGGTCATCTCTTCCCCTTCTGATTGCTCAGTAATCATTCTTTTAACAAAGCATTCTAGAATTTTGCCCCAAATGCAAGTCAGGCACATAACATCTTTTAACTTCCAACCTACTTCTCTTTCCAGTAGGCCAAGCTGCCTAGGAGACCTTAAAATAAGGTTCCTTTTTTTAATGGATTAACCCTGCAAGATAGGGAGTATTATGATCCTCATTTTACTGAAGAAGAAACTGAGGCAAACAGAGGTTAAGTGACTTGCTCAGAGTCAAACAGCAAATAAGTGTTGGAGGGCAGATTTGAACTCAGGTTTTTCTGAGTCCATACCCAGTGTTTTATCAGCTGCTTCACCCAGCTGCTACCCTTTCTGGTGCTGCAATGGCAAAGTCGCCAGCTCCTGGAAGAGCAGTAAATAAGCCATGGCATCTGACATCTGCTCTAGAAAAAGGTGGTAATAATAATAATAGTATCTGACATTTACATAGTGCTTTACAAAGTCTTTTATATAAACCATCTCTTTTGATACTAACACAAACCCTAAAGCTGAAAGGGACATTAGAGGGCAGCTAGGTGGCACAGTGGATAGAGTGCCAAGCCTGGAGTCAGGAAGACCTGAGTTCAAATTCAGTCTCAGATACTTACTAGCTGTGTGACCCTGGGCAAGTCACTTAACTCTGCTTCAGTTTCCTCATCTATAAAATGAGCTGGAGAAGGAAATGATACACCACTCCAATATCTTTGCCAAGAAAACCCCAAAAAGAGTCACAAAGAATCAGACATGACTGAAAAACAACTAAACAATCCAACTACCTCATTTCTTGTTTTTGTTTTGTTTTTTTGGTGAGGCAATGGGGTTAAGTGACTTGCCCAGGGTCACACAGCTAGTAAGTGTTATGTGTCAGAGGCCAGATTTGAACTCAGCATTGACTCCAGGCCAGTGCTCTATCCACTGGGCCACCTAGCTGCCCCTCATTTCTTTTTTAAAATTTATTTTATTCTGAACTTCAGAAATAAAACAGGCATTTCCATAAAAAGTAGAACAGGAAAAAAAAGATAATTGCACATGAAACTGCAAATCTATTATGTACAACTTGCTATTCCTTTAAAATATAGAATGAAGTTATCATGTAACTTTTCTTTAAACTTCATTTCTTAAGATGAGGAAACAGTTCCAGGGAGGGTGACTTGCCCTAGTCTCAGAGGTAGAATTTGAACCCACTCCCTCTGACTCTAGAGTTTCAACACTCTTTCCAGTCCACCAAGCAGGCTAGTCTCCAAGAAGAAAATAAATGGTGGAAGCATATGATTTGGGAATTGAAATGTATTGAACTTTATTTAGATTAGCAACCAAAAAGCTGTCACAGCTTTGAATGACGAATATTCACCAAAATGTTCATATGCAAATCCAACAACATCCACAGTTGATATACTCTCTAGAAATAAAATTTTAAAATGATTGGAGAACATCGATGAAGAAGAAATTCTTTGTTGTTATTGTAGTAAGCTTCATAATAGTCAAGGATTCTAGAATGCTGAAGATGCCTTCTTTGGTGACGTTACCTGCGGATTCCTTCCTGTTTTTGTGAGATGATGAAGGGCACGGGTGGCCCTACCCTGAGACTTCGCTGGCATCCCTTGGAGATCCAAGGTCAAAGGAGTGAAACAAGTTGCTGCTCCAAAATCTCAAAGTGAAGAAGACAGTTGGATTTTAGTAAGGAGTTAATAGGTCCAAGGAGAATTTTGTTTCCAAGTGTGATGACCATGGATGCATAATCAAAACTCTTCTCAAACTCCTGACTTTGCTTTTGTGAGGAAGACAGTTGGAACAAGAAGGTGGGGTAGGGAAGATCAATCCTAATCTGATTTCTGCCAAACTACCACCCAAAACAGCAGTCAATTTTGTCCATTGGTGGGGCCAAGAGTTGGGTGGAGGGGTTGGTTATAAAGACAAAAATTGCTGGAGGCTTATGTTTTATTTGGAAGCAATGTGAGGGAGAGTGGGAGCAAATGAACAAAAAGAGAACAGAAGCGAACATTTCTGTCTGAAATGGTGGGCTGCCAAAGCTGTTAATGCTCCAATAACGCCCTCGTCCAAAATCAGTATTTCAATAGAAAGAGCAAAGTGTTCAAAGTTCTCTCAGACTCTGAGTTCTTACAGTCATATTTTAAACTGTAAACAAAGGCATAGCAATGAAACATGCTGCAATTTTAACTTAAGTTCCTGCTAAAAGTCATTATAATAAAAAAGGGACAAGTCAATGGGTGCCATGACAACCAAAGCAAATACCAACACCAAAAATATGCCAAAAGACCAAGGACTAGATGTGGTTTAGTGGAAAGGACCCTAGATGTGGGGACAGAGATCTTAGATTGGAATTAGGCTCTGGCATTTACTGTCTGTGAATCTTGGGGCAGGTCACTTGATATGTATTCCTTAGTCCCCATTCTAGATACCTCAACAACTTCTGCAGCTAATGGTCTTCTCATGGGTGGTCATAAATGCCTTCACATTATATAGAATAGTTGACTCTATGGTATCTTCTACCTCAAACTTTCTAAGTTGTAATATGGAGGGAGCCAACTTTCATTACTTGGAAGTAGTATTTTGAGATGAGAGTGTTCTCCTAAAGCTCATGTAATTTACTCCTAGAAGACTTCCACTCATCTGCCTTTGGACCCTCACTCAGAATCTACTTATTCCTGTTTTTAATAATAATAACTGCGAACATTTATACAATACCTACTATGTGTTAGATATTGTGCTAAGAACTTTACAATTATCATTCGTTTGATCTTCACCCTGGAAGGTAGGCAATATTATTGTCCCCATTTTACAGATGAGAGAACTGAAGCAAACAGAGGTTAAGTGACTTGTCCAGTATCACACAGCTAGTAAGTGTCTGAGGCCAGGTTTGAACTCAGGCCCTCTATTCTACCCACTGCACCACCTAGATGCCCCTCGTAAGAATGAAATTCTTATAAGCCTATCTATCTGGTTTCTCAGCTGCCTCTCCCCAACACACACAAGATAGAAATAGCAAATTATGGTCTGGATACTGATAACAGAAGTTTCTGCAGTCTGAGAATGAGAGCAGAAACAAAGACAATAAAAAAGTATATCTATATACACAATAACTGGAAAAGCACAGCTCTCTGGGGCCATTTAAGACAGGGACAAATACCTCCAAATACCACAATGGCCCTGTGACCACCATTGTATCATGCAGTACCATGATGATGGCCCTGAGTCATCAAGAAATGTTAAATTATATTCAACATATTCTAATCAAGAATGTAGGTAAGTCACCACTGGGTAATGTTCCCAAAGGAAATCACACAGAAAGAAATGTGCCATATATGTCAAAATATTCTTACATTCCTGAGAGCAAAGAACTAGAAGCAAAATAACAGCCCATTAGACTGAGCCCCTCGAGAGCAGAGACTTGTCTTTTGCCTTTCTTTGTATCCCCAGCACTTAGCACAATGCCTGGCACAGAGTTGGTGTTTGATAAATACTTGTTGACTGACCAATTGGTGGAATAGCTGAACAAATTGTGGCATATAAATGTAATGTAATACTACTGTACCATAAGAAGCAACGAATAGGAAGAATTCAAAGAAATATGAGAAAATAAATATAAACATCTTCAAAGTGAAGCAGGCAAAACATTTATAATAAGTACAACAATATAAATGAAAACAATAAAAGACAGCTAGTCATTAGTAGCAATAACCAATCTTGGTCCCAAGGAACAGGTAATGAAACAGCACTTTCCTCACTCGGTTCAGAGGGCAGGGACTATGGGCACAGAATGCTGCATCTACTGTCAGAAAGATCACTTACTTGGTCACTGTTGTTTCATTATTTTTCTTTTTTTGACCAAAAAAAAAAAAGGCTGAATGTGAGAATAAAAAGGCAGGTGCATGAGGAAATGACTATAATGTGAAAAATACAAGGCATCAATAAATTTTTAAAGTTAAATGAATACATAAGAATATAAGCAAGTATGTGGTCCACTTTAGAAGAGTTTCCATTAAAATGGTTAAAATAAAACCATTTTGGTGCATTAATAGGTCAGCCTTGGTTATCTAGAAAACTCATTTCTCTAGTCTAGAGCAAAGCCTCATTCCCTAGCAATGTTGGAAAATGAGGTCCTAGGATCATAGATTCAGAGGTGGAAGGGACCTTTGAGGTCATGAGATCCACCCCCTTTATTTCACAGAGGAGAAAACTGAATCTGAGAGAGGTTAAGTGACTGTCCAGAGGGTCCCACACCTAGTAATTGTGAGGGGGAGGATTTAAACTCAGACCTTTTTGACTCCAAGTACTTCGCCACCTGGCGGCCTCTCGGTGTTACTATAGGTGTTTTGTGTTAGTATTTTTCCTCTCTGCATGACTATTGCTTTATTTTTTTACTTTTTTTTTTTGTTTTTTTTTTTTTTTAGAAATTCCAGGTTATCATTTATAACCAGCCTTGGATTAAAACACCAAACATCTACATGTTATTATTTTTCCTCCCCACACTATCTGAGCAGCCCAAGATACAATGACATTGCAAGTATAATTGGTTCTTATTTTTTTCCCTATTCACTCAGACAGAGAAAGGGATAAAAGCTTTAATTTCAGCACCCACTCCCTTTGAGACACGGAAAAAATGGAAATGTACTAGCTCCTTGAGAAGTACAACTCTAAAACGAGCATCCTCACTGGTGATTCTGTTAGTCTCTGAAGGCAGATCACTACAAAATCAAAAACAAAATCTTCCTAAAATGGAATATACACTTGTCTACCTTCTTATTTGTTCATTTAATTTAACAAATTTGACCCGATTGATCTTCTTTTTTACCCCACAGTCATTTCCTGATACGCCTGTACTCTCTTCCTTACTTTGAACCTTCCTTGTCAAAAAGAAAAGCTGTTAAGCCACAATGACCAAGAAAAATGTCCACTTCTGACAGTAGATACAATATGCCTGCACTAAGTTGAAACGGATTTCTTGTATATTTCTATTCTGCCAGACCATTATGGTCTCTGCCCAATAATTTTGGTAAAATCTGTATAAATTCTCTGAAATCGTCACAGCCACTGAATGCACTAGAAATTCTTCAAGGTTGGATTATTCCAACCATATCTTAACCCAGGATGCATTTAAAAACAACAACTAGAAACAAAACTGAACTAGAATACCCTTTCTCCCTGGACCCCTCTGCTGAAGATAGTATCTGGGCCAGTGAATTGCATTACTCAAACAGTCCAGGAAGTGGGTTGACATAGGGCTGGCTGAGGGCCTAGAAAAACCTCTTAGCCATAAAATTATTGAGAACTAAGCTTTTTTTCTCCCCAACTTCTTTCCTTCTTTTAAAAAAAAATATAAAAATGCTCTAAACAAAGATGATCTTGAAGATCATGGCTCGGTCCCAAAGGCCAACGGCCACAATCTCTAGCAGAACCCAAGAAAATAAAGAATAGAAACATCTGACCATATGCAAGGATACTCATAGCACTCTCTTTTAGGTTGAATTTTGGTCAAGCAAGGCCCCCAGTTTTTCCAGAATTTTCAGTGCTAGTCTCTTGGAAAACATGATGGAGTTTCATGGCCTATTGCTTACATGAGCTGAAGATGAGAAGAGTTTTTCATTACTTTGGTAGTATAAATACATGACGCCCTGTTCCTATTAAACATAATATAGGAAAAAAAACTAGTATGATTTCCCAGACCCTTACAGTATCACATTCTGAAGCTTTAAGCCAGTCTCACATACACAGAATATTATTGGTTGCTTGATATTTTGTTAACAAGAACTTTCTGTTAACCAGTCTCTACAGTAGGCAAAACAAGAGGCCCCTTCCTTTGGTGCAGGCCTGATGTAAGATCTCTCTCTCCATGGAGATGACTTCATTCCCTTCCTTTCCATGGTTGGGGAGATTTTTTTGAAGTATAGGCAAGGGTAAGGAGAGCAACCTCGATTGTCTTTGAGAAACTGAACAGTGTTTTTAATGGCCCCCTGAAACAAAGGCCCATCTTTTAACATCAATATCCTTCCAGCAATATTTTTGCCTTTGTATTTTCAATGTCTAGCTCACTGCCTGGCAAAGTAAGCACTTAATAAATGTTCTTTGGTTGATTCTAGTGATCCTATATTGGCCACGAATATCATCGCCTCTGGAGAATTAAACGTGCATTGTGAATGACTTAGCTATTCTCAGCAATACAATGATCCAAGACAATTCCAAAAGACTTATGATGAAAAAAATGTTATCAACCTCTACAGAAAGAACTGATGGAGTCTGAATGCAGATTGAAACATACTTTTTTAACTTTCTTTATTATTCTTGGGTGGTTTTTTGTCTGCATTTTCTTTTGTAACATGGCTAATACGGAAATGTTTTGCATGACTGCACATGCAAAATCTATATCAAATTACTTGCCTTCTCAAGGTGGGGCAGGGAAGGGAAGGAGGAAATTTGGAACTCAAAATTTAAAAAAAAATTTTTAAATTTTTTACATGTTATTGAGAAAAAAAATTTCAATACCACATACACACAAAAAGAATTAAAGTTGCATTAATACGATGGTCAATGGAAAGGTTCGTGGTGGACCTGAGTAGGCTGCAACAAAGATAACAAAATGAAAGTCCCTGCCCTCAAAGAGCTTACATTCTATTCTCTACCTTGACCATAAGAATAGCATAAGAAACTTTTTTGGATTCTTTGCTGAAATCAAAGAATATTATATCTCCAGCATTCCCTTGATTTTCCAGTCTAGTTTCTCTGTCCAAAAAGAAAGTGAAGTGATTCTGGAATGACTTGTTCTTGATTAAGCTGAATGGGTTTTTAGGGATCATTGCTTCTCTTCCTAAGGGCCTACAAACCATACCCTTAATAAATGTGTTCTACTAAATATTTATAGCAGCTCTTTTTGTGGTGGCAAAGAATTGGAAATTGAGAGGATGCCTATCAATTGGGGAATGGCTGAACAAGTTGTGGTACATGAATGTAATGGAATACTATTGTGCTATGAGAAATGATGAACAGGCAGACTTCAGAAAAACCTGGAAAGACTTGTATGGTCTGATGCTGAGTGAAGTGAGCAGAACCAGGAGAACATTGTACACAGTAACAGCTATGTTGTGCGATAACTAATATTGATAGACTTAACCCTTCTCAGCAATACAAGGATCTAAGACATCTCCAAAGGCTTCATGATGGAAAATGCTATCTACATCCAAAGAAAGAACTATGGAGTTTGAATGCAGATCGAAGCACACTATTTGCTTTTTTTTTCTTCTGTTATGTTTTGTTTCCTCTTTCTGGTGGTTCCTCCTATTGGTTCTAAGTCTTACTTACAACATCACTAATGTGAAATATGTTTAATAGGAATGTATATGTAGAGCCTATATCAGATTGCCCACTGTCTTGGGGAGGGAGGGGGAGAAAAATTTAAAACCCAAAAGCTTATGGAAGTGACTGTTGATAAATCAAAAGAAATTAAGAAAAAAAATTTAAAAAATAAATATGTTCTACCATAGAATTTTGATAGGAATAAAAGTCAAGCTCACTTACAGTTTGCGGACTCCTCTATCTTCCCTTTCTCGAAGCTTAGGCTATCCTGAGGTGTCCTGGGATCTCTTACCTATCCTCCAAAATCTTTCAAAATTCACCAATACTTGGTCAGTAATCCACTAGCTCATTCAGTAGTCTGGGCCAGGTCACTTGAACTCAGTGGGGGCAGTTGAATGTTCTCTTCTCATTTCCCCACTGGAGAACGAAGGCAAAGATGGATCTGACCAGGGCATTGACAACAAACCTCCCGTGGGGAACAATGTAGTCTAGGACTATCCCTTCTCATGAATGATGTAGCTGTGCAAAGGGGTCATCTTTCCTGGCTCCAGCTACTCCCAATACTCTGTCTTCCCTATATTTTTCTCATGGGCAGCTAGGCAGCACAATGAATGAAATACTGGACCTGGAGTCAACAAGACCTGAGTTCCAGTCCTGCCTCCGATACTTACTAGCCATGTGATCATGAGATAGTCAGTTGATAGTTGACCTTTGCCTCAGTTTCCTCACCTGCAAAATGGAGATAATAATAGCACCCAGGGTTGTTGTGAAGATAAAATGAGATGTTTATAAAGTACTTTGCAAACCTTAAAGTATAAGATAAAAGCTAGCTCTTATTATTATATCACCTTAATAATTCCTTTTATCACAGACTCCTCAATTTTTAAACCCTTTTATGCTTTGGCTCCTCTGTGCTTGCCTACATCTGAGTGCCTATGTGTCTGTCTTACTAGGATTACATTTATTGATCTATATACTTCACAAAGGATCCTGCTACCATTGTAATTACAGCAGACAGCTCCAATTAGCTAGTTTATATTACACATGCTGAATGTGTGTGATATGAACATTTGGGCCTGTCAATGCTAAAGACAAATGCACTAGCCCTTTTCCTCTCTGATAGTGCTGCTATCCTCTGAAGAACAGACAGAGCCAGAGAGAACCTCTAGGCCCTGGGTTACCTGCCTGCCTTGACCACAAACCTTTGCACGTGCACCTGCCATAAGAATTCTAGCTTGGACATTTATTAGCTATGTGACCCAGGGAAAGCATTTAACTTCTCTGAAACTCATTGTTTTGAAGAAATCTTAAGGCTTCAGTATTATCATTCTCACTGGGACAAAAAATCTGCATTCAAATAGCCTGGAAGAAACTTACTGAGCTCAGCCTCGGTTTACCCATTCACTTATTTATTCTTATTGTTTGAAAGGTGGTAGGAAATATTCTCTGTGGCTGCATTGCTCTGGGGTCCTAGCCAAGAGAATGCACTCAAAAAAAGCATTTGTTTCCTGGAGTAAATGTCATCTGATTAGTTTGATTGTATTTAGTGTTGTCCTGAATATAACTGATGAGTTCTCTAGAATGACTTTTCCTGCTTGAGTCTAACTCTCTGGGTTTAGATGCTCCATACGTAGATGGCACCGCCATTTATTAGATCCATAGAGAGGTGTAACACATCAGTAACAATTAACACAAAGCATCCACAGGCAACAGGATGTTTTGCATTGATCTTTCTATCGTAAATCATCTGACACTTCTGGGATCCTATGGTACAATAGTTAAAGTCCTGTTCTTTCATGTCTTAAGAAGAGGCAGAAAAAAGGGAGCATTACCTTGAAGAATCAGATTGGAATCTGCCTTGGAACTTGGAGTCTACCTGCCCCAATGCATTCACTTCTCTAAAGCTAGATGAGGGATTGATAACTAGGAAAACAATTCATCTTTCCATCAACCTTCTAGCCATGGATACTGCTGAAAGGATTTGTCCTTTTCATCTACATCAACAGAGGAAGTATGAAGATTATTGGATAATTTTGATTCTTCCCAGATGCCACTTGGGTCTCAGGGTCAATGCTACTGAACTCTATTCTTATTTCACAGGACTGGATTTGGGAAAGGGCACTTCAGTTTATTCTTTTAGGGTACCTCCCACTCTTGGTTCTTAAAGTGTTTTGTGTTGACTATCATAATACTCCTTCAAGGAAGACAAAGCTGGAGGATAATTTTACAGATAGAGAAACTGAGGTTATAGGACCATTAAGATCATGAGTGTAGAGCTGCAATGGAACTCAAAGACCCATATAGTCCAACCCTTTCATTTTATAGGGGAGGAAGCTGATGGTCAAGGAGGTTAAATGATTTTGCCTTTCATAACACAGGTAGGACATATCAGAGACAAGATTTTAGCCACCCACAGAAAGGATTCTCTTTCCACTCTGTATCACTACCTTGAATCCTAAGGGAAATAAAGAGATTTGCCGGAAACCACATAATTCATGGGGAGGCTGGGAACAGTATTGGGTATTCTTGATGGAAATCCCATGTAACTTAACTTATGACTTAAGTTTGATTCTCCTTATGTGTGCCTGGATGGTATCTTAATTCACTATATGGTATTCTAGAGTAGCCTCAAAAAGTCACTGAGTCTATTTCACTTACAACTTGAGAGAAATGTAGGTATTGAAGAAAAGAGGATCCATTGCTTTGTAGTGATGGGGTCTCATTGGTTTGTGTTATCACATCAGGACATGAAGGATCTGTGATTTTGTGGGCATGAGAGCTTTCTAAACCAATGCAGCTCACAGCCCATTTCTAGTCTTAGGGAAATGCCTGAGCTTTAGAAAGATAAAGGGACTTGTCCATAGTCTCAGAGCCACTTTATAATCACAGGTGGAATTTGAACTCAGGTCTTCCTAACTCCAAGTCCAGTATTCTAGCCATTAAGCAACATTGTCTCTTGAGTATTACTACATTAAATAATAAGAGAAATGGTAAGGCATAGTAAACAGAAAGCTGGCCCTGAGTCAGAAAGACCTGGATTTGAATTCTTTCTCTGGCAGTATGACCCTGGGCAATGTAAGTTACAGAAAAAGTGCTGACCTGTATCAGGAAAGAGAGTTGTCTCATCTGGGAGGAAATTATAGGGTCAGTCACTATGCCTATTAAATAACATGTATTATTACATAATACATATATAATGAATGGTAATTCACATAGCACTTTAAAGTCTATAAAATATTTTCCTTACAAATCTTCTAAGATATGTAAATTAATTTTATATGAACCTCTAATATGTATGTGTATATATGAAAGAAATGACAGAACAAGACAGACAGGTCCTCTACAATATTGTTCCCAAACTAAGGAATCTATATTTTCATCATTGTTGAAGAGATAAATATGGCTCAGACACTATGAAAATGATTCGCAGGAATTGCAACACTTTTTTATTTTTTAAATACTTATTTAGTTAGTTTTAGTTTTCAACATTCACTTTTATAAGATTTTGAATTTATATTTTCTCCCCTTCCTTTCCCTCTCCTCCCTAAGACAGCATGCAATCTGATATAGGCTATACATGCACAATCATATTAAACATTTTCACATTAGTCACGTTGCAAAGAAGAATTAGAACCTAAGGGAAAAACCATGAGAAAGAGAGAGAGAAAGAGAGAGACAGAGACAGACACAGAGACAGAGACAGAGAGACAGAGAGAGAGAGAGAGAAAATAGTATGCTTTGATCTGCATTCAGACTCCATAGTTCTTTCTCTGGATGTGGATAGCATTTTCCATCATGAGTCTTTTGGAATTGTTTTAGTTCATTGCATTGCTGAGAAGAGCTAAATTTATCAAGATTGGTCATAGCACAATGTTGTTGTTACTGTGTACAATGTTTTCCTGGTTCTACTCACTTCACTCAGCATCAGTTCATATAAGTCCAGCTTTTTCTGAACTCTACCTACTCATCATGTCTTATAGAACGATAGTATTCCATTACATTCATATGCCATAACTTGTTCAGCCATACTCCAATTGATGGGCATCCCCTCAATTTCCAGTGTTTTGCCAACACAGAAAGAGCTACTATAAAAATTTTTGTACATATGGGTCCTTTTCCCATTTGTATGATCTCTTTGGAATACAGACCTAGAAGTGCTATTGCTGGGTCAAGGGGCATGCACATTTTTATAGCCCGTTGTGCATCATTCCAAATTGGTCTCCAGAATGGTTGGATTAGTTCACAACTCCACTAATAATGCATTAATGTTCCAATTTTCCCACATCTTCTCCAGCATTTTTAATTTTCCTGTTTTGTCATGTCAGTCAATCTGATAGGTATGATTTAGTACCTCAGAGTTGTTTTGATTTGCATTTCTCTAATCAATAGTGTTTTAGAGCATTTTTTCATCTGACTATAGATAGTTTTAATTTCTTCCTCTGAAAATTTCCTGTTCATATCCTTTGACCATTTATCAATTGGGGAATGACCCTGTATTTTTACAAATTTGACTCAGTTCTCTATATATTTTGGAAATGAGTCCTTTTTCAGAGACACTGGCTGTAAAAACTGTTTCCCAGCTTTCTGCTTCCTTTCTAATCTTGGTTGTATTGATTTTGTTTGAGGAATTGCAACACTTTCAAAGAGCAAATCTGGAGCTCATTAGGCCCCAAGGACTCAGTCTTTGGTGGGTATTGGTTTATTTGATCTTCTACCTTCCTCCTGTCTTCACGCCTGAATTTTGCAATGATTGCTTTTGTATCCTTTCCTTCCTATGGTATATATTTAGAACTTTGCCCTGAATGTGAAAAGTAAAAAATAAACCCACAAAAACCCCCAAAACCTACAACCAAACCCATGCAAAAAAAAAAAAGGATTGTTAAAAAGATGGGTCTTTGCTTCTCAGAGAAGTGTGTGGTTATTAAAGGAGCTTTACAGTTCCACAAGCAATCCAAGCTGTTAGCCTCTTACTGTCTGATTCTGGGCTTGACTCCAATATCTGTGAAAGTTGGACTGTGAAGGATAATGCGAGACCACCTCTACAGCAGAGCAAAGGTTCTTTGGGGGTAACTAGGTGGCTCAGTACTAGCTGGATTGAATGCCAGATCTGGAGTCAGAAAGATCTGAATTCAAATACAGTCTTGGATATTTACTAGCTATGTGACCCTGGGCAAGTCACTTAGCCTCTCTAAGCCTCAATTTCCTCATCTGTAAAATGAGAATCATAGCAGCACCTACTTCCCAGGATCTTGTAAGGATCAAATGAAATAATAATTGTAAAGTTCTTGGCACATAGTAAGAGCTATATAAGTGTTAGCTATTAATATTATCTAACTGCATGTCATAATCAAAATAATAGACATTTCTCATGCACTTGGTTTTTCCTATGTGGATTGTTTCGTGCTCTATATTTCAGTATCCTTTAGCACACTCCATTCTCTCCCCCTTTACTGCTCTCTAATGAAGAGAAAGTTCTTCATCTTGCCAAGGAAAGCCTTTCTACTTGTCTTTAAACCCTATCCCCTTACATCCCTTATAGCAAATTGCCCCCACAATCCTCTCCTTTCTCTCTCCCTATCTACTGACTCCTTTACCTGTTGCTGACAAACATGCTCAGGTCCCCCCATCCTTTCAAACAAACAACCAACCAAACAAAAATCCTCCTTGCACCCTACCATGCCCTTAAGCTATTGTCCTATATATCTCCTGGTTTTCACAGTCAAGCTCTACTAAAAATGTATCTACCTTTGCTGCTCCCACTTCTCCTGTCACTCATTTCTTAACCCTTCTCAGTCTGGCTTCTGACTTCATCATTCAACTGAAACAGCCTTTTCCAAAGTTACCCATAGTCTCTCAATTGTGAAATCCAATGACTCCTTCAGAGTCCTCATCCTTGGCTGGTCATATCCTTTGACCATTTATCAGTTGGGGAATGACCCTGTATTTTTACAAACTTGACTCAGTTCTCTATATATTTTGGAAATGAGGCCTTTTTCAGAGACACTGGCTGTAAAAACTGTTTCTGGAGTTCTTCTCTATATTTACTTCTCTCTGGGTTTTCATACCTCTCTCTCTCTCTCTCTCTGTCTCTGTCTCTGTCTCTGTCTCTCTCTCTCTCTCTCTGTCTCTCTCTCTCTCTGTCTCTCTTTTTCTACCTGTCTGGCCACTCCTCCATCTCCTTTGCTGGATCTTCATCCATCTGATGCCTCCTGTCTGGGGCCTCTGAACTGAGTCCTATTTTCTCACTGTCCTCCTTTTCATCTCATCATTTCCTTAGGCTTGATTTAGCATCTCTATGTAGATGACTCCCAGGTCTACACATCCAACCTCAGTGGCCCTCTTGAGCTTTAGGATTACATTATCAATTGCTGTTGGACATTTCCAAATGAACATCACACAAGTATCTCATATTCAACATGTCTAAAATAGAACTCATTATCTCTCTGAAAAACCATCCCTCTTCTTAACCTCCTTGTTTCAAGGGCCCCACCCACCTTCTAGTCACTGAATCAGTCAGTCAATAAACATTTATTAAGTACCTACTACGTTTCAGACACTGGGCAAAAACCTGAGAATACAAATAAGGCAAAAGACAATCCCTGCCCTCAAGGAGCTTACAATCTAATAGGGGAAGACAACACATAAAAAAGAAGGGATTATGGAAGTGATTGTTGATAAATCAAAATAAGTTAATAAAAAGAAAAGGTGGGAGGGAGAGTACCTGATGGGGTGGGGATGTGAAAGGGGGAATGATGAAGTCCCTAGGGATGCCATGGGTGGAAAATGACAAAAAGACTGCCCTGGCACCCTCCCTAAATGGAGGGTGTGAGAGGAGCTCTCTGGTGTCCACCCTCTCCCATCAGAGGGAGAGAGGGGCCTCAGGAAGAGAAGACCTCAGGTTCACAACCTCAGAGACATCCTTAACTCTTCATTCTTCCTCACCTCTCTCATTCATATTCAATCAGTTGCCAAACTTTGTCAATTCTATCCCTACATCTCTGACATCTTTCTCCTACTCTCCATTCGCATAGCCACCACCTTGGTTTACCTCCTTTGTCTCTCCTCTGGACTACTGCAGTTGTCCTCTAATTGGTTTCTTAATCCCAGTCTTTGCCCTCTATAACAACCTATCCTCCTCACACTTGCCAAAATAACCTTCCTAAAGCACAGGTCTCATCACTGCATGTTCCTGCTCCATCATCTTCAGTGTCTCCCTCTATTGCCTGTAGGATAAAAGCTGTGCTTGGCGCAATTGAGCTACTTTTCTACTTTTTCACACGACTGCTCTTCATTTACTAGTCTACATCCCACCAAACTGACCTACTCCACTCAGAAGTCTATTTCTTGTCTCCAGGACTACCTCTCAGGTCTGGAATCCACTTCCTCTTACTTTTGCCTCTAAGAATCCTCAGCTTCCCTCAAGGTTCAAAGCCCGTGTCACCTCGCCTCATACAGGAGGTCTTTCTTGATCCCTCTAGTTGTGAGTTATGGGCATGGCTGGTTTCCCAGGACCAGAATGAAGGTTAAGTACTAGGAGACAGTAAATCAGATTCACGTGTTTCATCTATGTGTGTGTGTGTGTGTATGCATACCATCAGTCACTAGTGGCTTACGTACTGTCAATATACCCCACAGTTAGGTCGTGATTGTGTGAAACAAGGGCTTTGCTCCTCAAAATTCTGGAATGTACTAGCAAGCAAGGTCAGAGCATATCATGTTATTCTAACCAAATTTTGACATCATTAGGAACCAGAGCTAGTCATAGTATAACAGCATAGACACAGCTTAATATTCTGGTGTGAATGCTTTAAATATCCATTGACCTATAAATGGTGGCTTGTGGTAGGCAATATCTGAAGCCCTGGAGTCTTTGTTGAAAGCCTCCCCAGAACTTGGCTGTAAACTGTCATTTCCTGTAGAGACAATCTGTTTAGAGAGCTCATTCCAGCAGATGATTTTCTTTAGGAAATGCCACCCTGTTTGAAGGAACAAATGGTAACATGGGACTTTCTTGAGAAATGATCTCCTGGCTTTTTAGGGCCTTCCCTTTCTTAATTATTTCCTACTTATTCTTTACATAGCTGGTTTACATGTATTTGTTGTCTCCCCCATTAGACTGTAAGTTCCCTGAGAGCAGAGGCTATCTTTCTCCTCTTTTTGTATCCTTAGCACTTAGCACAGTGCCTAGCACACAGTAAACACTTAATAAATGATTAACTGATTCACTATGCATAATCACATTCATATTTCCCTATCAAGGTGTTAAATCAGGTACAAAATTGAGCTCCATCCTCCAGCATGGCTGAGAAATGAGTGTTATCCAAGCTCCCAAACCTTGGTTCTTATCTCCTCTAGACATATGACAAACAGGACAGCATGATGAACACCCAGTTCCTGTTCTCTGCAGCAGAAGGGCTCTATAACTTATCCCTGGAGCAGTGATAGCCAGAGCCAGATCATACAGGGACTGCTGATTGCTAAATATTCATTGTAAGCATTTGCACCTCAGCAAATGCTACAAATCAGGGCTGATTTATTGTTTTTTTGGTTGTCTAGGTTTAAGAAAGTGATGGGAAAAATGTCAATAATGCAGATTAAACTTAACTTTTTTTCCCTCTAGACAGCCAGTTGCTAAACATATCGCAACATACTCTTGCCTAAGCCAGGATATTCCACAATATTTATGACCCATACCCGTAACTCCGGGGCAGATAGTGATTCCACCCAGGTTTCTTCCTCCTTAGGTTCCAAATTCCATGGATTTAATGAGAGCATTTCTTATTTCAGGTATATAAATCACCCAAAGAGCTGCTTAACTACCCCAAGATAGTGCCAATAGGTCTCTGTTTTGTTGTTTAGTCTATTTTTCAATCATGTCTGACTCTTTGTGACTCCATTTGGGGTTTTCTTGGAAAAGATACTGGAGTGATTTGCCATTTCCTCCTCCAGCTCATTTTACAGATGAAGAAACTGAGGCAAACAGGGCTAAGTGACTTGCCCAGGGTCACACAGCTAGTAAATGTCTGAGGCCAGATTTGAGCTCAGGTCTTCCTGACTCCAGGCCCAGCACTCTATCTACTGTGCCACTTAGCTGCCCATAATAAGGGGTCCATCACAGTGTAATTTTATAAAGTCATTAGTCCAATTCCCTTTCTTTATAGATGTGGAAAATGAGGTCCAGAGAAGTTAAGGGCCTTGCATATAGTAAGCATTTAATAAATCTTTCTTGATTTGAAGTGACTGACCAAAACTCTAGATCCTCCCACTATACCAAACTATCTCTGCTGACATCAACAGGAATAAAACATACTGAGATTCCCTGTGTCACAGGAAGGAAAAGGTGTTCCTGCTGTGTTCTCAGGAGGACCCAAACACAGATGGAAATGGAAGCCAAGCCTCCTGCTCTCCACATTTCTGTATTTGACAACATTCTCGGCGGAAAACTCCCAGAGAGCAGAACCCGGTCATTTAGAAGCAGGAGTTGATATGGTTAAACTCCCCTTCTTTCCATTTACAGAGCTACCTCTCTCCCTCCCCCTCCACTATTGCAATAACCTCCTAATTGGTCTTCCTGGGACCACTGGCTTCCCTTTCCAATCCATCTTGCACACATCTGCCCAAGCGATATTTCTAAAGCATGGGTTTAATCAGGCTTTCTCAGAGCCTCCAGAAGCTTATTTCTCCTTAGATAAAATACAAATTCCTCTATTTGGCTTTTAAAGTCCTTCACAACTGATACCAGCCTACCTTCCCAGGCTTGTTCCACATCACTCTTATAATACATTCTACAGTGTGGGAAAACTGGCCTGTTGGCTTTTCTCTGTACAACACACTTCATCTCTAATGTTCATATCCTTGCACAGCCTAGAATGCACTTCCTTCTCCTCTGTCCCTCTTACAAGAAACCTGTCTTGATGTTCTCAGTTACTAGTACTCTTCTCCCCAATTACCTTTTATGTAGTTTGTCTATGTTTTGTATTTAATATTCTACGTATGTATTGCTTTTCCCCCCAACAGAATATAAGCTCTTCAAGGACAGGGACTATTTCATCTGGGGGCAAATATTTTGAATGAGAGTGGTGCATCTTGGGAAATGAATCTCTTTCCCCCTTCCCCACCATCTTTAGTCCAAGAGAAGATGGGGGATTTATGAAACACCACAGCAAGGCTCCAGTTGAACTCACGAAAAAATTGGGCCAAAAAGAGCAAATGGAAGAGAGAGAACTAGAGAGTGTGTGGGAGCTGGAGCAGAAGAGATAGCTGTGAGTGAGCTGGGACAGAGGGATGGCACAAAGGTGTCAGTACACAGAGAAGCCAGAAGCTTCACCCACCAGAGACAGTATCAGCAGTGGTTGGACAGGGGCAGTCCCAAGTTTGCAGAATGTTCCTCACCACTCTCTCCTCCCTGTCCATTTAGCTAGGGCTAAACAACAACAACAACAACAACAAATACCAAAACAATGATTCCTGTTTCCCGATCCCTCGTTATTTCCAATGGTTGTGTGCAAACATGATTCTCTTTTCATAAACGAGTCTGTTTCCATTGTCTGAGGACGTGTCATTACTTATGATCAACACGAAAGGGTCTTATAAATTTTAGAGTATATGAAATAGTTCTGACTAGGGAAGGGGTAGAAAGACTCCCCACTTCTCACCCAGATCGCCCTATGGTTTAGTTTTTATGAATGATCTTGTAACTTTCCTGAGCAGAACCTTTAATCTGAATTTGGGAGTTGACTTTGACTTCCCTTAGAAGAATGAATTTGCTGGGGCCAAGGTAATAGGCAAACATTGCCCCTTTAACCTGACGGGATGGGTAGTTAAGTCTTGCCTCTGAACTGCCCCAGTAGGTAGAGTTAGGTTTAGTCTGTGAGGGCATTGACCCCACCCCCTTTCTTTCTGGGAACAGGAAATGAAGATAGCCCAGATCCCTCCTTCCCTTGCTCCATAATGACACCTGCTAATTACATTTGTATCCAGAGCTTATAGGGGGTATTGGCACATAAATACTTAATAACACTTTAAAAAAAAGTCAAGGTCTCCCACTGCGTCCAAGGCCATCTCCAGTCGTGATTTATATCTTGCCACTGGACCCAGAAGGCTCTGGAGGAGACAGTGAGGCTGATGACTTTGCACAGCCCTGCCTCACTTAAATCTAAGTCACTTGCAAGTCAAGACATCACCCTCCTGATGCATTGGAGAACGAAGGACAAACAATAACAACAAATGAATGAATGAATATAAAGTAATGAAGCCAAGAATGGTGATTTGAGGAGTCCAGTTCACTAAGCATTTTTATCACGAAAACTATTCCAGGGAGAATAGAAATAATTTATTGGACCAAGTAACTTCCCAATTGGTTACTGAAGATATGTTCTTAATAGTTGTCTGAATTCACCTATCAGGCTGTCCTGATACAGAAGAAGATTAAGCTTTTTCAATCTCAGGAAGAGAAATGAAATGTTCTTAAGTCCCAAGAGAGCAATTACAAGGCCACATTCTCTGAGATTACATTTTACACTGAGAACAATCCTTAACAGTTATTTAAAAGGAACAGAGGATTGGGACAAAAAGAAAAAAAAAATATTCTAGGGTCTACATAAAGGACTGAATAAAAGGCTGAATGAATTTATAGCATCACTCTCTCCTGGTCCAGGCTACCTGACAGCTGCAAATAACTGCCTCCAGGGTTAGGAACCCAGCAACATACAAAGGAAAAGGTCATTTTAGGGGTTACATACCTAACACCATGTTCTACACCAAGGAAACCCTACAGCGACTCTGAAGAAAAGCCTTACCTTTGACAGTCTGTCAAGATGTAATCATTGTTATTCGTGGCAAGGAGACATTCCAGCCTTTCTCAGGATTCCCAAGGGTTTGTGATTAAATTTTTTAAAAAATCATTCTGCTCTCCAAACCCTCTTCTTGTACTCTTTGCACTGGACTGGGCTGTTCAAGAAAAGATCCTGGATATCACCTCCAAGGAGACCTTTTCTGTGCTTCTAAGCTTTGCAAAAGTCATTGACCAAAAGCCATGAAATTCTGACCCCATGATTCTCTTGATTTAAGCTTTGTTTTCTCACCTTCCAAAGAGAAAAGTCATGGGAGATAACACTGATCTTTCTCACTTGTAAAGTAACGACCATCCTCAGAGACCTAACTTGGCCTCACCTGTAGAGCACTGAATCTGGAATCAGGAAGACTTGGGTTCAGGTCCTGCCTGTAGTACTTGCTAGCTGTATGATTGTGAACATGTCACTTACCCACTCTGAACCTCACTTTTCTCATCTGTAAAATGAGGATAATGCCTGTATTATTTACCTCAGCTGTTCGGAGGTCCAAATGAGATAATATATGTAAAGTGCTTTGGAAACTTGAAAAGGCTACCTGAATGAATGAATTAAAAAAGCACTTATTATGTGCTGCTACTACCAGTGCCAGGACTTATGCCAAGCTCTGGGCATGGAGATATAAAAAATGAGATAGTCCCTGCCCACAAGGAGTTTATATTCCAACAACACATATAGAGGATGAGGGCCAGGGAAGGGAGTTTTGGAGCCGACGGGTCACAGGGATGATGAGTTGTTCTGTAGAACAATCAATTCACACTTTTTCCAAAAGCAATAGTACTATTGATTTTGTTTTCAGGGAGTGAATGGATGAATGGATGACAAAAAAGGCATTTGTTAAACATTTACTATGTGCAAAGTATTGTCTGAGAGCTGGAGATACAAATAGAAAAAAAATAGCTTTTGCTCTCAAGAAGCTCACATCTTAATAGGGGGAGATATCACATACAGGAGGTTTTAGCTGTAAGTAAGATGAAAAGGTCCTGTTGTCTCTAGGATGATGAGGAGTAAGGGAGGAATGCTAACTTAAAGGTAGGGCAAGAGGCATATAAATGTTAGAAATTAATGTTATTTGAGATTTGATAGTGTAGGGAAAAGTTACAAAATATATCTCCCATCCTACCTGCCTTGATCCACTTTATTATCTTACCAAGTCTTAAATTCCAATAACAAATTCCAGCCAAAGAATACCAGAATTAAAATGCCAATCTATTCCCTGGAATTGACCCTATAGCTCTTTCTCTCAGCTCACTAAGACTGAATGGTTGGCTTAATTTTATATCGTATTAAAGTAGATCCTCTTCTCCCCTTCCCTCCTCCCCAGATCCATACCTCAAATTACACTGATTTCTTCCTTCCTTCCTTCTCTTTCTTTTTCTGTCTCCCTTTCTTTCTTTCTTTCTTTCTCTTTCTTTCTTTCTTTCTTTCTTTCTTTCTTTCTTTCTTTCTTTCTTTCTTTCTTTCTTTCTTTCTATCTTTCTTTCTTTCTTTCTTTCTTTCTTTCCTTCCTTCCTTCCTTCCTTCCTTCCTTCCTTCCTTCCTTCCTTCCTTCCTTCTTTCCTTCCTTCCTTCCTTCCTTCCTTCCCAGACCTATGATTTGAACTTGGGTCCTCTGACTTCACAGTCAGTGATCTTTTTCCCTGTGTTAACCTGCTTCTTTTTTCAAAGCACTTTCCCCACAACAATGCTGTAAGGGTTCAGCCTGTATCACAAATGAAGAAACTGATACTCAGGGAGGTTAAGTGATTTGTCCATGGTCAAAGAATGTCAGTAAGTATAGACTCCTGGTTCCAATTGAGTTTTATTTACACTACAGCATTAGTATGAATAGAGTTTCAATTTCTGGCACCAGCATTGTGATAGCATCGTACCAAAGGTGGCACTGAGCCTTAAGCAAAATTGAAAAGTCAGGCCGGGTTTTTCAGATGGTCTTCCACCTCCCTTTTTGCACCCTTGCCATCCTCCTGGCACACCCTCTCTTCCCCTCCCAGGACAACCTCCTGCAGCATCCGATTGTCTAAAGCCCTCTCTTATTAGGTTCTCCCCTAAACTTCCCCATGCTCCAAAATGATTCTTTCCCTTCCCTATATCATCAGTTTAAGACAATCTGGTGATCTAGCCAAAGAAATTCAGAGTCAAACATGGGCTTGTTTTTAGAAGTGCTCTATACTTTTTGCCTACATTTTCTCACATTCTAAGCTAATCTCAGCTCTTTACAATCTACTAAAACTGATCTCTTGAAAGTCACTGACTTCTAATTTCTAAATTTAGTGCCATTTTTAAAGTTTCCGTCATCCTTGCCCTTTCTATGGTGTTTAATAGCATTGACATTTTCCTACTTTTGGATACTGTCTTCTCCCATGGCTTCACTGAAACTACACTCCTCTCTTTCTCTCATCCATTCACCCACGTCCACCATATCTAAAACTTTGGTATTAGCTTTGACTCTTCTCTGTTCCTTACCTCTCATATCCAGTAAATTGTCAAGTCTTCCAATATTACTCCCACAGTATCAAACTATCTCTCACATCCCAATCCCTCCTTTCTGTCCCCACGGCTTATGGTTCTAGTACAGGCCTTCATTAACAACCTCCTGGACCATTATACCTCCCTAACAGGTCTTCCTGCCTCCACTTTCTCCTCTGTTCTCATTCCCACCCAGATTCATCTTTTACACTGCAGCCAAACCAATTCTCTTTATTTACAGGTTTCATCCTGCTCCTAAGCTCATAAACATTTAGTAACTCCCTGTTCTCATCTAATTAAAATCCAAACTCCTTAGCTTTCCAAATAAGGACACCAACCTTTATCTCATAATATTCCACTCCACAGGCTCTATGCTCTGGCTACACTGGACTGAATTATACTCCTCATATGTTTACCCCAAATTTGCAGCCTCCATTTTTTCGCTCATGCTGTTTCCTATACCTGGGATGACTTTCACTTATGGCATTCCTTGTTGTCATTGAGTCATTGTTCAGTTGTGTCTGACTCTTTGTGACTTCATTTGGGGTTTACTTGGCAAAGATACTGGAATGGTTTGCCATTTCCTTCTCCAACTGAATTCTTAGCCACCCTATAAAACACAATTGAAAGGCCACCTCCTCCTCTCTTGCATCCATTAGTCAGAGATAACCTTTCTCTCATAAGACCTTACACAGCTGTTTGTTTGCTCCTCTTTTATGCATTAACAATGTATTATAAATATGTATATTGTGTGTACATATTTTGCATGTGCCATACTCCCCTACTACACCATCAACTCCATAATGGTAGGGACTTTGTCTTAACCAAACTGTGGATTGACTTCAGGACCTAGTACAGTACTATGAACAAAATAGGCATTTAATAAATATTTATTGAATTGAATTGAGTGGGTAGGGCTCCTTTGGGATTTATTTTCCCAAGGGAAGTGTTGATCCTTACCAGTTCTTTGTGTTTCCAGCACTGAGCATAGTGCCTGGCTTATAGGAAGCTCTTGGAGGGGGGGTAAGGAAGACCTCCCAAATCCCTTTGGGCATCAATCTTTGTGCATCTTCTCCCTAACACTGTTCTGACCCCACCTGAAGCTACTTATGTGCAAACATACAAATCCATAAATTTCATTTCTATAGTGGCACGTACTCAGTTGAATATATTCTCCTTCAAATTTGGACCCAGAGAACAGAGGAGAAAATTCATCTCTCTCTCTCTCTCTCTCTCTCTCTCTCTCCCCCTCTCCCCCCCCTCCCTCTTCCTCTCCCTCTCTCTCTCCTTTGCAGAGGTGAGGGATTTTGAATGCAGAACATCGCATATACTGCCAGACTTAGCTGATCTACTGATTCGTTTTGCTAAAAAAAATTTTCCCCCTTTCTTTTCTGTGCTTTGTTATAGGGATGGGCAGATGAGGGAGGCGGATGTATATTTCTATATTTTGAAATTAAGATGATTTAAAAACAAAAGACATCAATACTTTTTCCCAAAATCTCCAGTCTCAGAGCTCCCCAGTCACTTGACTTGGGCATCCCCCAGATAAGCAAAGAGGGGATGGGGCAATCCTTAGCATTGTTCGTACTTGAGTAGTAAGGACTTAGCCTAAGCTGTCCAGGGCAGATAGTGGGGCAGGGAAAGGAAAGGAGGAAAATGAAAAAGAGAAAGAGACACAAAAAATTAATTTACTTGCTTTACATTTTCTTCCTAGTACTCAATAGGGAAAGGACTTTGGCTTAAAAATAGTCCTGACTTGGTATTAGAAGGATGCGATTTTGAATTTCTACTTCAACATTTCATAACTGGGAGACCTTGGACAAAACATTGAACCTCTCTGAACCTCAGTTTCCTCATCTGTAAAGTGGTGATAATAATAGTACCTACTTCATGAGGTTGTTGTGAAGATCAAAAGAAATAATGTATGTAGAGTGCTTTGCAAACCTTTTTACAGAGATAATGTAGTGCAGGGGTGGGGAACCTGTGGCCTCAAGGCCACATGTGGCCCTCTAGGTCCTCAAGCTTGGCCCTTTGACTGAATCCAAACTTCACAGAACAAATTCCTTTGATAAAAGGATTTGTTCTATAAAACTTGATTTCAGTCAAAAGACTACACGCAAGCACCTAGAAGGCCATGTGTGGCCTTGAGGCCCCAGGTTCCCCATCTCTGATCTAGCGTATGTGGCAGCCAGGTGGAGCACTGTGCTAGACCTGAAGTCAGGAAGACGCCATGTTCCTGAATTCAAATCCAACCTCAGACACATTAGCTGTGTAATCCTGGGCAAGTCACGTCACCCTGTTTACCTCAGTTTCCTCATCTGTAAAATGAGCTGGAGGAGGAAATGGCAAACCACTCAGTATCTTTGCCAAGAAAACCCCAAATGGGGTCAGTCAGGATGGAAACAACTGAACAATAACAACAATGCTAACTCTTAATGGGGTAGAACTGCAGCCTGCTTCAGACTTTTCAGAGTCAAGGCCTCATGGGCTACGTGCTTTCCCATCTCTGCTAAGGGAAGAGAGATGTAATTAATTGCACGATAGTCTCCCCCGTCTCACAGATCTCACCTGGGCGCTCCACTCGTCACCTCACTAAAACCACTCCCTCTTCAGGGCTCCCCTTTAGCTTGACTTACAGTTCTAGGATCAGTTTGCCACAAGAGAAATGGGCTTATTAGGGAGAGTGATTTCTCAGTGGAGGCAAAACGTATCATCTACTCTAAAAGAATTCTCCTAACAAAAGCAATGGAAAGACCTTTCTCACATAGCCAATGTGGAAATTTGTTTTGCTTGACTGTGTGTATATTTGTTTTAAAGGACTTTTTTTTCTTTTCCCAAATGAAGGGTGGGGTGGGATGGGAAGTTGAGGGAAGATATATAATACAGAGAAGAAAACAAAAGGAAGGCCAAAAAGGAGCTCAGACAATGACAGCTCTGAAAGTGACAAGTTAAGTTTACTATACATTTAAAAAGAAAAGCAAGCTCTATATCACAGAGACTTGCAATTTCATGCAGAATCCTCTTTCTCTGTTCTACAATGTAAATGGATATGCTCATTATATTGGGTGTTTGTTAAGTTTAAAATAAATATTGAAGGGGGAGGCAATGGGGTTAAGTGACAGAACTAGTAAGTGTCTGAGGCCACATTTGAACTCAGGTCCTCCTAACTGCAGGGCTGGTGCCCTATCCACCATGCCATCTCACTGCCTCAAACTAAACACTTATTTAAAAAAAAAAAAGAATACTCCGTCAACCAAAACCACAAAGGATCAAATATATCCTTTTAGGGCTTAAAGTCTTCTATTGTAGGATTTCCCCTTTCTTTCAAGGCTTACTTTTGCCCCACAATGGTTAGATGCTGGGGGAGGGGTCTTAGAACCCATGATTTCATAGATGAGGAACCGAAGGCCCAGAAAAGTTAAGTGACTTATCATTTTCTGATCATTTCATTGTTTATGATAAGTCCAATGCAAAAACCAAAAATAAGACCAAACTAAAATAAAAGCAAACTGCTAGGAAGTCTCCTGGGTCAAACATAAAATAGTATAACATAAAAGTTCAGTATCTGAATGGGATATGAGTTTTACATCTCTGAACGATTATAGCAGAATAAATTGGGAAAATGCCTTGTGCCTTTCAAGATGGGGGGGGAGTATATCCTCAGTTTCCTTATCTATATAACGAGAGAGGCTTGGATTAACAGATCACTTGGTCTAAATTAGCTGTCAGACCTAAGTCCTACGAACTATGAAATTAACCATACAGCAAGTCTATTTGGAGACTCACAAAAATGTCTATAGTGAAGTGCTTAGAACATATTAATTTCTATACAAACAGATGTGTATATCCATTCATTCATTTTCTAAAAACAGGTTGGTTATGCCTCTGTGTTTACAATCATGGGGTCTGTGAACAGAGTTGCCTCTTTGGTTTTATTTATTAAGGAATCTTGAATGATCTTAATACATGCATGAGAGCATACATGGACAGGGGACCAGGCATTTCTTATAAACAGTGAGGTTCAGCAGATGCTCTGATTTGGTGTGGACATTGTTCTGATTTCACCGAGCCCTGTACCAATATAAAGCCTCCCAAATGAGATCTGTAACTACTCAAAAACACTTTGCTTTATAAATATTATCTCATTTTATCCTCAAAACGATAGGGGTGCTATTACTATCCTCATTCTACAGATGAGAATACTGAGACAAACAGAAGGGAAAGTAACTTGCTTAAGGTCTCACAGCTAGTAAGAGTCTGAGGGTAAATTTGAACTCGAGTCTTCCTGAGTCTAGGCCCAGCATTCTATCCGCTGAGTCACTTAACTCTGTATTACTTCTTGCATTGGGGAATTCCCATATACCCTTCCACTCACACCAGTCTATGAGACCTTTCTGTAGTAATGATAATTGCCATTATACTGTGAGGTAGTACACCAGTTTTGTTTACTTGTTTTTCAGTCATTTCTGACTTTGTGACCCCATTTGGGGTCTTCTTGGCAAATATACTGAAGTGGTTTGCCATTTCCTTCTCCAGCTAATTTTACAGATGAGGAACTGAGGCACACTTATTTAAGTGACTTGCCCAGGGTCACACAGCTAGTGAATGTCTGAGGCCAGATTTGAACTCAAGTCCTCTTGACTCCAGGGCCAGGCACTCTACCCACCGTGCCACTTTGGTGCCTGGTACACTGATACATATTTGAAATACCTGAAAGATATTATGGCAGCCTACCATGGCTGACAGAGGTTCCTTGTACATATGCACGCATTATTCTGTTTGACGTTCCTCTCATTGATGAAAGGAGTGCTTAATAGTTCATTTGTTAAATAAATTTATAATAAAAACCTGTTAGTCAACAGTCTATTAATTATGATCCTCTACTGCACAACACTTAAATATAACAGCTTTACTAGAAAAATCCATCCTGAAATGCCTTCTGAGTTGGAACAAAAGGTCAAGGAAGATCTTAAGAGTAGAAATAAAGACCAATGAGGAAAGAAGGAAGCACCTTATCAGTTAATGTGCAAGACAGAAAGAGCCTCAGAGTCAGAATTCATGGGTGTTTAGACAAATGAAGCCAGGTTGTATATTTGCTCCCCATTTGGGCCCATTAGGTTTGCTCCCTGTTGCAAAGGACCAGGCTGCACACTTAACTCTAGCAAGCCAACTCTGATGTATGTTCTTGGTCACAAGAAGGATTGAGTGAGAGCACAGATCAGCACAGATCCATCACCACTATTGGAGAAAAACATTTGGAAAGCATGTGTCCCGCTAGTCATGTTGTCAGTATTGGTATAATCTTATATTATAAAGAGCCTTTATTACAAATTTATTTTGTAATTGCTTCAGTTTTCTCATCTACACAAAATAATATTTTGTAATAAAAAATTTCAAAATTATTACAAAATTTTATAAAACAAATCTATATTGGAGATGAGTAGATTTCTGCTTGAATGAAGAGAACAAGAAGATGGGAAATTTTCATTCCAACTTTCTAACTCGCTGTCATCTGAAACCAAACATTTAAACATCTTGGACCTCTTTGTACTTTATCATACAAAAAGACTCGAAAGATTTTTCTTCTAAGAAACTCCAATTAATCAACATTAAGCATGCTAATAGTACTCCAGAAAAACCATTCATCCCATTCATCTTGGAAAGGAAGCAATGATTCAAGTCTGGGAGTCAAAGGGGGAGAGAGAAAAGGTCTCTCCATGAATGGTTCAAGTAAAAACTGCTCTATCCCTCCGTCTCATGCTGGCCAGGTACTGACTCACCCAGCCACATTCTTCTTCAGCTTAAACTGACCTTGATCACCTCTTATCCTAGAACCTGTGTGGGAGGGGAGGGAATGCTGTCCTAGGTGACCAAGCTGGGAAAGGATTACATTTCCCAGGATGGATGGATTCAGAGTTCGAACCCTCATTGGGAGAACAAAAACTAAATCCCTTAAGTTGTGTGTGTGTGTGTTGGCAGTGGAGACTTTATTTTACAGGGGAGGAGAGAAGGGAGAATTGATGGGCAAGAGCACCAGGGCTCACTCCCAGGGCTCACACAGAGCCCCATTTGGCTCACTTCAGGCCTCAGTGGCCTTTGGCTGCTTTCCACAAGGGTATCTCATCTCTTTGCTTTACTCTGGGCAAACTTTCTATGTTGAATCCAATAATTTTTTTTAAATAAATAAATAAAACTCCTGATTTTGTGTCTCTAAGTGTACTTGGGTGAGTTTATGTCCTGAGCAAATCACTTAACTTCTCAGTGTCCTAAGCAGCTGTCAAAGACCATATGAATGACAGGAAAGTGTTTACCAGCATTGGTAGAGATTGTTTCTAAGCATGAGTTCTTTACTCTGATGAAAACACAGATCCAGTCAACAGAAATCCATTCAATAGCTTTGCTTATAGGTAAATGTAGGTATTATCAGTACTTGGAAACACTGGAGAAGAAAATTTGACACATGTATCTCTAGGCTAAGTAGGTGTGGCTAGGTTTCATCCTTTCAGTTGAAGGCTGTGATCCCAAAGGGATCTCCTCTTCTAATCTATCCTTCCCAATACTGCTAGAAGAATCTTCTTATGTATAAATCTGGGCAAATCAATCCTTTGCTTAAAAACCTTCAGTGACTCCCCATTGCCAAAGCAAGTCACGTTCCCCTTAATAAAGGATTTGTTCTGTGCAGTTTGGATCCAGTCAAAGGGCCTCACTTGAGGACCTAGAGGGCTACATGTGGCCTTGAGGCCGCAGATTACCCACCCCTGCCAAAGAAAAGAGGTCTGCTACTTAACACAAAAATACAAGCTCTCTCTTAACACTAAAACCTTGGGTTTTCTCATTAAATGAATAGGATAAGCATGGTTGAAGTAAAATATTTAATGCACTTAAGAGAATAAAGTCTCTCCAAATATTTTAGAAAGTTCCATTTCAAATAAAAAATTGAAACGCACATCATAAATCATCTTTATCTGTTCATGAAAGCAAATGGCCATAGACTGATTGAGTTATTTTGTAGATTTTCAAGCAATTAAAATGTTTTGTTTTTCTAAGATACAAACTTTGCACTAATGTAGAAAGGCCTTTCTCCTGATTAGCTTGAATCAGTGAGGTTCTCCTTTATTTGGATTTCATAAAATGTGTTCCACAATCAGCTAAAACAAAATGTTTAAAAAACTTGATGGGCAATCAGTAGGAATGAGAAGTAGGGGGTAGGGTGTAGAGCTTATGCAAAAAGTCCCAGGCACAAAACAAAACAAAACTTTGAAACCATGTGTGAATAGTCTAATCCTCAGGAATCATTAATCACACAGCATGAATTAAATCTGCTATGTAGGGGGTGCCTGGTATGTGAAATATCCTCTTTTTTAAATAGCTAGATGACCCAAACTATAGTCATTGTTTCTTTGTGAAGTTTTCAATTCTTTGAACTGTTTGAAATTTTTGGATTTTTTCCCCTCGTGAAATTGTTTTATCTTACAATAGAGCTAAAGTATAAAATGCCTGAAAATTTGAGGTATTAAGAGAACAAAAATCCATACAATTGGTAGTACTGGACAGTTATCCTGTGAGATAGGACCCAGCAATCAAACACCATGGGAAACAGGCTGGACTTTTTAATCATCATAGTCAAATATTTCTAATTCTTATCTATCCATTTAACTAAGCAAGAACTGATTTTCCTATTCTATTTGTGTGAGTTTGACTCATGAAAGAACAGACTAGAGTTTTACCTCATTCACAAAAGCATAGGACCTTATAACAAGAAGGAATCTTAAAAACCAAATCCAATTTCCTCATTTCACTGATGGAAAAACTGAGATCCAGAGCAGGGAAGTGATTTTCCCATTAAAAACACAATGGTGAGATGAAGACAGAGCCTAGACTAGAATCCAGGTCTCCTAACTCCGAATCTATTTCTCTGGCATGGTTGCCCATTGGCAAGGTGCCCCTATAACTGGAATAAAAGTATAACGATGTGATATAGATAGGTCACTTGGATGATGGCGATGGAAAACCACTTAACTCAATTTGTGCCCCTTTTTACTAACTTAAAAAATGAGACTAACATTATTCACTTAAGTAAGATATGGGATAGGCACTGGACTTATGATTTCATTAATAGAGGGGTCATTTAGATGAAGAAATTTCAAGTCTTAGAGTTGCGTAGAGCATTGACAGGTTAAATGACTTGCCCAGAGTCACAGAGCCTGTCTGTCCCAGATGTTCCTGGCTCTGAGCTCAGATTGCTATTCACCATGTCTTACTGCCTTTCTTTATTTGTGTAATGACCTTACCAAAATAATGGAAAGAAATACTGGTCAGGTTTAGTTTTTTTTTGGGGGGGGGGTGAGGAATACTCATTGAGTTAAAAACAGCTTTAACTAAGATTTACTTAGTGATACTTATTGCTTTCATCAATTTTTGTTGAGGAGTACAGAACTGAAAAAGTAAGTTGGCACCAAATTGTAAAGTATCACAAATGAATTTGAACTTGACTTGCTTGGAAATGGGGAGTCACTGAAAATATTTAAGCAAAGGATTGATTTGCCCAGATTTATGCATTAGAAAGATTCGTCTAGCAGTAAAATTGCAATGATGAGACTTCAGTGGTAGACAGACACTCACTACAATGCTAAAATGTTATCATTTCCCAAATCGTTTCATTAGGCAGTGATTGTCTCAGTTTCCAGAATCTATGTCCATCAAATGCCTTCTATATTCCCGTTATAGGAGGCAAGAAGACGAGAATCCAGGTTACAAGACACCCTGATTTACAAATACCTGGCCTCCTTTGTATAGAGATAAAAAAGAGACAATGATAGGATTTGCTACCTGGGAGGGAGAGGAAAGTAGGGGAGAAGATCACCAGCTTTTTCGATGTTCTCCAACCAGTGCTCAAAGCGGAGAAATATGTGGTAGGAGGTTAAAAAGTTTCCCCACCAGTTTCACTCATCTTTTTTTTTTTTTAAGGAAGTAAAGTCTGATGGAGGCTTGCCCAAGGAAGAGCCTATGATTAGAACTAAGAACTACGATGGGTTTTGACCCTAAGTCAAGTGAGAGTTTTCAAGGGGAACAGAAGAGATAGTGGAGAAAGAAATTCAAAGAAGAGATAGGAGCTTAGCCCGGTATGTGGAGCAGCCTGACTAAGAGAAAGTAGTTCATAACCATTGGCTGAAAGATATGTAGCCTTCCCCTGCATGGGAGAGGCTTATTAGCCATGACATCCCCCCGTGGATGTTGAACAGGGTAGAAGGAAGCCTGAAACTATCATCTCAGTTGAAAATTGTAACTAAGGTATAAGAGCTGGCTAAAAGTACTATAGCTGACTCCTATAGGGCAGAAGTTTGCTAAGAACAGCACCCACCTCCCTCCACCCCACAAACACGCAAAAATGGAAAGTGGAAATTATTGAAAAAGATATAATACTCTATTTCAGGAAGAGGCTTACTAACCAATTACTAACCATAATATCCCTCAGTGCACGGGAGACATGTGGCCCTGAAAATACCCAGATGACTGAAGACCAGACAGAGTACACATATGTTGTCAAGCAAAGAATAAGAAAGATGTAATACCCAGCAGGGAAATGGTATGGCCGTAACACTTGATAGGAAGCAGGCCAAGCAAAAAAGAGTGTGATGATATTACCAAAAGACATGGACAATGAGATATGAGAGGCATGAATTGCCCTTCCACATTCTCTGCATGTACAAGTCTGGGTAAATACTCCAAATGCTCATGTTCGCCTTGTATGTATGCCCCATGCGTTATCCCTACGCATGTTTACTATTTCCACTGAAGATGTGTGCATTTGTGAGCTCAAGGTTTATAAGAGAAACATTCTACTGTTACATTATTAGAATGCCTCTGATTTTAACCAAGGATTTTTTTTTCAGCAGTTAAAAGTAAATACATTAGTGATGGCTGTAGATATCATTTAGAGGGGATTCTGACTCACAAAATACACAGAACATGAGTGAGGTATCTTTCCAGAGGCACCTAGATGAGGGGGACCTTGGGTCTTAGATCTTTAAATAGGATATTTATGATAGATATTGTGATCATTCAAAGCCTTGTGAACAGGCTTCTATAAGTACTTCCATTTCCACAACATGAAGAGAGTAAACTCACAAGCTTATTTTGTAACATAAAAGTTAAAACACTGAGTGGCTGACCAATGAGGGGAGAACTGGTAACTGTCCTGAGTCATTGACTATCTGCCTTGTATTCAGGCTGCCTACCCTCCCTGCCCTTCTGTTACTTATCTAGTTTTAAATACACTACCACACACACACTTACTTTCAGGCTTTTGAGAGATTGTAAATTTTATTTAGAATGTTCTGCAGTGTTTGAATGCTTGACGCTATTAGCAAAATGTTACCCACAAACAGAAACTTCTGGAAGGCCTCGCCATCTATAGGAAGTTCGTCATCTATTTGGATTTTCCCCTGGACTGCCCTTTTGACAGAGGCAAATACCACTGGTGGGAATTTACTTCCCTATAATGAGCAGACAATCCCTCCCATTATGTTGGATATATGTACCATGTATAGAGGATTTATAGGCAGATTTGGGCAAGAGACACACAGGATGAAAAGGCAATATTCACAAATGAGGAGGGGCTCATGTTCGCGGGATCACAGGCCCATTGAAATTCAGAAGTTCTGACATTTCAGTCTTAGTTTTGACCTTCTCATTTAACGGATGAATGAGAACAAGGTCACACAGCTAGCTGGTGGTGGAGCTTGAACTTAGCCTCCTGACCCCTAATCCTGGGCCTAATTCAGGTAGGTATCTTACAGGATATTGGACTTGGAGTCAGGAAGACCTGAATGCAAATGTGGCCTCAGGTGGGTGACCTTAGGCAAGTCACTTAATCTCTGTCTGCCTCGGTTTGTTATTGTTCAGTCATTTTCAGTTGTGTCCAACTTTCCATGACCACATTTGGAGTTTTCTTGGCAAAGATACTGGAGTGGTTTGCTGTTTCCTTCTCCAGCTCATTTTAAAGATTAGGAAACTGAGGCAAACAGTTCACAAAGCTAGTAAGTGTCCGAAGCCACATTTGAACTCGGGAAGATGAGTTCCTGATTCCAGGCCCTGTACTCTATCCTCTGTGCCACCTAGCTGCCCCTTTGCCTCAGTTTCCTCAACTGTAAAACGAAGATAATAATAGCATTTACCTTTCAAGTTTGTTGTGAGGATCAAATGAGATAATATTTATAAAGTTCTCAACATAGTGCCTACCACATAGCAGGCCTTAAATAAATGCTAATTCCCTTTCCTTCCCTCTCCCTATATTTCCCCACATAATCTCTCTCAGCCTGTTTCCTCATCTATAAAATGAGGGTTTGGATTCACCGGTCATTAAGGTCCCTTCAAGGTCTAATCCCTTTCTAACACACTGCACTACCCAAAAAGATGCAGTATACCCACCAGAGTTTAAATGCTAAGTATTCCCAGGGAAAATTCTTAGGTAGAGAAGGCATTTTCATTACAAAATAAGATGATCTCAGCTTTAAAAAAAAAAAGACTCCCATTTTGGAAGTCTAGAGTACAACATAGTAGCTTCTGGGCAGAATGTACGTCCTTCCAGTTTACCAAGAATAACTTAAAAAGAAAGAGATACCCTAAACTGCATACTTGCAAATTCCAGATATGATTTTGAAGCTCTGATGTAATCTTAGACATCTTGGTGACAAGGTTGGCAGTGTCCCTTATCCTAATGAGCAAGAAACCTATGGTTATGAGAGGCCCTCTTATGTTGGAAAGGCTTTGAATAGTAGCCCAGAGATGGATTGCATATCTCTCATCTCTGTTGTCTGAGAACCAGTCCAAGGTCAGAAAGTCCCATGTAAGGCTGGCTGTACATTAGAGAGGGCATGGCAGCTCATTCAACCATTAACTAAGGCATGGATGGACTTCCTTTGGTGAAGAAATCAAACGTGCTTTTGCACATGTATGTTTGTATATTTCCGATCAAAAGCACAATTTTTTTTTTTTGTAACATCCTACCCCCACTTCCATATGAAAGACATAGGCTCCACATTTGCTTTCTCTAAATGACAGGTCCATTTAGTAACTGACCCACGTCCCCAGGAAGCTCTCTATTGGTCAACTGATAAACCTCCCCTTCCAGGACACTTGACATCCCAGTGCATCACACTTGACGTAAGTATAATATTTGGCCCAAAAAGGGAAATTCTCACCTGGCTCTAATCAAGGGATTCCACCACCCCCAACTTCACCCAGTGTAGCACATACCACCAGGATTAGGGAAACAAAATCTATTTGTCTTTTTTTCCTCCAAAATTGGCCAAAACAGAAGAACAGAATAATTCTCTTTTATCAGACCGGTAAAGTTTTTTTCTCCCCCCTCCACTTTCCAAAATTATGAAAAAGACAAAGCTTGTTATTCTCCCAAAGCCACATTAAAAGCAGGAACATTCTGCTGACAATTTAATAAAAAACAGAGCCTGCGTGCTAAATAGGAAACATACAAGGAATGACAAATGGAATTAAGGGAGGGGGACAGAGAGGGCAGATTAAAGAATCTTAATGAACGCAATCAGCAAAAAGAAGGTTTAAGGGAGGGTTTAATTAAAGTGTACGAAAATACTAAAAGGCTTAGATAGGATCAACAGGCTTTCAGCACAGATGATTACATGAGGACATGCAATACAGAGGGGACACGGGGAAATCCTGCCCCCTCCCCCGCCCCCACTAGAGCGCAACAACAAAAGAACAATTAACATGTGGCAAGATGTGCGGCTGAAAGAACGGAGAAATGAGGGTTGGGTGGAAAAGGACAGAGATCTTGCAACAAAAAACTGAGACTAGCCCAAAAATGTAAATGAGGGTTTCCAGGGGAATCTAGGAAGCTTTTCCTGGCTGTAGGGGGAAACAGAAAAGCCAATAGACCAAACCTTCTAGACTGTAAATTCCCTACAGGCAGGTACAGTGTAGTATCTAACCTTTGTCTTTCCCCTGGTGTCTATAGTGCAGTGTACTCAGCACACAATCTTTGTGTTGCTGTTGTTCAGTTATTTTTCAGTCGTGTGCGACTCGTCATGACTCCAATTGGGGTTTTCTTGGCAAAGACTAGAGTGGTTTGCCATTTTCTTCTCCCCCTCATTTTACAGATGAGGAAGCTGAGGCAAACAAGGTTAAGTGACTTGCCCAGGATCATGCAGCTTAAGTGTCTTGAGGCCATATTTGGACTCAGGAAAATGAGTCTTCCTGTCTCCAGGCCTTGTACCTCTAGCCATGGCAGCACTTAGCTTCATACAGTAGACGTTTAATAAAGACTTTTGGAACAACCCTGTGAGTTATGAGCAAGATAGAAAATTCTTAATTCAATTCATCTCGTTGGCTCCAGAAACAAATGCTGATGAAGTGTTAACATCAGACTGGCCACGTCCCATCAGCATCTCTCTCTGAAAAGGCGATGTTAGAATCACCAAAGCCATCCCCAAGGCTAGCCCGGCTAGTGCCCGCTCAAGTGTGCCCTCCACTCCCTCCCTAACAAGATATCATCCAGACTTCACTTAACGGGTGGGGCTTATATTTGAATGAAGCACTTCAGGTATGTTGCAAAGAGTGATGCATATAGGAGGGTTATGAACCTGCCTAGTCCCAGACCATGTAATTCTCTAAAGACGGGTTAAGATTCCATTAGTATTTTTGGCTCTTGTGTTTCACTATTGACTCCTATTGGACTTGTAGTCCACTAAAACCCCCAGATCTTTTTCAGGTGAACTAGTATTTTGAAAGTTATCTGAGGGGCAGACAAGTCTCCCCCTCTCTACTTCATGTATTTACAAAGTTGATTGTTTTTTAAACGTAACAGGCCAGGGTTTGTCTCAAATACCTCACTCTCACATTCTTAATTTACAATAGCATTTTGCTACCAAGATCACCTGCTTGGGTGTCACTTGTATTGACAGCAGACCTATACTTAAGTTGAACTTCTGTAACCAAGAAGTGTTATATTTAAAAAGTGGGTTTTCGGGGCAGATAGATGGTGCAGTGAATAGAGCTCTGGCCTTGGAGTCAGGAGGACCTGAGTTCAAATCCAGCCTCAGACTCTTAACACTTACTAGCTGTGTGACCCTGGGCAAGTCACTTAATCCCAATCGCCTCACCAAAAAAAAAAAAAAAAGCAAAAATAAATAAATAAAAAAAAGAGTGGGTTTTCTCCCTCAGGACCATCCATAACTGTTAAATTGTTTCCTATTGGAATGAGAAAAAACTTCCAGCATGACTAAAACAGACCTTAAAAGTGGAAAAAGGTAATTAAGAAAACATGAAGAATATGTTAGGGTTTGTTGTTGTTTGTCCTTTGTTCTCAAAGAGGACCATGACATCAGGCAGATGATGCCATGATTTTCAAGTGGATTGGATTTAAGTGAGAGAGGGCTATGCAAAGCCACCAGCCTCACTTTCTCCTCTGGAGCCATCTGGGTCCAGCCGCAAGATATAAATCAGTGTGACTGGAGATGGCCCCCATGTTAGGGGTACAAGAGGAGAGGAGCAGCAACTTCTGCCATAAAACAGACCAGGAATCAGTATTTTAATGAATATAAAGCTTTATTTTTAAGGGATCCTACCAAGCTGAAAGAGTTTCCACAATAGGTTCAATGACAGGCTAAAGGCAAAGGACCAGGTGATATGCCAGGGTGACATTATAGAGAAGCCCACTACTGTGCTGACCATAGAATGATAAATATTCCATCCACCCTAACTCTTGAATGCTGTTTCCTAAGTGATAATCTGAATCAATGGAAGAGGTTCCCTAATTGACGAAATAATCCTTGAGGTTATGAAATAGTATTTGGACACTGTGATAATCATTCATATCTTTCTGGATAAAATTCGCATGGTGATTTTTTTAAAAGGATGATCTGCCAGTGTTTGCCATACTTTATTTATTGGTTGGTTGATTGTTATCCTTTGTTCTCGAAGAAAACCAAAATGACATCACTATGTTGGAGTCAAGGTACAGTGCATTGACTATGGCCAATCAGACCAATATTAGCCCAGAAGGCTCTATCACAGGTCAGACACAAATGGTGCACCTTCCTTATTTATAACATCCTCTCCTCCAGAAGGCTCAAAGTTCCTGCTATGCAGAAACAAAACAAAACAAACTATTTAATCCAGTAGAATGTCAGCTTCCTGAGGGCCAGAACTATTTTCATTTTTTTTATCCACAGTGATTAAAACAATGCCTGACATGTAATAGGCACTTTAAAAATGCTTATTGAATTGCTATTATAGGATATGCCAACTTCCCCATATATTAATATGTCCAGCTTCCCAGAAAAGAATCATTATGAAATACAAAATGGATAACTTTGATTACATTAAATTCAAAAGTTTTTTCACAAACAAAGTCAATGCAACCAAGATCAGAAGGAAAGTAGAAAATTGGGAAAGAATTTTTACAACCAGTATCTCTGATAAGGGCCTCATTTCTAAAATATATGGAGAATTAGGTCAAATTTATAAGAATACAAATCATTCCCCAATTGATAAATGATCAAGGGATATGAACAGGCAGTTCTCAGATGAAGAAATTAAAGCCATCTATAGTCATATGAAAAAAATCTAAATCACTATCGATTAGAGAAATACAAATCAAAACAACTCTGAAGTATCACATCACACTGATCAGATTGGTCAACATGACAAAACAGGAAAATGATAAATGTTGGAGAAGATGTGGGAAAATTGGAACACTAATGCATTGTTGGTGGAGTTGTGAAATAATCCAACCATTTTGGAGAGCAATTTGGAACTACGCATAAAGGGCTATAAAAATGTGCATATCCTTTGACCCAGCAACAGCATTTCTAGGGCCATATCCCAAAAAGATCATAAAAATGGGGAAAGGACCCATGGGTACGAAAATATTTATAGCAGCTGTTTTTGTGGGGGCAAAGAACTGGAAATTGAGAGGATGCCTATCAATTGGGGAATGGCTGAACAAGTTGTGGTATATGAATGTAATGGAATACTATTGTACTATAAGAAATGATGAATAGACATTCTTCAGAAAAACCTGGAAAGACTTGTATGAACTGATGCTGAGTGAGCAGAACCAGGAGAACATTGTACACGGTAACAGTCACGTTGTGCAATGACTAATATTGATAGCAATACAAGGATCTAAGAATTCTCCAAGGCCTTATGATGGAAAACGCTATCCACCTCCAAAGAAAGAACTATGGAGTTTGAATGCAGATTGAAGCATACTATTTGCTATTTTTTTTTCTTCTGTTGTGTTTTGTTTCCTCTTTCTGGTGGTTCCTCCGAGAATTCTGAGCAGACTTAACTCAGCAACAAAGTACTCCATATAAAAGGATAGTGCCTTACACCATAATAGGTTATGTTTGGGTTTGGAATCATTAACTGATAGAATGCAGTGTGATAGTGTGTTGTGATTACAGTGTGCTCATCTTTCTACTTTTAGCATGTTTTCTCCTGAAGCTGCCTTGTGGAACATAATTTTCTCCCAGGCAGCCAGCCACAACTATCCAGAAGTAGCATTTTTGGGTCATAGGTCCTTGAAAGACTGAGAAAATTTTGATGAGAACAATAATTTGCAATTCAGGAGTCTTTTTAAGGCATTTATCTGTTGATGCCACAATTAACTGAATGCGACAAAATGGCAGTGTAGCTGCTGAATTTAGGAGGTGAGAAACCTCAATATTTCAATGTAATATGCTTCCCACACAGCCACAATAACCCCTCTACCATTTCCTTGTTACTTATCCAATTAGGTCCAAGCTCCTTAGCTTGGTATTCCAGACCTTCTATCTACTTGAAAGGTTAATGTAGCAATACAAATAGTGTGCTGCGTGTAAAGTTAGTAAGGCTTGGGTTTGAATCCCATATCAGAGACTAGCTTGGGCAAATCACGTAATCTCTCTGAGCCTCAGTTTACTCATCTGTAAGATGGGGATGATACTGATATCATTTCCTCATGTAATTGCTGTGAGGATCAAATGAGGTTAATGTATCTAAAACACTTTACAAACCTTTAAATACCATGTAAATACTAATTATCATTATTCCTTACATCTAAATCATTCCTTTAGCCAGTAAGAAAGGAAAAGGCAGAAAGAAGCAAATTATTTTGGCTTCAAAGAATTTGCCATCAAAAGGAACAAAAGAAACGTTGTGCACAAAGCAAAGTGAATGTTCTTGGGATAATTCCCCAGCACTCTCTTGTCAGTAACAGTACAGAAGGAAAAACACACCTGACTTTGAGAAAGGGCTGCTTGGCCCCTGGTCTGACAGTTTGCATATTCTCTTCTCTCATCTAGAAGTTGGCTGAAAAACAAACACCAAAATAATAGTTTAAAACACACACACAATTGCTTTTAAATGAAAAGGCTTCAAAGCATTTCTCTGTAGATAAGAATTGCAGATGATTACCCAAGAGATCTTGAGTTTTAAAATTCAAAAGACATCCAAAGTACTGCTATTCAATCAAAAGCCTGCAGGGGGTCAAGTAGCATATATTATAGTACAAGTATACAGAGGCTTCTTAAATTTGGATTACTTCACCAAGAGAAGATAGTTGAGTTTTTTATGGAAAACATAAAATGAGTTACTTTTATACTTTTTGAATTACATATTCATTAAAGGTTTGGAATAGAATGCAACACTTAGATTCAATAAGACTTGGGTTTAAATCCACATCTGGCATTTCAGTAACCATTCTTTTGTTTTTTTGCTTTGGGTTCTTTTTTTAAAATTTTCTTTTATTTACTTATTCATTTATTTAATTTTGGTTTCAAACATTCACTTTTATAAGATTTTGAGTTCTAAAATTTTCCCCCTCTATTTTCCCCCTTCCCCAAGATACCATGCGATCTGATGCAGGTTATATATGTACAATCATATTAAACATATTTCTACATTAGTCATGTTGGGAAAGAAGAATCAGAACAAAAGGGAATATAAGAAAGAAAAAAACAAAAAGAGAAAATAGTTTGCTTCGATCTACATTCAGACTCCATAGTTTTTCCCTCTGGATGTGGATAGCATTTTCCATCATGAGTCTTCTGGAATTGTCTTAGATCCTTGTATTGCTGAGAAGAGTTAAGTCTATCAAAGTTGGCCATTGCACAATGTTGCTGTTACTATGTACAACTCTCTCCTGGCTCTGCTCACTTTACTCAGTATCAGTTCAGTTCTTTTAATTCTTTGCAGGTTTTTCTGAAATCTGCCTGCTCATCATATCTTACAGAACAATAGTATCCCATTACATTCATGTACTACAACTTGTTCAGCCATTCCCCAATTGATGGGCATCCTCTCAATTTCCATTGAGTAAGCATTCTTAACCTCTCTGACCCTCAGTTTCTTTATCTGCAACATGACAAGAATAATAATCCTCTCAGATTTATTGTAAGGTTCAAATAAGATGATGTAAGTAAAGTGCTTTGAAAAAATGTAAAACACAATAGATAGGGATAATGCCCATCAACAAATATTTATTAAGTGCCTACTCTGTGCTAGATCCTGGAGTATATAAAGACAAAAGTAAATAGTTCCTGCCTTCAGGGAGCTTTCATTTTATCAAAAGACACAACATGGATATATATATATATATATATATATATATATGGAAAATTGTGGGGAAACTGAGCCTTGAAGGAAACTAGGAATTCTGAGAAGTGGAGGTGAGGAGGTAGTGATGATGGTGGTGATATTTACAGTAATAGAAGCCACTAGTAAAAAAACAAAAAAAAAAGGAAGAAATTTGAACCTTGGTCTTAATTCTCACTTTTGTGAGTGAGGAGAGCTTGCTTCTCAACTGAGCAGAAAATGATTCTGTTTAACTTGAGAGGTAATAAAAGGGGAAAGAATAGGAAAGGGACAGAAGAACAAGGGCTGGAAGAGAGGGATAGGGACAGAGGAGAAAGGGGAGAAGGACGAGAGAGAGGAAGAGGGTGGGAGAGAGGGAACAAGAAAGAGAGAGAGAGAGAGAGAACAGCAGAAGTTGAAGACTCAATAGAGAAGTGCGAGAGTGTAGGGGGCCTGGTATAGATGGGTTGTGAGTGTCCCGGGAGTTTTTGTGCTGGTATATATCGTTAAGTCACTTGACATCTACAGCAAACACTAAAGAACTTAGCTTCATAAATATAGTAGCTATTGTTCTTGATAACACCTTTTTTCTGTGGCATGTGTACATCGGAGGTCACAGAACCTTTACACTCTGAGGCAGTGGGATCCTGGTGCCATGGTTGCTTGGGAGACACCAGCACCAGCTAAGGCTCCTCAACCCTAAATAGGGGAAATAGGCTTGGAAAGCACTGGTTCCAAGAAGTCCTTGAGCAAACAAAGCATGACCTCTCCTGGTCTCCCTGCATTTCCCATATTTCTTGGAACTCAGCTGGGTGACTGGGAACATGCCAGGCTTGATCCTTTCTTGGTACTTCCTGCTGTTACCCTGTAGCATCTCCTCTGATGTGACCTGCTAATCTATGTCATTATTCCTCAAAGCATAGAAACAGCCTCCTCCTGAGAAGATAGGGCACCTCCCTTCACAAGGAGAGCCTTATGCTCTCTTATAGCTCTAAATGTTCCTCTTTCTTCTTGGCCTCCTTCTCTGAGTCACATTCTTCCACCTTCTAACTTCCTAATATACGTGAGAACTTCCTTCTGCCCTTTTTTTTTCCTATATGTTTTTGTCTTCAGCATTATTTCCATTTTTGAGAGGAACACTTCATTCTTTCTGTTAACTAGAAGTAGATATATGTTCTAACCATCTCACTTTCTTCAATGGATAAAGACGAGCTTGCACTTTTCATATGCATACATACATACATACACACATATATATATATAATATACACATACATATGTAGATGGAGACACATACACACAGAGAAAGAGAGAGACAGAGAGAAAGATAGAGAGTGAGAAAGAGAAAGAGAGAGAGACAGAGACAGAGAGAGAGAGATGGTTCACTATATTGGCAGGAACACAAATATGGCACACTATCTTCTAGATGCTTCTTGTTGGTAGCTTTATTGGCTATCCTTTGTGCCTAACCACTGTGGCAAGCTCTCTATTTGTGAGACATAAATCTAATGAGATCCAACTGATTCGTTTCCCTTTGCAATCATCTCCAGACACTTTCCTATACTTCCCTGGATGCTAGGCTCTCTTGTCCTTACTTGGGAAGATGGTGATGCTTATTTTACTTGGCATATAGAAGCAAACAAGACACAAACTCATGAATCATAAGGACACTAGACACACACACACACACACACACGCAAAATTCAATAATTTAATGTGATCTACCTCTCTTGTTTTATTTAGCTGCTGCTCTCCAGATTCTTTTTCTTCCCTTCATGGACATTAGCCTCTCTCACTAGAAGTTTTGACCTAGACCAGAAGACAGTAGAGAATAAGTGGTGGTGGTGGTGGTGGTGGTTGTTTAGAAAGATTAGCCTGGGCATATCATTCAGGATAGACTGGAGCAAAGAGAGAAAGAAGGTAAAAAGACCAGTGAGGAAACTACTGAAATAATATAGTCATGAATCGTTGAGGACCAGCTCTAGAGTGTTGGCCTCAAGAGACACTGTTTAGGAGGACTTGGTGGTTCATATGAGACATGAAAGAAATCGATAGTCCAAAATAATGTTAAGGGTGTGCTTAGTGTGGTTTCTTAGAAAGAGTACTGGATTTGGAGTCAGAAGAGCTGGTTTCAAGTCCTGGCTCTTTCACTTCCCACTTTTATAAACTTGGACAAATCACTTCCCCTTTGGAGACTCAGTTTCTTTATCTATAAAATGAGATGGTTGAACTAGATGATCTCTAAATATCCTTTCAGGTGATATTTGATGATCCTGTAATCTTGAGGACCATAGCCACCACCCCAAACCCACAGCTCCTTTCCCCAGAGAGAATTAAACCCTTCCAACAGTCAGAAGTCATGTCCTACAGCAGAAACACAAAGTTGCTCTGCCAGGCAGTTCTGGGCCACGACAGGCCTGGAACCAATATCCTAACTGCCATATTACAGGTCAGGGTAGAGGGACACTGGCAAGACTCATGGGAATGGCTGGATGGCGCCATCCCCCATGATGTCTGGCTCTAGACAGCGCTATTGGTCTGCTAGTTTCATTAGCACTTTAGAAAGATTATTTCGATGTATTTATAAATCTTCACTGGGTATTTCCAAGGAAGAAACATTAGACTGGAAATAAATCTGCCTGAAGTGTTTTGTTTATGAACTTTGTCCTTAGCGATCCCAGTAACCTTAGAATTTATTATTGACAGACAGAAGTTTACATTTGGTTATGAGCACAAATGAAAAAAAAGAATAAGCCATCTCTATGAAAGGCTCTATTTTTGTCCAGCAAAAACTAATGGCAGCTTAGAAAGAATGGCTGTTGACCCAAGGTTCCCTAGAGCCTAGCACTTATTACAGTAAAGGATTCTCAACCCATTACTCAGTCTATGCACCTCCAAATGCCTGAAGGCTTTTATCGAAAATATGAAAAATGAGCTCTGCTTATGCTTTAACGCAGCTATTATTCTAAACATGAGGATTTTACATCTTTTCATTTTTGGCAACTCTGTGTTTCTGTCTGCTTGCTCTGAGAGTCCAAAGAGACTGAGGAAAACAATTCAAATTCCAATCTTCTTGGGTGGGTCTCTTTACTCTACCTACCTTTCAAAGTCTATTCTTTTTCTCTTCTTCCAGGAAACCTTCTCTAGATACTCTAGTATGCTAGTCTTTCTCTTCTGCAATAGAAACACTGCAAGTTTAATGTAGATTAATGGTGTGGTAAGGCAGCCAAAAAAAGTCTCTCCTGGTTCCTTCACCTACTGCTCATGTCTTTCATCTGAGATTACCTTCCATCAACTCCATATCTAGCTTGTTTGTACATATGTGTTTGCTTGTTGTCTCTCCTGTTAGAATGTGAACACCAAGAGGGCAGGGACTGATATTTGCCTTTCTTTATATGCCCAGGCTTAGCATAGTGCCTAGCACATAGTAGGTACTTAATAATTGCTTGTTGACTAAGTCCCGCCCATTTGGGGGAGGGAGGACATTTGTAGAGGCATGGTGTCAAGAACAGGAGGAAAAGCTCATAGTGAGATCTGAGTGTCACATTTTAACAAGGACATAGATGAACTGAAGGGCCTTCCAAGGACAGTCACTGGGATGCAGAGCAAGTTGTAAAGCATGTGATATGAGAGGCAATGGAAGGAATACTGAATCTGCAATCAAAGCACCCAGGTTCAAATACTGACTTCCTGGGCACTTCGTCATCTGTAAAAGAAGGAAGTTAGACTAACTGATTGCTAAAGCCCCTTCTAGCTTTAAATCTATGATCCCATGATCTATCTGTGGACCAATTGAAGACATAAGAGGTGTTTAATCTGGAAGAGAGAAGATTTAGGAAGGAACATAAAAGCTATCTGTAGGAAATACTTGAAGAATTGTTCTACATAAGAGGGATTAGATTCATTCTCCTTGTCCCAGAGGGCAGAACCAGAAGCACTGGATAGAAGTTGCAGAGGGAGCTCTCAGCTACAAGGAAAACCTTGTTAAAAATTAGAGTCACCCGGAAGGAAAATGGGATGCATCAAAAGAGATGGGAACTTCATTGGAGGCTTTCAAGCATAGGCTGAGTGATCCCTTGTCTGGTGATTCTCAATCAGATACAGGTTGGACTAGATGATCTTCCCCTTCTGAGATTCTCTGAATTCCTCTAGTGTGCTCACTTTGAAACACAATCTTGTACTTTTTCATATACTAGCTGATATGATCCTTCAGTTATTTCATGTGCGTAAAATTTTTCTCCTAGCCTCTAGTCCTTTGAGGCAGAGGTAAATTCTGATACTTCTTTGTACCTAGCACAAAGATATGCTGATAATTAATTCAATTCAACCAGCATTTGTTAAGTGATAATAGTTTTCATTCAAGTAGTAGTAGTGGCTGCACAATGGTTGGGAGGGGGTGGGCTTGTCAAATATCTCACTCAATCCCATTACAAATAATTATTTTTACATATTATGTATATGGATAGACAGACAGACAGATAGATAGATAGATAGATAGATAGATAGATAGATAGATAGATAGATAGATA
>NW_020954596.1:58187041-58190626 GCF_900497805.2 Vombatus ursinus
ATAGATAGATAGATAGATAGATAGATAGATAGATAGATAGATAGATATCACCAGCCCATATGGCTAGAGCCAACTGATAATGAGTAAAAAGTAGGATTTGTATTTATCTTACTATATGGCTAATAACTGAGAGACAAAACAGTGTATCGCACTGTTAGTGGAGAGCTGACCTTAAAGTCAAAAACACCTGGATTTGTGTTCATCTCTGACACTTACCAGCTGTGGAAGTTTCCACACCAGGAGGTCCTCACACCAATGAAATCACAAATCCAGATCAAAGAAAGAAAAAAAAAGATCTGAAAATAAATATTCTTGCTGCTTTTTGTTAGTGTAAAACTAGGTGCTGAAATGCATAGAGTACCAGACCTGTAGTCAAGAAGAGTAGTTCATATTTATCCTCAATGCATATTCAGAGATATGAATATAATTTAAAGGAGTGTCTATTTCTGACCACTTACTAGCTGTGTAACTCTGGGGGAAGTCACTTAACTTCTACCTGCTTCAGTTTTCTCATCTGTAAAATGAGAATAAAATAGCACCTATCTCCCAGGGTTATTGGGAGGATTGAATGAGATAATATTTGTAAAGAGCTCTGCAAACCTTAAAGCATCATATAAATGCCACATACTAATTACTATTATAGTTAAAAATTGTTAGCTGGGAAATCTGCATATGTATCCACAAGAATGGTGTAGGCATTCCCCTTGCTAACTATAGGAAACCAGGCAGACTTCAGCACTGATAGAAAGCATTTTTTTTCTCTTTCCTATGTAAATTTAAAAAGCTCTGAATTCATGATGATTCACTCATGCCCAGGAATTCTTACTGGACATATACCTGCTAAAAATCAACCACCAATTACATATGCATTATGTTGTCTGTAACTTACAGGGAGACCAGAAGGGTGGCTTTCTCCAACTATCTGAACATAAGTTGTTGCTGTGAAAAGGAAAATGTGTTCTTCATTTCCAGCCAGTCTTTTGGTATGGTTTCTTAGTCCCTAGCCTGATGATGAATTTAAGCAGTTGGTGGGACATCTTGAAATGGTAAAGCATCATGATGGGAAAGTGTCAATCACCCATATTCATTAATTTTAATCATCCCAACAAAACAGACAACAAATCCAGTCTTAGATAACAGACTTAACTATGATATTGCCTATTTTCATTTCCTGCTCTCAATGGCACAATCTTCAAACATCCATCTTGATTAATGGGTTGCCTACACTGAGATTGCCTCAGAAAAATTAAAAATAGTACAAAATGATTTACTCAAGTCATCCTCTGTTTTTATGAAGGCATAAGCCTATCATTAGGAAAGATAATGTCATCCTTTCAGAACTGTATGCACCTTCTCCCATGTCCCCCCAACTTATAGGTCCCAAAGGTAGAGTCAGAATATTTTCTGATCTTTATTCCTCTTTGCCATTTTCATACTCTCCCTCTGCTGCTATAGTTAGGCAGCCCCTCTTCCTTTAAAATTCATTCTATCCAAAATTTTCACTCGATCCAGATCCTGTTGGCTATTATCAACTAGCCCTCAGAGCATTTTCTCTTCCTTCTCAATGAGTTCCTGGCTCATAGCCTTTGTCTCTACCCTCTTGCCCTTATACTAAGGGACCTCAGCATGTATGTTGATGTTCCCTCAAATACCTTCCCTCCCAGTTCTCCAAATTATTCAACTCTTTACCTCATCTACACATAGGAGTGGTCATCCATTTGATCTTGCCATCATTTACAAATATTTCACTTCCTTGGTCAAGAACTCCAAAATCCATTCATCCAGTCAAAACCTCTGATATTCCAATCTCTCCCAATGCCTTACTGCCCTTAAGGCTTAAACCTATTCTTCATCTTCACATCACCTCCAATCCTTCCATGCCTTGGTAATTTCCCAGGCTATCACTCCGGTTCTGATTGCACTGTTTTCCTTCCCCGTCTTTGACCCCTTAATTAACCTCATCAATTCCATCCTGTCTTCTACTCTCAAATCCCCTTGTTCCTTTGTCCTATTGCTATTCACGCGTTGCCAAACTTCAATCCTGAATGTCAATCATTCACCTTGCAATCCCCCTTTCCCCCCTCTGCTCCTCTCACAACACTTGATATCATCTCTCACTGTCTCTTCATTTACTCCAGTCTCTGGAGTATGATTAGGTGGCCCTTCTCACCAGGGCTGATCCCTCTACAAGTGTTTTACATTCTAAATGTCACACAAAGGGAAGTGATGGCCAAGGAAGAGAACTTGGGTCCAGAAAGTTACAAGGAAAATGAGGGGATGTCTTAAATGGTTGTCCTCCATTCCTGGAATGTTCTCCCTCCTCATCTCTGCTCCTGGCTTCCTAGCTTCCTTCAGGACTCAGCTCAAATCTCACTTTCTACAGAAAGTCTCTCCTGGTTCCTTCACCTACTGCTCATGTCTTTCATCTGAGATTACCTTCCATTAACTCTGTATCTAGCTTGTTTGTACATATATGTTTGCTTGTTGTCTCTCCCGTTAGAATGTGAACACCAAGAGGGCAGGGACTGATATTTGCCTTTCTTTGTATGCCCAGGCTTAGCACAGTGCCTAGCACATAGTAGGTGCTTAATAATTGCTTGTTGACTAAGTCCAACCCATTTGGGGGAGGGAGGGAGAAGGATACTCCAGTATGAAGGAGGCATTAGGGAAGAGGTAACTGAAGAGAAGGGAGTGATGGGAAATAGAGCAGAGACTTTCCTCAAATAACGCTCTGGAACAGACATCTCATAAATTAAAAATAAGCCCCAGAGCAGAAGTTCCTCCCGGACATGGTCTCTGGTATAGACAGTGAGGCTTCTAATAACAAGGGTGTAGAGCAGATAGTCAAGGAAGATGGAGAGAAGTGAAACCTGTTGGTCCCTATGGTGTTCAGGGAAGAGCTGATTTATCAGATTGTTTTATAATATGACACTTCTCTAAGAAAGAATGAGAGAAAGGCAAATTAGTTTGATTAACAAGGAGGGGAAAAGAATAAATCTGGAGATATTGCGAAGAATGTTTGTTCCTGGTGGCATAGGGCATTGTCTCCAGATATTAGCCCCTGTGAGACACTGGGCAGCTAAAGGATTGTATGTGAAACCTGAGGTCAGGAATACTAGAGCCACAAATAGGAATTTTTGTGTCATAGGCAAGTAACACAAACCTTGCTCAACCCTCAATTGAAGAAGGGGGTGGGACAGTCTCCTGTCTGGGGGCTTCAGATGCCCCAGGATCCAGGCTGGGATGCAATACTTGTTGGAGTGGTTACTGCTCAGAAGGAAGAAGGAGCTCTCCCTAAAGCACCATGGAGTAGCTTCCTATTTTAACTAATCATTCTTGCTAACGAAACACTTATCTCTGTTGTTTCTGCAAATTCTGCCAGTGTCCTCCCAATTGGGCACCCCTGGGGTGAAACTCTAATTTCTTTCTTAATTTCTTTCTTAATTTCTTTCTTTCTTCCTTCCTTTCTTCCTTCCTTTCTTCCTTCCTTCCTTTCTTTCTTTCTTTCTTTCTTTCTTTCTTTCTTTCTTTCTTTCTTTCTTTCTTTCTTTCTTTCTTTCTTTCTTTCTTTCTTTCTTTCTTTCT
>NW_020954596.1:58190636-58305572 GCF_900497805.2 Vombatus ursinus
TCTTTCTTTCTTTCTTTCTTTCTTTCTTTCTTTCTTTCTTTCTTTCTAATGAGGCAATTGGGGTTAAGTGACTTGCCCAGAGTCACCCAGCTGGTAAATGTTATGTGTCTGAACTCAGGTTTGAACTCAGGTCCTCCTGACTCCAGGGTTGGTGCTCTATCCACTGTGCCACCCAGCTGTCGGAAACTCTGATTTCTTCATTCTAGTCATAGCTCTGGGTGGTACCATCAAGATGAAGAAGGGACAGAAAAGGTCACAGGTCATCTGTGAGAATCAAGTGAAATAATGCATAAAAAGTGCTTTGTAACTCTACAGGACTATAGAGATGAAAGCTAAGCTCTATCCCGGGAGTCTGAGGTCTTGGGTTAAAATGATGTCTCTGCCATTCAGCAATGAACCTTCAGCAAGGCATTTCTCCATTTTGTGTCTCAATTTACTTATTTGTAAAATGAATGGGGAAGGGGGGACAATTTGCTGGCATAGTGGATAGAGTATCAGGTCTGAAATCAGAAAGACTCATCTCCCTAAATTTAAATCTGGTCTCAGACACTGTGTGGGGTGTTTGTGACCCCCAAAATAATCAAATCAGAGACTTTTTCTTAGGAAAGGCAAAAAGGAGTTTTCTTGCTTTCTCATGAGAAAGGACACTCCCAGCATCCGCTCAAGATGGCTCCAGCCAGGGTGTGCATCGGAGTGTCTGGTAAAGCAGAATATATAGACCCTATCCACAATGTCCCCGCCCTAATCCCCTTCCTCTCAACCCATTGGCTGGGTATATTAGGGGCACAATCTATTCACGGAATTCTAACTTCAATGGAAGGAAGTTTGAAACAAGTTAGAGGGGAGTGGTCTCTTTGCACAACCAGAACATCCAGTTTAGCCACATGGAACATCCGGTTTAGCCAGAATGTGCTGCAAGGTATCTGGGTGCAGTCTCGCAACAGTCATAAGTATGAAAAGTAACTGAGGTCGGGGTTAGTTCATTCCCCTGAGGGGGCTTCACTCTATATTATCCCATTCTCTGTCTTATCTTGTTTACATATTTGTATAAACCAATAAACCAAGAAATCAATTAATCAATAACATAATCTCCCCCTGTCCTGTTTTCTTATTAATTCTGTGGGAACCAAACTGTTTGCATTCCTCACAGACACTTACTAGCTGTGTGACCCTGGATAAGTCACTTCACCCTGTTTGTCTCAGTTTCCTCATCTGTAAAATGAACTGGAGAAAGAAATGGCAAACCACTGCAGTACCTTTGCCAAGAAAACCCCAAATGGGGGTTTCACAAAGAGCTGCACAGGACTGAAACAACTGAACCACAACGAAATCAATGGATTGGACTTGAAGAACTCTGAGATTCAGACTTTCCAGTTTTAAATCTATGATCTGCGAGTGATCTGACCCCTTCCTGCCCTTCCAGTCTTCTTCTGCTATCCTCCCTTTCACGTACTCTACAACCCGTTTCTGCTTCCTTGCCCACACTGCTTCATCTCCTTATTCCTTTCCTTTTACTGGCTGCCCCTCATCCCGAGAATGCTCTCCGTCCTCATCTCTGTTTCTTAGCCTCCTTGGCTTCCCTAAAGAGTCACTTCAAATACCACCTTCTGGCAGAGTCCTTTCCAGACAGAAATAGCATAGGTTTCCCAGTTTCTGGGAAGAAGCTGGGCAGAAGGGGAGACTTGAGCCAATGTTATTAACATGTCACATACGGGTATCTCCAACACTGGGATCTCCGTGCCCATAGTGGGTGCTTAATGTGTTTGTTAAATTTATTTAAATGGAAAGCACTCTGTTCCTGGCATGCAGAAGCTAGCTGTTCTTTGTAAATCCCAAATCTCTTGTTTGCAAAACTGCAAAATCATTTCCTCTGTGACATTTTTTGTGGATATCCACATGATTCGCAGTTTCTTACAGCTGCACATTTCATGGTACTTCAGATGGTCTCTGGTTTTTCAAAAGATGTCTTGGCAAGGGCAGAGTGCTGAATTTGGACTCAAAGGATCTGGGTTCAAAGGCCATCTCCATTATTTACCACTCTTGTGACTTCATGCAACTCAGTTACTTAACATCTTTGGTCCTCTTTTCTTATCTATTTAAAAGAAAAAAAGGTGCTTGGAATAAACTGTCCTACCACCCAAAGCAAACATCTTGCTGCTTTTATCTATTGGCTTCATTTTGTATATTTGGTTATCCCTTCTAAAGACAGATAAATTGCCCTCTCCTGCATACCATCCCTTGACCTTCTAATTTAGCATTAAGAGCATTGGCCAACAGAGTAATCCTTATTCTTTTAGAAAGTCCAGGGTGCTGAGAGTTTAAATTAATCCACATTCCTCAAGTCACACGCAGAGGAAAAGTTGGCATTCTAAGTAAATAAATAAATGTCACCTTTTCCTAGCAAAGCAAAATTCATGTAAATAGCATCTGGGATTCTCCATGGCATAATGAGATTTGAGATTAGGACTAAATGCCAAGATACAGGAGGCTCTGAAAAGCATGGATTCTTTGTAAGACAGTGTTTTTAATCAGTCCAATAAAATGTGGTCACAGGAAGACTTTACAGAGCTGTCTGTTTATTTGAAGTGAAACAAATATACCAAAGATTTCATTTTTGGTGCTCAAAAGTGAAACACTCACTTCCCATCTAATTCTACAGAATATGAAACAGAATGAGGCAGGAAAGAAGAGAAAGAAGCATTAGAATGCGTCCCCTTGCCCTCTCAAAACCTTAATCTCATTGGCTTCTTTCCTCTTACTAACTTTTGTAGATACCTTATACCTACCTATTCATATTCCAACTAAGGCATGATGTCAGCAGGCCATCAGATTGTCTAACCTTTGTTCTTGGTCATTCCCCCAGTGGTCATTTGCTTTATTTGAAAGATATAGATAGATTGCAGGATATACCCATTTGCCTTTGGCAGCTTAGATGGCAGGTGATAGACCTGAAATAAAGAAGGCCTGAGGTCGAATCCAGCCTCCTGCACTTACTACCTGTGTAACCTGGGGCAAGTCACTTAATTTCTTTCTGCCCCAGTTTCTCCATCTATAAAATGGGTTAATAATAGCACCTATACCCAAGGCTTGTTGTGAGGATCAAATGAGATAATATTTGTAAAATCCTTCACAAATCTTAAAGTGCTGAATAAATGCTACCTATTGTTACTCTCAGGTAAAATGTTTCAGCATTTTAGTTCACTTTTTTAAAATGTCAGGTTTTTTTTTTTAAGTGAAACTTTCCCTTCTCTAAACTTCCCCTACTTCAACATTTTAGGATTTTTTTTTAATGTCTGGGTTTTTAAAAAATGAAACTGAACCTCCCTTACTTCATTTGTTAATATTTTGTTAATGTTCTTTTTTTCTACACCACTGTCAACCACCCTCTTCCCCAATCATAGAGTCTCCTCTTGTATTCAAGAAGTCCAGTTAATCAAAACAACAAATCTTCACTCTGACTTTATCTGTCAGTATATGCCTCATTCTGCATTTTTAGTCCACCACTTTTCTATTGAGAAGGAGGTATATTCCATCATTAGTCTTCCAAGAATCAAGATTGGTCATTGAACTGCCCTGGATTCTGATGGTTTTTTTAATACTGTTTTCTTTTGTATGATTGTGGTCTTAGGTCTGTTGACTTCACTCTGCATCCATTTATCATGTGTCTCCTAATTTATATTTTTATTATTAATTATTATTATTATTATTAGGGAGAGGGGTAGGGAAGGAAGGATGGTCAGGACTTGTGATTTCATGGGTATAGGGAGTTTCTGAAGCTTAAAGCCTTACAAAGTTTCCTAGGGGGAGCTGAGAAGTTAAATGGCTTGCCCAGGTCACAAAGCCAGTTTGTATCAGAGGAAGAATTTGAGTCCAAACAGTCCTGGCTCCAAAGCTGACTCTGTCCACTACACTATGATGCCTTCCATTCATCATTATTTATAGGGCAATAATATGCCTTTACATACACAAGCCACAACTCGTTCAACCAGTCCCCAATTACTGGGCACCTACTCTATTTCAAATGTTTTTGCTACTCCTCCCCTATTTTCTGAATGAATTCTGACCCTGAGGTGACCAATGCCTGGTTTCTGTGTAGAGACTGTGATCCTCCTTTAGCTAATCCAGCTGCCTCTAGGTATTAGTATTATCTCTCACTTGGATGATTCCTAATTAGTCTCCTTGTTTTTAATCTCTTCCTTCTGCCATCCAACCTCTATACAGCTGCCAAAATAATCTCCTGAAAGCCCAGCTCAAAACCATTATCACTCATCTCTGCTCAAAAATCTGCCATGGTTCCCTATATTAAATACAGACTCCAGGATAATATAAAAACTCCTTAGCCTGTTGTGGATGACCCCTTGCCCCCTCCACAAGCTGACCCCAGCCCACCTTTCCTTTATATCACTATCCTCCTCTAACAACAGTTAGAGAAATCTGAAAATGGAATGCATTTCCTCAGGAGCCAGTGGTTTCCTCCTCATTACAGGTCTCCAAACAGAGGCTCCATGACCTGTACTCCCTAGTTTTGGGGCAGGGGATGTTGTAGAGGAGATTCTTACTCAGGTAAGGGTTAGCATAGGTATCCTCTTAGCTCTTTTCCAGTGCTGAAACCCTGCCTCCTTCCATAACAACACATGACATTTTTAGCTCTTCAAGTGATCCTACATATGGTACATAATTTCATTTTACCTTCAATAGATCAAATCTCTAACCATAGAGATAGCATCTGTGAGGGATTGTCTGACGTTGGCTACTGCCAAGTGACAGTTGTGGCAAGATGGGGTAGGAACAAGATATTAGGAAGTGACCGGAGCTCACGCTCCCGAGGCAGGGGCTGTGCTAGGCGGAGTTGTGGTGAACTGGGATGGGAACTGGATACGGAGAAGTAACCGGAGCTCAGGCAGTGGGCAGTGCTATGTGGAGCTGTGATAAGCTGGGGAAGGAACAAGATACAAGGAAGTAGCCGGAGCACATACTCCTGAGGCAGGGGGCTGTGCCACGTGAGAGTGGGATGGCAGAGAACGAGCTCCCTTTGTCTAGCCCCCTCCCTAGATACAACGCTAACCCCAGACGCCTCCTTCCTGTGTCCAAACCTGACTTCCTGGGTCACGTACTTTCCCTTTGTGTAGCACTGACCCCAGACGCCTCCTTCCTGTGTCCTTCCTGACTTCCTGGGTCACGTACTTTCCCTTTGTCTATGCACTAACCCCATACGCCTCCTTCCTGTATCCGGTCCTAGCCTCCTGAGTCACATACTCTCCCTTTGTCTATGCACTAACCCCAGACGTCTCCTTCCTGTATCCGGTCCTAGCCTCCTGCGTCACTTCCTCTCCCTTGGTGCGCTAAACCCAGACATCCCCTTCCGGTATCTGATCCTACAATCAATGACTAGTAGGTGGGCTGAGGAGGAGGGGCTAAGTAGGTACTTAAAGGAACGGTAGGGATCGGAGCTCGCTCTCTTTTCCTCCTGCTCTCTTGCTCTGGCTTTCCTGCTTGGCCTTGCTGTGATGGCCTCTGAATAAAGCTCAAGTGTTTGCACCTCCTGATCAGCTCGTCTCTGTGTTTATCTGGGTGGGCACCGAAGACTGGTAAGTATGACCTTGGCAGCCTGCTCCTTATAGGAGGAGAGTGCACGGCGCGGCCGGCACAAGCATCTAACCATTTATCTAGTCCAGTGATCCCTATACTTCTCTTCTATGGACCAGCATCGTTTGAAGGCAAATTTTTATTAGTCTCAAAAAACTTCCACTTGCAACAGTTCTTACTTAATTTCTCTAAACTTAAAAACTTGATTCTCCCTTTTCTCGGTAGTTTTTCCTTTCCCTGCTCCTCAGTGAGGCAGCCTGCAGAGCGCCATGTGGTCCTTTATAGAAAATTCAAGCATCTTCTGGGGTCTGCAAGATGGTTTGATGTGGAAAACATTGATCTGGTCTACCCACCGACTGCCAACAAATGAAGCAGCTAGCCCAAGATCACACAACTCATTAGTGGCAGAAGCTAGGACTAGAACACAGTTCTGAATTCCCAGGTCATTACTCTCTCTACCACACCAGGCTACTTCTGGATTCCCCAATGCCTGTGAGTTATTATGATGTTTGAAGAAAGATCTGAGTCGTTTTTACTTTCTACCTATAGTTCTAGAATGAATGCAGAGTCAGTAATGTGAGTGTGAGACTAGTCTATATACCGCTATGAACAGAGGCCCTGAATTTGACTTTCTGCAGATGGGGTCAATATTAATCAGGTATCTGATATGTTTGTTCCTACCAGCCATCTCTCCCTCACAAGGAGGCACTAAGTTCTTGTTAAGTTCCCTGCCCAAGGCATTCTCAGCAAGCCCCAGGCAGAAAAACAATTAGGAATGAATTTTTAAAATATGAACAGAAGGGTCCAGATTGAAGATGTCTGATTTCCTAAAGGCTACTATGGGAACAGCTCACAAAGGCAGAGGGACTCAAATAGAATTCTGTGATTGAAATCAAGAGGTTTTAATGATGATGATGTGGGTTTTTTTATTTTAATGATAAGAAAGATAATTTCTTGTTGCATTTTTGTTTTTCACAACCCAATAAGGCCCTCTGAATCTGGTGTTTCCTAATGTCTAGAGGAAGTCACGGCTAGAGGGCTTTTGTCACTCCAGTGCCTCATTAATGGCTAGGAAATTCTCAATTAAGAGAGCAAGTGCCTCTTAACTGTACAGGAACTAGAAATTTCTGACTCAAATTTTCTGAATTGTTCCAGTCATAGACTTTACATGAAAGATGCCAAAGCCCCCATAAGTGAGGATCCATAAAAACTAACTTCAACGCAGCAACTCTAATAACTAGCCAAAGCCTCTGTGTGATCTCTGGTAAGTCACTTTACATCTCTAGGCCCATTTCCTATCTGCATTACAACAATAATAGCATAGAGATATAGACCGGACCTGGATTGCATTAGTATAAGAAATTCTCAAATAGGAAAACTCCCTGCATCACCTTATCTGCATCTTATCTTAGAGCAGTGATGTCAAACTCAAATAAAAATGGGAGCAACTAAGCAGTACATAAGCATCACAGTCAGTATGTATGTATGTACGTCAGAGGTGAAACCTGAACCCAGGTCTTTCTGTACTCCACTCTCTAGCCACTAGGCCAAGATGCTGCTCAACTACAACAGCAACAAATGTTTATATAACCATCCATTGAAATAGCTGCTAGTTTTATCTCTGTTTTTGGGGGGAAGCGGGTGAGGCAATTGGGGTTAAGTGACTTGCCCAGGGTCACACAGCTAGTAAGTGTCAAGTGTCTGGTCTGAGGCCGGATTTGAACTCAGGTCCTCCTGACTCCAAGGCTGGTGCTTTATCCACTATACCAACTAGCTGCCCCTTTTATCCCTATTTTATAGATGAGGGTCACACACTAAGTGTCTGAAGTGGGGATTTGAAGCCTGGGCTTCCTGACTCTTAAGTTCTATACTCTATCTCTCTTGAACTAGAAAGGAAGAAGCAGGTAAAATGAAAAGAGAACATAATTTGGAGTCAGAGAACCTGGGTACAAGTCTCATTTCTGCCACTTAACAACTGTATGACCTTGGTCAAGTTGCTCTCCAGTCTTCAATTTTCTTATCTGCAGAATGGGGGGATTGGACGAGATGACTCCTAAGTTTCCTTGCTCTACATCTATGACCCTCTGATCTTCAAGATCCCTCTTGCTCTGCTCCTTTGCTCTTAGTGATAATACTCTGTTTTTCAAGAATCATTGAGATGTAATATTAAAAAGCCCTTCACTCAAAGTAAGACTTAGCCTCCTTCTATATTTATAGCTAAAGAAGAAGGATTTAAGGGACAGCTAGGTGGTGCAGTGGATAGAGCACTGACCCTGGAGTCAGGAGGACCTGAATTCAAATTTGACCTCAGGCACTTGAGACTTACTAGCTGTGTGACCCTGGGCAAGTCACTTAACCCCACTCATTGCCTGGCCAAAAAAAAAAAGGAAGAATGATTTATCTGCTGCTCCCATGCCCCTCCCCACTTTGTCCTTTATGCTCTCCAGCCAAAATAATACAGCTGGAGAGAATTTGGAACCAAAAAAAAAAGAATAAAAAAGTCTGCCTTCAAAAAAATAAATAAACAATATACCTGTTTACTTTTTCAAAGCAATCACATTCAAATGCAGAGGGAAAAGGGGAGTTGCAATTAAGAATGGCTTTGACAGCATCTTGAGTATATAACTTCTTACTTCCCACTATAAAAATAATACCTGTACTAGAACCCTGGACAATTAATTCTTCAATGTACTTTGACAAGTATTACCTTACTTGATCTTCTCAGTGTCTTATTAAGGTAGGTAAAAATAGTGATGTCCATTCTACAGATGAGGACATAAAAGTTTGGATCAGTTGTTTGTTAAGGTCCCACAAATAGTAAGTGACAGAACCTGGGCTGGAATTCAAGGATTTCAGGTTTTTGAATTCTCTGACCAGTGCCCTTCCTACTGCATCACAATGGCTCTCTGCCCACACCAAGAGGGCGCTGTTCCCATAGCAAAAGAGTTGCGTCCAGAGACGGAGCTTAGATGGTGTGCCCAGGCTGAGCCACAGTAAATATCTCAGTAAATTTCCATATAATTAGAACCTAAGAAATGTACACCCAGATTATTTTTCTCACACCACAATACATTGAAAATTCATGTTTCTAAATATGGTGTTTTTTATAATGATGACTGGTACTGATAAAAGGTAAATAGCTCCAGAAGAAGTTTTCCAGCATGCTAGGGCAGAGTCTCTGTGGAAGCCTACGGGAAAACATAATCAAGAATTGCCCAGGTGGAGGAGATGCAGCAGGTTTCTGTTGGCCCTGATGGAGGGAATACTCATGTTGGTGAAATTTCAAACATATCAAGTATAAATATGGAAGTATAATGATAACCTTGAAACACTCCAAAATCTCATAGTACCTTCTGATTCACCAAAGAAGGAATTGCTTATGTTCACTATGGTTTTATTTAGATTACTTTGGGTATTACTGCATTCTCATTTCATGCAAATTGACAACCTGTGAATAGCACAGATGGGTTTGGGTTTGGTTTGTTTGGTTAAGACTTATGATTTCATCACTGTAAGGAACTCCCTTTGTCCATCTATAATTAAACTGTAATTTAAAGTCTTAGAGAATTGTTGGGTGCCCTATGAGTTCAAGTGAAATCACTTGACCAAGGTCACACAATTAGTGTGTGTCATAGGCCGGATCTGAACCCAGGTGTTCTTGATACAGAGGATGGTCCTCTGATCCACACTATACTGCTTCCCAGGTACATGAACAGAAGTTAAACAGAAAGACAATGCTCACTTGATCCTGATTTTCAGGCATACAGGATGATTCTTGGTTAAACACAATTGTCTGTTTACTACACACACACACACACACACACACACACACACACAGTGTTAGAACATTTCTTACCCCAACCATACTGTATTTTTTTTTTTAATCTGGGATGTGGGGATAATCTTAATGCCTAATGTGATCCTTATTTTCTTCTGAGAGTACTTGCATAATTTCTACCTTATCAAGAAGACACATATGAACATACTTTCATAAGGATTAGCCTTTTGGAGAGACTTTTCACAGTAAAGAACTGGGTATAGAAGTACATCAAGCTCATGTTTATTGTCAAAACAGAAATTAATGCAGCCTTTTTTTTTTCTTTGGAAAGTTCACTAGGAAAAATCAAAGGTTTTCAACAGCTATGCAATGTAGTTTATATATAAACACAGTAGGAACAAAAGGTTTACTCCATTGGGCGTTGCCACGGAGAAATATACAAAACTCTGCCTGCTACCCGTGTTTCTTTTAAAGGATGATGATAATTTATGTGGGGATGCGCAAAGAGCAGGAAAATATGCAGAGATTAAAAAGCAGCTGTGGACAAAATTAATCTGGCCCCCTGACCACATGAATGAGAGCTGGAAATTTACCAAGAGTGAAAACAATTTAATGAATTGAAAGCCTTACTTGTCTACATTAAGCTTAAACTTATCATTCTCCATCTACTCCCATTATGAAAGAATAAGTCAGAGATTTGCTAAGAACAGAAACTGTATTCTTAGGTTTATAAATATTTTCAATAATTACAATGTTACGCATGCAAAGCCATTCTTCTGGAAAGAATCACTGTGCCCCTGAGGCATCAGAAGGTAAAGGCAGTGGCTCTCCAGTAAGAGGAATTAATTCAAATCCTAGCTCTACCATTTATGACCCATAAATGCTCTATTATTGAGCCTCAGTTTCCTCAGTGCAAGGGTGAGACTAGAGTGGTGAGAGGGTGGGACTAGAAAACTCCTAATGGAACTTCAACATTTCTTCCAACTCAGAATCCCGTGAAATCATGGCAGTTTCACGGAGCCCAGCTCTTATGAGTAGGCTCATATATATATATATATATATATATATATATATATGTATAAATGCTTATTTCTTTCCCTCTTCCTCTTCCTGGAACTTCTGTTCTTGCTTTATCCCAGAGCGCAGCAAAGTCAGAGTACTTGCTTCATCAATTATTGTAATAAGTATGTAGCTTCTCAGCCTCCCAAACTACGTTGTATTTTAGTCTGGGGCTGGGGAGGTAGGGAGGGAGCAGTGAGAGATTGGATATGTAATTTCATTGGTATAGGGATCTGGCCATGAGGAAATTCTATATAGGATTTTGGGTCAGCACCAACTCTGAAACTTACAATCTTAGGGAATTATCTGACTGCACTGAGAGGTTGTGATTTGCCTAGGGTCACACAGTCAATATGTATCTGAGTCAGGATTTGAACCTATTTCTTCCTGCCTCCAAAGCTTGCCCTCTCTCTACTAATCCAAATTGCCCCTAACCTGGAATTTCTTTTGTATAAACTCCCCCAGTTGAATATAACCTCCCTGAGGCTGTTTGTAATCACAATGTCTAGCACAGTTTCTGGTACACAGTAGGTGAATAATAAATGCTTGTTGGTTGACTAATCCAATAAAAAAATATACATGTGTATAGAAAAGTACAGTTTGGACATAAGCCTCTGACATTTGGACATAAAGCATTTATCTCGGAGTCAAATGGGACCTTCTTTGGTTCAGATGGAAAGAAAAACTACAGGCCAAAATATCAGAAGTAAATGTAGCAAAATTATAAGGATCCATCAGGAATCACATGAAGAGCCATTCAAGGCATGCCCAACCCAGCCCTTCATGGAGGAGGAAGGTCCATAGGTGTTTCACTTTGCACACTTTTTGGGACTTTTTCAATGTATTGATCAGTTGTGCTCATTTTTTCCTCTCTAAAAAACACTTTGTTGTAGGGTATGGCTCTCTGGAAGGGAAAAAGGGAAAGATATTTGGGATAACTATGATGATGTGAAAAACAGAATATGTCGATAAAAAAAAGATAACAAAAAAGAGATGTTACTTAAACAACATTTTTCTGAATAAAGGCTTTTCTGATCCTCCAACTGCTAATTTCCTTCCTTCCAAATAATCTTGTATTGAACTACTTTGCATATATTTATATTTATTCACTTTATATTTATGCTGCATATATGTTTATCTGTACTTATTATATCTACCATTAGGATATATTCCTTGCAAATAGGGATTGTTTTATTCTTTGTACTTGTATCTCAGCAGCTAGCACAGAGTTTAGCATGTAGTAGATGCTTAATAAATGCTCATTGATTGCTTAACTCATCTAAACATCCTAGCTCCTTCTCATTCCATCTCCTTCTTTTCATAAACATTTAATGGAAGAGCAATACTTGGTCAAATCAAAACATCCTACATCTTTCCTTTAAAAAATGAGACACAACAGTTGTCTATTTCCAGTCCTGTTACAGAGACAATACTGACCCAGCAGTCCTTATTAGGCAGGTGAATTGGATCCGGGCAAAAACCCTGAGTAGGAAGGGATTATCAGGCCCCAGAGCTGACCACTTTTCCAATGCCCTCAAGGGAATGAACCGCATTCTCCAGAGAAAGGAGGTCTTTCTTGCAGGGTTACTGATCTGTTTCAAAGCCTATTAATACATTCCCCATGACCATAACATCAGAGCAAGTGCTGCTAGGGCTGCAGACACGTCTGGCCAGTCAGCACATTCTAAACTGCTGGAGCCATTTTGCTCAGTGAGAGGGAACCAGAGTGCTCTGCTCCTGTGACCAATCTTTAATCCAATGGGTGAGGCCACAGGACCTGAATTCCTAGCATCCGTGCCTGGAGGACAGAATCACCTAGGACTTTTCCCATCACATTTTTAAGGGCCTCTAAGATCCTAGACACAAAAGAATCTCCTTCTGACATAAAAGAGAGAACCCTACCCTACTTAGACAAATGAAGTCTTCCTCTCCTTGTAAAAATTTGAATTGGAAAAGGAGTTCCATACTTTTGTTGGGCTTTACCACCATTAGCACCACATTATGTCTTCTCTATTATTCTGTACAACTTTCAATATCTCAAAGATCCAGATGACAACCCTCCCATACTTTAGTAGATTAAGTCTCAAAAATGTTTTCTGAGGTTCAAAGAAACTACTGGACCTGCCCATAACCATGCAGATCCTAGGACCATAGACAGAGTCAGAAGAGGACATGGAAGTCATCTAGTACAAATTCTTCATTTTACAGATAAGGAAACTGAAGCCCAAAGAGCTGAGTTGGCTCACCCAAAGTCACGCTCATAGTAAGGAGCAAGTTAGGGTTCAAACCCCAGTCATCTGAATCTAAATGCAGCACCTTTCCCATTGTACCACATTGTTCTTTCCATAGATGAGCTTTGAATGGGTCTTCCAGATTCTAAGTCCAGCATTCTATCCACTACCCCCATGCTACCTTACTTTTGACCAAATAAGGCCTCTTTTAGCCTAAAGAGTTATAAACTTAATAAACTAATAAATAAATATCCCATCCCCAACTACTCAAGGTAGGTCATTGACTATTACTTCATCAGGAGATGAAAATAACAGAATTTCTTGCCCACAAGGTTTCTTAAGCGGCTTGCCCAATAGCTACTTCTTTGTAAAGCTTTGGGGTAGCCTAATTGCTGGCACTATTATAAATAGTGCCAAATAGAAGTTGGAATGCTGTGTCTATTCATAAGTTTTTCTTCCAAAATTTTGGAGCCAGTCAATTATGAGTATAGACTAGCAATACCTAGCAGGGGCCTGTCACTAGATCTTGGGCCTATCTTACTGGGGCTACATTTTTGGAAACTTTGCACTATGGTATTTGAAAAAAGGAAATTAAAAGAAAAAGAAAAACAAAACATTGTGATTACTTACTCGATCTACCATTTTGGGTTGGAACCCCCTTCCTTGTCATTTCTTCGTTCCAGTCACTCCAAACTACTAACTGACCCTTTCTCCCTCCTTCCTATTAATTTGGCCTCAATGGAAAATCAGACATTAAACCCCCTTCTTCTGAATCCTACAACAATGCACTATTGTGCAAGGACAGCCCTTGTTGACAACTATCCCCATTCTATGGAATGGAAAAAGAGACATGGAGGAAAATCACATTCACTCATCTGGTCACCCATTAAGTAAGACATGGCAAAGCTGACCTTAGGACACTCCTCATTTCAGAAAGAGTTCCTCCAAATTAGCAGGAAGTTTATTCTGATTCACAAGTATGTACATAATATTCAGAAACATCTGGATGTTGAGCCTCATGGGGACAAAACTTCCAAACAAGAAAATATATTTTTCACTTAATATCTCATATGTAAGGATCAGTAAATAATAGCTCTCCCTCTGTATACCTCCTTCCCACTCCCACCTCCCAAAAAAGTATTTAGGAATTTAGAATGCAAATTATTTCCATGTCCCATAGCTAACAGGACTCAGCAATGCCTCTCCCCTTGAGGGCTCTGTAGGTTAAGATTTTTAGTTCTTTGCAATTTCTTTATTAAATACCTCTGTCTAGGGCAACATGCCATTATTCACACGGGGCCTGCAATGCAAAACCCATAATAATAACAATAGCCAGCATTTATATAGCACTTCAAGGTTTACAAAGTGCTTTACAAATATTATTGCATTTCATCTTCACCCCAACCCTGGGAGGTTAACCTCTGCAAACAGGCCTGGCAAACTCTCAGTGAAGGCAGTGGTAAATATTTAACAAACAGCTTTCTGGGGGGAAAACACGCACATTTTGAAATTTAATCGGCATTAAGTCTAGAAATCAACAAAACAATAAATCAAGCCCTGGTGGATAGCTTTTGCTGACTTCTGAGGTGTAAATGCTCACACTGAAAATTTAACAATTAGTGCTGCCAGTCAGCCCCACCTAGCTGAAGAACACATCTACAAGAACGCCCTTCACCGAGGTCTGAACAGACTAAAACTATGGGTTTCTCTACCATTTAGAGTCGCAGATTTAGATTTTAATGGTACCTTGGAGGTCACATACTCCAAATTCTTCATTTTATTGATTAAGAAACTGAGGGCCACAATGGCCCTCAGAAGTCACAGAGCTGAGATTTGAACCCAGATCCCTTGAATACAAACCTAGGACTCGTTCCACTACACCACAGTTTGTGTTGTTGCAGACTTTAGAGCTATGCTGCTTACTCAACCTGTAGGTTAAAGAATGCTGGCCATCATGGATCAGAAATGCTGGAACTACTAGCTTCTCCACCACTCCTACCCATCCGTGGCTTCAGCCTTTGGCTGCCCTTCAAGGCACTTCTTTCAAAGTGCCCTCCTAGAACTTCTTTCAAAACCTCCCACTGTAAGGACACGTCCACTCCGTAAGCCTATGCACAGCCTCCTGGGACACAGCAGTTCAAGGACCTTCTTCTAATATGTGAGTCTCTTTAAGTCCCAAAGCATGGTAAAGATGCATATAAGCCAATTTGCATGCTAAAGATGCATGTAGGCCAATTTTCAATGGCATATTGGTATGTCACATCCATTATGTTCCTCTTCCATGCCCTGTGGGAGAGCTGTCTTTGTCATCCCTCCACTACTGAGTCAGCTTGCAGTCATTCTTCCCACCTACTCCCACCCTCAATTACATCCTCTTCATAAGTTTGCATTTAATATAAAATTTTAAAATATTAAATACCCTTTAACCCTAGTTTATTTTTTTTATCCTGATCCCTAAGTACAGCAAATGTTCCATAACACAAATTAATCTAGTCCTCACAGCCCATTGGCTCCTGTATTTTGAGAGTGAGATTACAAAGAAAAAAACACCCCCCTTACCCCACCCCCTACACAGCTGTTAATAAGAGACCATTACATCCTATTCCTCATCCCTCAATTATATGTAAACAAACCCTTTGGCCACTATAAAAGCATGAAACATTTACTGGCTCCCTAGGATATCTGGAATAATTGCTGCCTGTTTGTAATGAGCTTAAAATCAGTAGGGCATAAGGGGTTTTAGATAAGGTTTCTTTCCTTGTTCTCCTTTTGGTGGATGCAACAAAAGGGGTTGGGTGAAGTCTTCTGGACTTGTAGGGGAGGAGAAACATTTGGTACTATTTTATTTCTAAGAAAGCTCTGCCTTCAAACCAGCATCTCTTAGCTGCAGAAATCATTAACAGTTAGTCCTTACATCCCAGGAGAAAAAAATGTGTGACATTTGCAAATCATATTTGAAAATTGAGCCAACTCACCAGATGATGCTCTGAGCATGAGTATGCAAATAAGGGAAAACTTCATTTACACGGTTTCTACACCCCTGCAGTCTTTACCATGGGAATAGAAACACTCAAAGCCATGATGTCATTTGATAAACACCTAGAAGCCTTCCTGTCTGCCCCTGAAATATCTCACCCACCAGTCTGTTCCAAAAGCTACAACTCCCCTTATCGGGTCATTAGAGTGAAATCACTAGTCTCCAGAAAGCTCCTCTTAAATGCTAATGTTTTACCCAAGAAGGAGAATGTGCTGACCCACTAGGACACACTAATAGGAAAATGAAGATTAGTTGAATGGATTGACTGACACCTTGCAAAATGGTGAGTAAGGACCTAAGGTTATGATCACTTAGCCTGTCTTGAGTCTGTATTCCTTATCTCTGAAATGAGAGTTGAATTAGATGACCTTTGAAGTTCCTTTAGGCTATATCTATGATCCCACAACTCAGCACAGGCAGTTTTTTTAATTGTTTTTTTTTTTCAATTTAGAATTCATTTTTCTCTCCCTCCCATCTCCCCCCTTCTTGTAAAAAAAAGAAAGATAGAAGAAAGAAAGAAAGAGAAAGAGAGAAAGGAAAGGAAAGGAAGGAAAGAAGGAAGAAAAGGAAGGAAGGAAGGAAGAAAGAAAGAAAAGCAAAATTCTTATAACAAATGTATGTGGTCAAACAAAACAAATTTCCACGTTGGCCATGAAGACAGGTAGTTTTTGATTGAGGGCAAGAGAAAATTCCTGACATTAGATGCAATAATGAGGACAGGCCCTCAATAATGAGGTCACTACAAGCATGTGTGTGTGTGTGTGTGTGTGTTGAGCAGCAAAAAGAATTGTGAAGATGGTCATTGGGCATTGGAGGGGTATCCAGCACTGAGCATAGTGCCTGAAACCTAGTAGGCATTTAACTGTTTGTAGAACGGAACTGAATTGAAAGCAGAGGTAAAGGCAGGCTGACTGAAGCAAGAGGCATGGATAGTGAATGAGAAGACTTCCAATCTAACCTGCTCACTCCTGCAGCGGCTACATGAAATCTGCATTAAGGGTTGAAGAAGGAATAGAAAAAGAAAGGAAGCTCAATTCCAAACAAGAAACTTACAAATGATCCTTTAAAATACAACTCATTTGTAAATGGAGCACGATTTGTATTGCTTTGCATTAAGATATGTATACACAACACCCCCCCATTAGAATATTAGAAAAGACTCATGTGTGCATTCCTCTCTCCCCACCCTCACTCTGCCTAGCATAATGCTTGCATATCGTTGGCACTCAAGGAGTACTGACATTAATAACATCATAATAATTGGACATATATGATCATTTAAGTGCCCTAAGCACTTAATCTTAAGATTCCAAAATGCTTCGAAGGGGCTATGCATTGGTAAAGGGAGTTTTCTCATTGAGAGTTTGCTGCACCAAGGACTAGTTTGGAGAAAAGAAAAAGATCTAAAACTTCCAAGAGGTTTGCAAATATTGAATCCAAATATTTCCTCTTTTGAGAGCCGTATAAGTTGAGCTCTTTGGGACTAATTTGGGGGAAAGGGCCCATTGAATTTTAAAATTTGAGAGGCATAAAGGAAATTTGGAATCAGATAATAGATTTAGAGGTGAGAAAGACCTTTGAGGACGAGTCTACAATTCTCATTTTACAGATGAGGAAAGTGAAGCTCTGAGAGGTAACATAGCTAGTGTCAAAGGTGGAGTTTGAACCTAGGTCTTCCTGACTCCAGGTCCAGTACTCTTGCCACACTGGCTCTACATCTTTCGTCTAACACTATCATTTTGAAGTTGAGGAAACTGAGCCCTAGAAGAGTTAAACGATTTGCCCAAGGCCACACAGGCCATGAGTGGTAGAAAGAGGATGAAGTCTCAAATCTTAATCTCACCCCAGTGCCTGGTCTGTTATGATGTAGTGAATGAACAAATGAATATGAATAATTGAAATATATTGCCCCAAAGCAAGAGAGATGATGGCCCCATTGAGCTCTGCCTTCAAAAGACAAGACCATTGATCTAGTGCTCAGTTCTGGGTCTGGCATTTTTGTTGTTTTTTTAAAAATCTGTATCTTTTGTATTTATATCACATTCACTTCTGAATGTAACCCTCTTCCCCAACCCTATGCAGTAAGTCTTTCCTTGCAACTGATCTGAGGACTTACTAGACCACCTCTGAAGAGAGGAAAAGAGCCCATGCTTGCATCTCCAAAATGCTAGCTGTGAATGAGGAGCAGACAGGCCCCCAGAAGTGCTGCCAAGGCTGAATGCTCTTTTGCCCATCTCTGAGAGGGATATTGGGTTAGAATTATATCTATGTGCCATACCTCAGATATCTGTCTAGTCTAGAGATTCAGAAGGAAACCTACTTTCCCTGGTCACTCCTAAGAAGAAAGGTAGCTTACATTGATCAACTTAACTCCTTCCCCCCTGATTCTGCTTCCACAAATAACATCACAGAGAGTGAATAACAAGTAAATACATTTACCTAAGTAAATACCAAACAGAAATCGGAGAAGTTATACAGATTAAAATATATGAGCAAATGAGCACTTCAGCTAGAAATGAGATGTGACTTCAGCTCAAATGGTTAAGAGAGAAAATAGCTTTCCTTCTCTATCTCTTTCTGTTGGCTCTTCCTGTAGAGGGGCCGCTATCTCTCCGCTGGCACCATGCCTGCCCTCAGACCTCTCATAAAGCCTAAAATCATCAAGAAGCAGACCAAGAAGTTCATCCGGCATCAGTCCGACAGATATGTCAAGATCAAGAGAAACTGGCGTAAACCAAGAGGCGTTGACAACAGTGTGCGAAGACAATTCAAGGGCCAGATCTTGATACCCAATATTGGTTATGGAAGCAATAAGAAGACAAAACACATGTTACCAAGTGGATTCAGGAAGTTTTTGGTACACAATGTCAAAGAGCTGGAAGTGCTGATGGGCAACAAATTTTACTGTGCCGAGATTGCTCACAATGTGTCCCTCCAAGAATTGGAAAGTCATTCTTGAGAGAACGGCTCAGCTAGCCATCAAGATTACCAATCCAAATGGACCGAGGAGTGAAGAAAATGAGTAAAATACTTTGCACACTTTTATTTGTGTTAAATAAAGCTTCCAATTACTACCATCAAAAAAAAAGAGAGAGAGAGAGAAAATAAATGTTTTCACCCAGAAGATGTCCATTCTAGCAGTATCCAGCATTTCAAGCAAGTCCAAGAGACAGAATGGGACCCCACTTCTCATGAATGTCGCAAATCTTTCTCCATCACCCCCCCTTAGTCCCCATGTCTTTCCCAAGTAACTCAGAAACCTATTAAATATGCAGTGTCAAGGTAAACATTTTTTCTGTCAATCAGGTATCCTCTCCCTCCATATGCAGCACCAGGCTGTCCCTCCCTCATCTTGCTTGGGTGGGAGAAAAAAAAAAGTTTTCACATCATGCTGTGAGTGCCACATTTTAGAAGGACAATCAAGTTGGAATGCCCAGGATGCTGAGGGAATTCAAAACCTTGTCATGCAAGGATGATTCACAGGAACTTGTAACATTTCGCTTGCAGGAGAGAAGGCTCAGGGGACCACAACTGCTGCTTTCAAGCATTTGGAGAGATGTTACTTTAAAAAGGTATTAAACTTGTTCTGCTTGGCCACACAGCGCAGAACCCAGAGCGATGAATAGAAGACAGAAGGAAACAGAATTTGACTCAATACAAAGACAGTTTCCTGACAGAGCCTTCCTAAAATGAAACAGACTGCCTTGGGAGGTGCCAAGTTTCCTTCAATGGAGACCTTCGAGAGGATAGCTTATCAGAGATGCTGTAGATTGTATTCCTTCTCATCTAGGTTGGACCTGAACCCCCTTCCAACTCTAACATTCTTTGTTCCTGTAAAATAGCTTTCATTAATGACTGGGAAGGGGTGGGATGTCAATTTGCTATAGAACCACTTGGTTTCCCAAAAGTTCCTCAGATGGGTAATAAAAGTGCTGAAACTCTAAATCTAGGGATCCAGCTCTTAGTCCTCTGACCTGACCACTGTCATATATTATCTGAGCCTAAAAATATTTCAGAATAAACACATTTGTCTAGAAAGCCAGAAAAATCATACCATTTCTGAGGGGCACTTATAATTATAACTTCTTAAGTCCTTTCCAAGCCTTCCCCCCTCTTTCCAGATTCTGGAAGACTGACTACATGGCTTTCACAACAGAGATAGATATCCTAATAATAGCAGAATAAAAATATCAGCTGTTATAGTGTTTATAATTTTTACTGTTTGACTTTGGAATGAATTGCAAAAGAAACACAAACTAAATCAATGCAGTGGGGAAAGTGTTAGAGGTGAAGTCAGACAACTTAGGTTCTACCAGTTCTACCACTGACTTCTGTCACTTAACCGCACCTTCAAACACTCTCCCTCTCCCAAAATCCAATCTACTGCTGTCTCCTATTGATTCTCCCTTCAAAACATCTCTCAGATATGCCCTCTTCTCTCTTTCGACACTCCTATTACCTGGTGTAAGCTCCTGTTATATCACACCTGGACTATGACAATAGCCTGCAGCTGGGTCTCCCTACCTCAAATCTCTCCCCACTCATCCTCTACTCATCTATCAAACTGATCTTCCTAAAGTACAGGTTTAATAAACTCCAGCTGTTCCTTATTACTTACAGAATCAAATGCAAAACCTTCTGTTTGGCTTCTAAAGCTCTGCTTAACCTGGCCCCTTTCTACCTTTCCAGTCTTCTTACACCTTATTCTCTTCCACCTACTCTACAGTTTAGTTACACTGGTCTCCTTGCTGTTCTTTGTGCATGGCATTTCATCTTCCACCTCTGTACCTTTTTACAAGCTTTCTCCCATGCCTGGGATGCTCTCTTCCTTCACCTCTGGCTCTTTGCTTCCCTGGCTTCCTTGGCTTCCTTGAGGACTCAGCTCAAATCCTACCTTTTGCATGAGGGCTTTTCTAGACCCCTAATTTACTGATACCTTCCTCTCTGAGACTGCCTTCCATCTACTCTGTATATATTTTGGGGGGTGGAGCCAAGATGGCAGAGTGAAGCCAGCATTTTTGCCAAGCTCTCCAAACACACCTCTTCTACAACAACTTAAAAAATGCACCAAACTGAATTCTGGGCAAGAAAGACAACAAAAAATCACAGTGAATCATTTTTCGAGCCTGGGGTACTTTAGGAAGGTCCACGCTGGGACAGAGGCTGGTTAGGAGCTCAGCATGGTAAAATAGTCACCACTGTGGCAGCAGCAGGCTGAACACCTAGTTCAGTGCCAGTTCAAAAAGAGATCCCTGGAGACCCTTGTGTGAGTGCTTGGACCAGGACTGGGTGCTGTTTGGCAGCGCTGCCACCCTTTACCCAGTGCCAGATCACAATTCCAGGGTGGAGAAGAGCAGTAGCAGTCACAAGGAAGTAGGGGGCTTTACCTGGAGGGCAGTGGAGTAGGAGGGCAGTGACCAGACCTCCCCCCAGATCATACCACTTTGAGAACACTGAAAACTTACAGGCCCCCAATGAGCTGTGAAAACAGCAGAGACATAAAAAAGAAGAAGAAGAAGAAGGAGAAGAAGGAGAAGAAGGAGAAAGAAGAAGAAGAAGAAGAAGAAGACGACGACGACGACGACGACGACGACGACGACGCTGCTTAGGCCAGTCATCCCCTCACAGGTACGCAGAGCCCAAATCTAACATAAAGTCCAAAGTCAAGATACAGACTAGAAAATGAGCAAACAGCAAAAAAAAAGAACCATAAAAAGTTACTATGGTGACAGGGAAGCCCAAGAGACAAACTGAGAAGAAGACAATGACTAAAAAACATCTGCAAGCAAAGCCTCAAAGAACAATACTCTGTATATGTCTTGTATATACCTAGTTATTTACATGTGGTCTCCCTTCATTAGAATGTGAACTCCTTGAGGGCAGGAACTAATCTTACCTTTCTTTATATCTTTAGTACTTAGCACAGTCCCTGGCACATAGTAAGCACTTTATAAATCTCTTTTGATTGATTTCTTGATTCTATGGCTTTGGGATTATGTGTAACGTATGGATTACTGAAGGTTTTCAGTAAACTTTGATATCATAAGAAGTGAAATGTCATGGCTAATAGCAATTGCACAGTGACAGAAAGGTCAGCAATGCCCACGAAAGCTACTGCAGTCTTTAGATATATAAAGGTGACTTTCATCTCTCATTCAGTAGTGACTGCGCCTCTGCTCTTGGTGCTCCTTGAGCCCCTGGAAGGAATCTGATGACTCAATGGGTGTGGGCAGCCTAGGAATTAGGTTGACCTCCCATGTGGAATTCCAGGGTGGGCTGGCCTACACTGGAAATAAAATCTTCACCACATGCTAAATGCAAGGTCAGTTGAAGGATCTCCTAAAGAAATACACATCTTACTTAGACATAAGCAGAAGAATTATCTCTCAAAATTGGCAATAATTTCACATCTCTCTAATGCAGTTGTGTAGAAAGTTGACCAAAGAGGTAGTGTTATTGCTTGATGGTCTCAGCTCTTTGTGTCTTCTCTTAAAGTTATTGAATATGTTTCATGGCCAAAATAGCATCTACCCATCATTTCTCTTTCAACGATACAGATCTGCTGACCTCAGGGTGCTCTGAAGAAAAACAAAGGGTTCCCAGTTAACTTTAAAGTGGTGAAAAAACAAGGCAGATTTCTGCATCTCTCTGAGAAAGAGAAACATGAACCAAAAAAAAAATACTCAATAAAAGATTGAAAATTAATGCCTTGCTGTATTCTCCTTTTCTACTTAAATTAAGTCAGAGGACTTGACTTATAACCATTCTAGACACTGACTTAAGAATTGGGCTTCTTCTTTGGAGTATGTGCATATAATGAGTTTAAAAGTGTGGAATAAAAAAAAAGAACCCTGAATAGAAATCAAAAGGCCTACATTCTAGGCCCAGCTGGGAACATCACCTCTCCAGGCCTCAGTTTCCTCAAGAAGGACCTGAGTCCAAGTCCTGACTCTGCGGCTTAGAGCCTGTGTGACCTCGGGAAAACTACCTCTTTAGGTTTCTGTTTCCTTATCTGTAAAATGTGAGGGTTGGATTTGAAGGTCTCTATAATCCATTCCACCTGTATATTTGTTATCCTCTGATACAGAACTTGGACTAGTTGATTCTAAGTTCCCATCTAGCTCTAACACGGTGAATTCTATGTAGAATCAAAAATGATTTTGCTTTTATGTCTTTTCTTTATAAATGATTTTTTGATTATCCATTGTTTTTTTTGTTTTGTTTTGTTTTGTTTTTTTGCTAGGCAATAAGGTAAAGTGACTTGCCCAGGGTCACACAACCAGTAAGTGTCAAGTGTCTGAGGCTGGATTTGAACTCAGGTCCTCCTGACTCAAGGGCCTGTGCTCTATCCACTGAGCCACCTAGCTGCCCCATTTTTACGTCTTAATAAAGAAACTATATCCAAAGGCTTTCTCTCATCCTTGGCAACAAAAAGATCATAAATGAAAAGCAACTGACCCCAGCTCTGACACTATCTAGCTATGTGACCTTGGGTGAGTAATCTTATACTTCTGGGCCTCAGTTTCATCAAATGTTAAATGAGGGAGTCAAGGTAATATCTGAGGTTCCTTCCAACTCTAAAATTCTGTCCTATCCTTTCTATCCACCACATGACTTTTACTAATGCAAAACTAACATAAGATGAATTATTTAATCAATAGTTTAGCAAAATATACTTCTATTATGTTGTCCTCAACCCTGAAGATTACTTTGCTTCTGGTTGATATCTTAAGTTCCTTAACCTCTCTGATTCTCAGTTTCTTTATCTGTAAAATGGGAATAATAATACTTCTGATACCTACCTCAATCAATTAACAAGAACTTACTATGTACCAGGCACCATGAATCAAGTGCTATATAAATGTGAGTTATGGGGATATAAGACATGTACAAAGCATATATAAAGCAACAAAGAAAAATATAAGAGAATTTACATATGCAATTAGGTACTGTCCCTTTTGTATCCATCATCTCAGCATGCCAGGGGCATGCTGGTAAATGTTTAACAGCTTCTCAAAAAAAATGTGACAAGACAAACTTTTAAGTTTAATTTGTATTATTAACATTTTCTCCATCATTTTCTTAAGTCTAGGCAATCAACAAAAAAAATATGCCAAGCCCTGATTGATAACATTTGTAGATTCTGCAGTATAAATGCTCCCACTTAAATTAAACAACTGGCTCTCATGATCCAGTATGAGCTGGCTTCAGCACAACCCTGATTATAGTTATTATTCCTATTAATATTATCAGAGAAATAATAATATAGCTCTCCACAACAACCTGATATCTGAAATTCAAGCTCATTCTGGCTAATTGATGACATGGTCATGGAACTAGGTTGTTTACTCTTACCAAATAGAGCAATGAGGACTGTAACCCAGGGGTGGATGAGGCTTTGCCCCAGCACACTACCACCTGGGATGGTGAATTTCCTCCCCATGACAGTGTACTTGAACACTTCCTCCCATAGCAAATGGTACCCCTAAACCCCATTTTTTGATCCTCTGGAGGTGCAAGGCATAATCATCCCCACCTAGGGAATGGATCACCACCTTCTGGCACCACTATATTCCTCCATGAGTCTGTCTTCCATGCCACTTCATATCCCACTTCCTGCCCATGGAACTCTCCTTCTGCCAGCATACTCGTTGGCACCCCAACCGAATTTGCCCTGTGTTCCATTTCTACTAGTTACAATTCCACAAATATTCATCAATAACCTTAGCTGTCCTAAAAATCCCATTTTTCCCCTCTGGTGATAGATGTCTGGTGAGAAGAACTAATATAATTGTCATTATATTGAGTACCTCTCTGACAATTAGACTATACCTTTTTTCCCCCAAATTTTAAGATTAGCTGATTATTTCTTGTAACAGATGCTCATCTTGTTATTATTGATAATCTCCCAGCCAAGTTACATGTCTGCAAATCATAGAACACCACTAACTTGGAAGAATCCAAATTTCCAGTGAGAAATGAAAATAGAAAGATGAATATGAGTAGGCTAATAGCAGCACATTGTCAATTATGTCTACCAGAAAAAAAACCCTCAAAAATACATATGACTAGAAAAAGAGATGGACTGGTCATATAATAATCAGAATGAGGAGTCCAGGACCTCTTATTCTTTTTGTATTTTCTCTCACTTGGTGACCTGATCAAATTTCCGTAAGTTCAATGACCATATTTAGGTAGATAACTCCTAGATCTATATACCCAGCCACAGACTTTCTTGTGAGTTCCAGGCCGCCATCATCATGCTTACTAAACATCTTGAACTGGACTTCCCATAGGAATAGGCACTGAAGTTGTGATTTAATTGATAAAAAGGGAACTCCATGATAAGAAAACTACATCCACCAATGCGAGGAAACAACTTCTTTAATTTATTTTCTAGAGAATTGTCTAGACCACTGTGAAGTTAAGTACCTAGCATGGTTGCACAGACCATATATATCACAGGGGGAATTAGAACCTAGTCTTTCTGCCTGCCTTTGAAGTCATTTTTCTATTCACTATGCTATGGCTCCATCTTTATGGATATCTATGGAAAGCCCACAAGCACTTTAAACTTAACAAGTCCAGAGCAGAAATCTTTCAACCCAAACTCACCGCTCTTTTGAACTTCCCTATAATAGTAGAGGCCATCACTATCTTTTGGTCACCCAGGTTCACAACTTTGGCTCCTTGCTTTTCCACGCTCTACATATCCAATCAGCTGCCAAATCTTGTCATTTCTATCTTCACATTTTTCACATACATCGATTTTCTAAGTTCACTCAACCACTACTCTGGTTCAGACCCTCATCATCTCTTGCCTGATCTATTGCTAAGCCTTCTATTAGGTATTCCTATCTCAAAACAATTAGATGGTTCAGTGGTTAGAGTACTGGATCTGGAGTTAGAAAGACCTGAGTTCAAATCCTACTTGCTAGCTGTGTGACCCTGAGCAAGTCACTTACTTTCTGTTTGCCTTAATCCACTGGAGAAGAAAATGGCAAATCACTCCAGTAGCTTTACCAAGAAAGCTTCATTCAGGATCACAAAGAGTCAGACATGATTGAACAACTAAACAACAACAACAAGCCTCAAGACTCTATCTACCATCATCAATCTTCCATTCATCGGCCAAAGTGATTTTTCTAAAGCACAGATCATACCATGATACATACTCCCTTATTCAACCAACTACAATGGCTCCCTATTACCTCTGTGATTAAATAGAAACTTCTTTTTTTGGTACAAAACTGGCCCCTTCTTAACTCTTATAGTCTTCTTATACATTATCCCTTCCATTTACTCTATGGTCTAGTCTTATTGGCCCACTTGCCATGTCAGCTCTGATGCTCCATCTACCATCTCCATGCCTTCCAACTCAATAGTCTCACTTCTATCTTATGAAACTCCAGATTTCCTTCAAGACCGAGCCACTTCTTGCAAGAAACCTTTTCTGATCCCCCTGCTGCTAGGGTCTTCCTTCCCAAAATGACTTTATATAGACACTTAAAACCATAGGATCATAACCTTAGAGATGGAAGAGACTTTAGGGTCCAACCCCATTTTATAGATAAGGAAACTGAGCCTTCAAAAGGTTAAATGGCTAAATCAGAGTCACACAGCTGAAAGAGAATGCTGCACTTGGAGGCAGCTGAATACCTGAGTTTACACCCTGTCTCAGACCCTTCTAGCTGTGTTCCCTCCCTAGTCCCCCTCCCCCATCCAGGACAAGTCTCTCAATCGCTCTGGGCCTCATTTTCCTCAATAATAGTAGTAGAGGACAACAGCAGCACCTATGTGTGTGGTTTGTTGCAAGAATCAAATGAGATTATATACACATACATACACACACACATATACACACACACATATATCGTTGCCTACTCTCAACTGAGTAAATTTCAGACTCCTCTGCTTAGCATTCAAGGCCCTTCCTAATCTGGCACTAGCCTTATTTTTCCCTCTCTGCATATTCAACGTGCTAGACAAAGTGGAGCTAGTATAAAGTTATGGTCCAATTTTATTACATTTGGTTTTAACGCAAGGAAAAATCCCCTTATAACAAAAAACTGATACATAGACAAAACATTATCACATCCTTCCTATTTCAAGTTTCAAGTTTCATACATCAATACAAAACGAAATGTGGGGTAGTTGCCTGGAATTGCTGGGCATGTGGCTTTGACCCCTATTCAAAACTTTAAAAATCTCTTTCTAATTCAGGATCTCAAGTACTTACTTACTTGTTAAATTTGTTTTTGCTTTCAAATGTCAAATGAAAATATCAGTTACTTCAATTAGAACGTGGAGTGCTGCAGAATTCTTTTGGTAAGCATCACTAAGTAAGCATAATAAAGCATCCCCTTCCCTCTGTCATGTCATTTTTTTCTGGTTAACATTCTTTTATTCCTTACTCACAGCTCCAGTTCCCAGAATTATCACTTAGATTTCTGTCCTTTATTCTCCCACCACTCCCCATCTCCAGCTAAACAAAAGAGAAAAATGGCCTCTGCTTACAACCCCAAGCTTATGGCTAAATATAATTCAGATTCATTACTATGCTGTAGTTTACAATCAGTATGTCACTATGAGAAAGAGCACTAGCCAGTGAAATTAATTTTAATTGCATTAACAATACTTGGCAAATCTGTTCCAGGCAAACCTACAAGGGTTATTCACTTATTTTTGTTTAATATCACATAATCTCTGGATATTTCTCCTTCCAACTCAGAACAGTTAAGAAAAAATAAACAATATAGTAATCACAACTGACAACGCATGCAACATTCAGCCCCAATAGTTCCTCACATCTTTGCCAAAAGGAAGGATTATTTTTCTCTAGGAGTTGTACTCAAGATGGTGGAGAGGGAACAGAAAAGTCCAGCTCTCTCCCAATAATTCCAGAAAGGATTTTAGAAAAATAAAAATAAAAAGGACATAATCAAGAAATGATCAAGACATCCAAGGGGAAACTATAGTAAGTGCATTTTTCCAGCCCAGGTCCCCACAAAGAGACAGTCAGAAGACTAGGAGCACTTGGTCCAGTCAGAAAAGTCTTGCCTAAGAACCTAGCATATAGCAACCTCCCTTTCAGGAGGACCAGGAGCAATCTAGGGAGCTGTACAGCCAGGAGTAGGGAGATGGAGAACAGAATCTAGCCAAGAATATCTGGTGCCTTTATCTGTGATGATCCGAGTCCAAAATGGGGTCAGAAGACTATGGTGCCAAGACCTGGAGAACAATAGTTAGAGTGTACTCTGATCACAAGACCCCAGTGAAGACTGACCCTCTCATTCCAAAGAATGTTTCACCATTCCTTCCAGAAGCGTAGAAAGACTATCTCTGTAATAAAGTCCCAATTGAAGAACTAAAGCAGGAAAAATGAGGAAACCCAATAGAAGACCAACAATGAAGAAATACGATGGAACAAGGGATATTTAAAACCCAATTCCTGAAGAAGGAAATAACTAACTCTACATTGGAATAACCCAAAGAACAACAACAACAATAACAACAACAATCTCTTTTTAGTCCTTTATTCCGGCCTGAGTTTCTGCTGAATAAAGGGAAAAATACGAAACAGGAAGGTGGAAGGCAATGGCCTGGTCTTCTTTCCTTCATTTTGTTCTTGACTGCCAATCAAAGGGGATCTTAGAAGAGAAGTAATGAGCTTAATAGCTCATTATAGCTCTTGTATTTTCTAGTTGTTGTTTTTTTTTCTTTGGTAGAGCATCCCTAAAGGGTTATGAGGACACATAATGCCAATTGGGGACGTAAAAAGGAGTTCAAAGGCATTTTCTAACTCTAAGTCATATAATTATCTGGGACAATGGGCTTTGAATCAGTACCAAATATTTATTGTTAGGTCATTTCAGTCATGCCCTATTCTTTGTGACCCCATTTGGGGTTTTCTTGGCAAAGATACTGGAGCAGTTTGCCATTTTCTTTTCTAGCTCATTTTACAGATGAGGAGCTGAAGCAAGCAGGATTAAATGACCAAACACAGCCCTACCCACATTTCAAAGTCTGCTTCAAATGCCCTCTCCTCCTTGAAATCTCTCCAATGAATCCTTCTCAGTGGGTCATCTATCCCTCCTAATATTTTTTACTTTAATTTTTTTCATTAATAAAAATTCACCTTCTCTACCCCCTCACTCTTCTCCCGTTAAAATAGAAAGGAAAATAAAACCCTTGTTACATACATTCATAGTCAATCAAAACAAATTCTCATATTGACCATATCCAAAACATAGGGGTGTGTGTGTGTGATCTCTATAAAGAGATATATCTTGACATAGAGATAAATACAGATAAATGTAGATATAGACATAGATATATAGATATGAATAGAAATATGGATATGAATATAGCTATATGCCTCCTGAGTCCTTCACCTTTGTTTTTAAATTTTTCTTTTATTTTGGACTTCATGAACAACCAAAAAACTCCACATAAAAAATAGAACATGAAAAGAGGATTAGGGCAATTAGGTGGTCTAGTGGATACTGTGCCAGGCCTGCAGTCAGGAACACTTGACTTCAAATCCAGCCTCAGAAACTTACTAGCTGGGTGACCCTGGGCAAGTCACTTAACCCTGTTTGCCTCAGTTCCTCATCTATAAAATGAGCTGGAGAAGGAAATGGTAAACTATTCCAGTTCTTTGCCAAGAAAACTCCAAAAGGGGTCACAAAAAGTCAGATATGTCTGAAAATGACTAAACAAAAATTTTTTAAAAGATTATTATATGAAATGGCATGTCTCTATTTTACACAGCTTATGATTTTGCCACTTTATAAAGCACTCATCTTGATGTAATACTTTGTCTTACAGTTATTTGTGTATGTGACATATCCCTCTACTTAACCGTACCTCTACAAGGTAAGGGTCTGTGTCTTAGCTAAAGGTGGCATCTTCTCCTGCATCCTGGCATAGCACGATGTTCTGCACACTGTAAATTACTATTTGTTGAATTGAACTGACTTTAAGTCCCAGCTCTGTCAATTTCTCACAGTGTGACCTAGGTCAAGCCATTTTGCCTCTGTTTCTACATCTATAAAATAAAGATGATAAGAATACACGGAGGCAGATATGATATAGTTGGAGATTTGGAGACAAAAGACCTGAATCGTGATCCCAGCTTAACTACTTCCTGGCTGTGTGACCACGGGCAAGTCACTTTCCCTCCCTGATTCCTTGCCTCCACATCTTCAAAATGAAGGGGCTGGCCTAAATCAGTAATGTCAAACTCAAATAGCAATGGGGACCGCTATGCTGAAGGGGCCGCATATTGACTCAGAAAACCACATTTTAATGTTATCTGTTTCTACTGAATTTTTATTGTTACAATTTTCCCAATTACATTTCAATCTGGTTCATGTCACACTGAAGAATATTGCTGGAAGCAATATAGTGAGTCTGGCACCTCTGAGGTCCCTTTCAGCTCTCAGTCTATGATCCTTTGTTGTTGTTCAGTTGTTTTAGTCATGTCTGACTCTTCATGACCCCATCTGGGGTTTTCTTGGCAAAGATACTGGAGTGGTTTGTTATTTCCTTCTCCAGCTCATTCTACAAATGAGGAAACTGAGGCAAACAGGGTTAAATGTCCGGGGTCACACAGCTAGTAGGTGTCTGAGGCCGGATTTGAACTCAGGAAGATGAGTCTTCCTGATTCCAAGGCTGGTACTCTATCCACTGTACCACCTAACTGCCTATGATCCTTTCCTATGCTCCTATACTATCCTTTATGACTTCCAGTGTTATTTTGAAAATCAAAAGTTCTGTAAGACATTTTAGAAATGTGATCTACTCTTAGTATTCTGCCACCATCATATACTTATCAAAAAGAAGCATTAAAGTAGGAAAGGGAAAAAAAGATCACTCATAGGGACTCTGGCTGAGATACCATCTGACTTAAGCTTTGCCTTGAGTTTTAAAGAAATTGTCAAGAATCAGTGATAAGAATCAATACCATCACAACCTGGCAACCCCTGAAATGATGTATTCAATGGTTAGTTTCAAAATGCTTAGCTGAAGAGAAGGATGAAATACCAAATGTAATCTTTCAGTTCTAAGCCCACATAAGGAACTTCTTTTTCCAGATCAAAACAAGACAGCTACCACAGGAAGGACTTGGGTATACCACAAATCTCACACTTGGGTAAAAAAAAAAAATCCACTTCACAAGTACACAAGACAGAGGTGCATGGTTAGACAGCAGTTGTTCAGAAAAAAAAAAGATGTGGAAGTTTTAATGTACTGCAATTTCAATATGAGTCAGTAGTATGACAGAGAAGCCTAAAAAGCTAATTGATCTTGGGCTCCATTAAGAGGTCCAGAGATTTCAAGGCTAGGCAGGTGGTAGCCCCACTCTACTCTGCGTGGGTCAGACCTCCCCTGGCTATTGAATTCAATTCTGGGCACCCCATGCTGAGAAGGACATTGATCAACTGCAGAGTGTTCAGAGGAGGGCAATCAGGATGTTGCCTTGAGTCAATGTCATGTAAGAATCCTTTGAAGTAACCTGGCATATTTAGCTTGGGGAAGAGAAGATCCAAGAGGAACATGATAAGGGTCTTCAAGGTCTTTTGAAGGGATGTTATGTGGAGAAAGGATTTGACTTCTGTTATTTGGCTCCAGAGGGCAGAACCAAAACTAATGGTTGGAAGTCTCTAAGAAGCCAATTGAGCCTTGATGCCAACAATTGGAGCTGTCCAAAAGCGGAATGGGATGCCTTGAGAGGTGCCCAGGCCTTGGAAGTCTTCAAGCAGCATCTGGACAACAATTTGTTACGTATATTCAAGTAGGGATTCCTTTTCTGTATAGATTGGATTAGACGGCCAGTAAGTCCCTTCCAACTCTCAAAATTCTGTGACTTAACAATTACAAAATGTGCTGATTCTGTTGACTTTGAGGAGCAGGATAGATTTAATCTCAGAACACTCACTTACTTCAAGTTGTGTCCATTCACTGACACTTACTTTCCTTCCAAAATGTCCAGTGGTCATTTCTTTCAGTGGAGTATTAAAGCACAGTCTTGTAGCCTTCTTTCTCCTTGCTTTCCACCCCCTCCCCCAAAGGAAATTCCAAAGGAAAGGTCAGTGGCCTAATTTATCTCTATTCCAGTTCTCTTTGCCCTGACTTCTATCCTAGTGAATTTTCTCAGCTCTAGGGGCAGGCTGAACTTGAGCCCCTCTCTGCCAGAATGAATTAGGATCTTTGAAGGAAAACTCTGTCTTCTCAATAATAATTCATATTTCTCTAGAGCAGAAGTTCTTGACCTGGGGGTCCACAAACTCATTTTTAAATGACTATCTCAATTTGATTATATTCCTTGGTAAGCCTAGGTATTTTATTTTATACATTTACAAATATTTTATACATTTACAAATATTGTTCTGAACAGGGGTTGAGAGGCTTTACCAATGCCAAAGGGTCCATGATACACATTAAAAAAGAGGTTAAGAACCTCTGGTCTAGAGTGTAAAGGCCTGCGAAGTGCTGTCTTCACTACAACAACCCTGTGAGATAGTGGAAGTCTGTAATTTTTTTTCAATGAACAAATATTTATTTTCTCTACTACTCCAAACTGAAAGAAAAAAAAAACCGAAACCCTTATAACAAATATTTGTAGTTAAACAAAATAAATTTCCACATTGGTCATGTCCAAAAATGCATGTCTCATTCTGCATCTTGATTCCATCACTCCTCTGTCAGGAAATGAGTAGATGTCTTATTTTCCCCATGTTATATGAAGAGGTTTGATAGGGAATCCTTACCAGCTTGATGAAGCTTCAGGAAGATGAGCCTTTATTTGGGACTTTTATTACATCTCTTTACAGAAAATATCTACATGCCTGTTGGTGCTCCCTTGAGAGGGTTAAAATGTCTCCTAGACTTAGATACCTACCAATCTACTGACACTTCATTGAGGAGGAGTAATTAAGTCTCAGCATCCAGAGGCAATTTGACTGACTCAGGCTATTGTAGACTAAAACTAGCCCTTTGCCTGGTCCATAGAAGGGGGTTTTGAGGCAATGGAAATGTTGTGATTGCCCCAGTTGCTCAAAATGGGGTTACTCAGATCCAGGACGAGTGTTGATCACAAACAGCTGGAGACAAAGAGAACTGGAGCAGAAAGAAAGACTTGGACCTCGGTGAATGAGTAGGTGGAGTGGAAAGTGGAGGGGAATGATGGCCTGGGGGGGGATCCAAAGACTCTACTCTGCATGACCTCCCCGTTGGAGCAGTTAATGGCAGTTTAAGAGAATAATAACCAAGACCTCACCCACAGGATGAAAAGGGAGTTTGTCATAGATCCACCCTCTAGGAAAGTCTAGAGCATAGGTTCCCAAAGTGGGTGATATTGCCCCCTGGGGGGCACATGGAATGATCCAGGGGAGTGGTAGTAGCCTCACATGCAATTGGGGGTGTTGAATAAAAATAAGGGGGTGGTGGAGGCATAAGAAAAGAAGATAAGAAAATTTTGAAAAACTGTTCGTATATGTTTTATCTGTTGTATAACAGAGTTAAAGTCATAGTGATTACATTATTTTCCAAATAAACATACAATTAAGTTATACCACCAGTGGTCAAGTCTGCTGACGGGTCTTAACAAACAAGTGTTGGCAAGCGAATGTGTCACACATTGTTGGGAAGTCCAGCATGCATTGGCAGGAATATGTGCATGTAATGACTTGTTTACAATGTGATACTGTATGGTTACATGACACAATATTGCATCATCAAAATTTCAATGCAGGAAAAAACTCACAAATTTACAATAAATTGTTAAATTTAAGATGCATCATTTTTTAAAAAAATTTTTTTGAAATGACACAAATTTCAAAAAACCATTAAAGGACTAAAGAAAGTAGATTTCCAGGGGGTCACTGAGTAATTTTTAAGTTTGGGAACCTCTGGTCTAGAGCCACATAACCAATTTCCTAAATGATTTTCAGGACCTAGTCTTATGGAGAAAGAAGAGTGTGACCATGCCAAGTTCCAGTCCCATAGAGAGAAGAGGACTGAGCCTATGGCCCCAGAGCTTGATGAGCACACACCACAATTAATGAAGAAGATCAAACACCTAGTCTTTATCCATTGCAACTCTTAATGTTCTTTGGACACTGCAGGTCCATGGTAAGGTGACTGCCTCTCTATTAACTCTGGGTTCATTTTCCTTCTTAGAGAATTTCCAGCCTTAGGGTAGTATTATGAGACTGGAAAACTGTATAAAGGTCTCAGGAGTGAATGGGGCTCAGAGGGACAGGAGAGAAGGCTTATATAACTAGGATCATAATTCTTTTAAAAATATTTCAACTTTAAATTTAAAAAAATTATTAGTATCCTTGGTTTTACATTATCTTTATTTCCAAATATGTCCCTCCCCCTTAGAGTATTCCCTTATAACAATGACTAAAAAATAAACAGGAAAAAAAAGGCAGTTCAGCAAAACTAGTAAATACATCAGATGAATCTGACAGTATGTGAAATATTGTGTACCCATAGATTATCCCCACTTTTATGAAGAAATGAGGGAGGTATATTTTCTCAAATTTGGGGGTCCAAGCTTGGTCATTATGATTATATAACATTTGATTTAATTTTACTCTTCTTTCCATTAACATTATTATATTCATTGTGTATACTGCTTTCCAAGTTCTACATCAGTTTATCTACCATGTTTCTTTGAATTCTTCATATTAGTCATTTCTTATGTCACAGTAATATATGTGGAATATATATTACTATATATGTGGAATGAAATTTTAATGCTTGCAGTTAAAGTCTTGCCTTCCTTTTCCTATTCATTCTTCCCTGGCATGGAAAAGCCCCACAGTTTAAGTACATACCCTAGAGTATAGGTTTCCTATGTCATTTGAAATTTCTCCTATAATTTTTGTTCCTTGAATTTTTGTGTGATGCTCTCTGACAACCTGGTATTCAACAAGCATTTTTTAAGCAATGACTAGGTGCCAAGCACTATACTAAGTGATGAGGATACAAAGAAAGGCAAAAACATGGTCCCTGCACTCAAGGAACTCAACATTCTAATAAGGAAAGACAACATGTAAATAACTGTGTACATACAAGATATATGGAGAGTAAATGAGAGATAATCTGAGAAGGAAGTCACTAGAAGTTGGTGTATTGGGAAAGATCTATGTGGAAGGTAGGTTTTGAGCTGAGTCTTAAAGGAAACAAGGGAAGCCAGGAGAAGGAGAGAAGGAGAGGAGAACATTGTTGGTATAAGGGACAGTCAGTGGAAAGGTAGAATCAAGAAACAGAAGGTCATATGCAAAGAGCGACAGGAACACTAATGTAGATATGAGGTGGCAAAGTGTGAGAAGACTGGAAAGGTAAGAATGTGCCAGGTTATGAAGAACTTTAAAAGCTAAATAGAGGATTTTATACTTAATCCTGGAGATAAAAGAAAGCTACTGGAGTTTATTAAGTAGGGGAATAACATAATCAGTCCTGTACTTCAGGAACATCACTTTGACGTTCAAATGAGTGGGACTTGAGATATTTTAGACAGGAGACCCAACAGAAAGCCTGAATGGTCTGGGCATGAGAAGGTGTCGAGGACCAGCACTAGGGTGGAGAACTGAGGATACACACGACAGATGTTCCAAAGGCAGAAATTACAAGACTTGGCAACAGATTGGATATGTAGTGTAATTGTGAGTGAGGAGTCTAAAACGATACTGAGATTGCATGTCTGAATGACTGGTGGAATAGTGGCGCTCCAAAATGTAATAGGGTATTTTTAGATGAGATGAGGGTTTTGGAGGAAAAGATACTGAGTTTTTTTGACAGGTTAAATTTGAGGTGCCTAAGCAAGATCCAATTTGAGATGTTGCAAAAGTAGTTGATGTTGAAGGAATGGAGTTCAGGAGAAGGATGAAGGTTGGATAATAATAAGGTTAACATTTATATAGCACCTACTATGTGCCAGGAACTATACTAAATGCTTTATAAATATTATCTTATTTGATTCTTACAACAACCCTGGGAAGGAGATGCTATTATTATCATCCCAATTTTATTATTGAGGAAACTGAGGCAAACAGAGGTTTATGTGCCCAAGGTCACACAGCCAGTAAATGTCTGAGGCCCCATTGGAACTCAGGTCTTTCTGACTTCAGGTCTGACACTCTATCCATTGTTCCACTAGCTGACTCTTAGCTACCTGTGTCACCTAGCTGGATAGATAGATTCGGGAATTGTTTGCATAGAGATGATGATTGAGCCCATGGGAACTGATGCGGATGCTAAGGGAGATAGTGAGAAGAGGGCCCAGTACAGACCCTTGAAGGACACCCATCGTTGTGGGCATGACTTACAGGGAGACTGAGGAGTAGTCAGAGAGATTAGAATGAGAATGGAGAGGAGTATCCTGAAAACCCAGAAAGGAAAGCCTATATAGAAAAAGAAGGTGGTCAATCAAGTCTGAAGATTGAGAAAAGACCTCTAGATTGGACATTAAAGAGCTCAATAATAAGTTTGGAAAGAGCAGTTGCAGTTAAAGGATGAGGTCAGAATCCACATTGCAGAGGGTTTAGAAAACAAGGAGAGGAGAGAATACGGAAATAGTTTTAATATTTCCTTTTGCTTTTACATCACGTTCATTTCTCCTTAACCAATCTCCACCCCTCCACCCCAACATTGAACCTTTTCTTATAGCCACAGAAACAAAAACCTCCTATATAAAATAAACCAGGATGGCAGCTGCATCTGCCTGTGCATACTGCACCTGAGGGCCATCATCCATCCCTACTTGTCTACCAAGAAGAGGATGGGATACTTCCCTTACAATTCTCTAAGACAAAAGGGATTCATAACAATTCATCAAAAGTCAATTGCTTTTTACTGTTATCAACAGCTTTGGATATTAAGGCCAACAGCGAGATCAAGCCAGAGAAGGACCTCTGGAGGGTTGGGCAGAGCCTTTTGTGAGGATTTATGGGAGGTCATGGATAAAGATTCACAAAGGATGAAAAAGCATCATGCAGGTTGTGATCCAGAAAGGCAGGGGATGAAATCATGTCTGCCTAGACATACCCAACTGTAAATCTAATTGGTAAAGAGCCCAGTTGAGGTCTTAAGGCAATTCAATGTCATCTCTAGAGTCCTGCTTTTGATATACTTGAAACCTTTAATGTCTTTTGGCATGTTGACAGATGCTAAGTATGTTTTGTTGCCTTGGCTTCTCTCAGGGAAGTATTTGGAACCTAGACTCTAGCCCAACTTGTTCATCCTTGGACTTAGCTCTTCCTGCCCATAGATCTACAAAGAGGCTGCAAACAAAATCATTTTAAATAATTCTAATAGTGGAGCAGAAGTATAGAATAGCGAATCAAAAGCTAGCTTGAGTATCTGAAAGATCTGGGTGCATATATTGCCCGAAGTGCATAGTAGCTGTATGGCCTTGGACAAGTCACTTAACTTTTCAAGAAAATTTGCAAATTTTTTTTTGGTAGAAGGACCTTACCAGGAAGCATAATTTCAACCTCCATTAGAGGTCATTTCTCCCTTTCCACTTTTAACCCCTCAAATCTTAGACTGGAAACAACCCATTGGGACCAGGTTCAATCTAATCCCCTGATACTAAGTTCATAATGGCTCACTTTTCATCTACTGTGGTTGCATTCAGTGTTTCTCAGTCACAAAGGTTTCCTGAGGCAAGGTCAGACAAAGGGCTATAGGAATAATGGAAGGTAGTGGATCATAACACTCACCTTGCCTTAAACATACAGATAACACTAGATACTGAGTTTTTTTGACAGGTTAAATTTGAGGTGCCTAAGCAAGATCCAAGAAAACAGTGGCTCCAGTTACTGAAATATTTCCCTTCCAAAAAAAAATAATAATAAAATGCAAAACCAAGGAAACATCACCTTATTCTTTCCCTTTATTCCTGTTCACACAGATGAGGCTCTGGGTTCAAATCTCTGCTCTGCCTTTAATTATCTGCATGCCTTTGGACAACTCACTCCACCTCTCTGGGGCTCAGTCTCTTCTTCTGTAAAATGAAAGGATTGGATTAGATGAGCTCCAAGATTCCTTCCAGACCTAAGTCTATGGCACTTTAATGTGCATCCCCAGCTTTTCCCAAATAATGCCCCTTAGAACCTGGCTTTTCCAGGTTCTTTCATAGACGGTCACACCATGTTCCAGCCAAACAGGCCCACTTACTGTTTTTACTGTCATAATCCTTGCCTTTGCAGGCTCCCCATGCTTGGAATGGCCTCCCTCCTTACCTCTGCCTCTTAGAATCCCATTTTATTCAGCCCTCAGCTCAAGACACCCCTACCAGAAGCTTAACTGTTCTCTTTCTCCCTCAGATGATCATGTACATAATTATCTGTTTATGTGTTCTTTGAAAATGCACCCCACCCCCACTCCCATCCCCAATGGAATATAAGGTCCTAGAGGACAGTGACTGATTTTAATTTTACCTTTGTATTCCCAGCACCTGGCATAGCATCTTGCACATAGTATGGGCTTAAAATACATGTTTGTTGTATTGGCTGGAAGAACAATATCCTTATGAAAGCAGATATGGCCTGCAGCTGCCAAATCTTGAGCACCGTAATCCCTCTAAACTCACTTTTTTCAGGTTGAGCTAATTGTAATCCAGAACTTGAAAAGTGTGCCCCGTATTTGTTAGGGTTCTAGTATTGACCCAAAATAGTAGTGTACAAATAATTCTAGATTATGCCTGGAAAAGGAGGTGGCCAGGTCACACGGCAAGAGGAAGGCACAGCAGATAGGCAGCTCCTGTCTGTGTGGGTGTCCACATGATGCCAGGAAACTGAGAGGAAAGCTCTAGCACGTTGGCTGACTCCTTGGGGCATATTTACCAGAGGACATGGACAAGTAACAGAATAAGAAGACAAGGGGAGGTTGTGATCTGCACTGTCAGAGACTCCGTATTAATGAGAGCACAGGTCTATTGAAGTATGATGTTTTAAAAATGTACAGGAAGTAGGCATGAACTCTGTTGTTTGTTGTTCAGTCATTTCAGTCGGGTCTGACTCTATGACCCCATTTGGGACTTTCTTGGCAAAAATACTGGAGTGGCTTGCCATTTCCTTCTCCAGCTCATTTCACAAATGAGGAAACTGAGGCAGAGTTAAGGGACTTGCCCAGGGTCACACAGCTGTAAGTGTCTGAGGCTGGATTTGAACCCAGGAAGATGGTTAGCTGCACCAAGCACAAAATTAGGAATCCTTTAAAAAAAAAAAAAGGCCCAGTGTCTAGAGTCTCATATCCAAAATGCAGCTGGGAACGTTTTGGGAGAGAACTGAGTTTGAATGTTTCCTCTGTGTGACCATGGGTAAGTCCCTTAACTCTTCCCCTATTCGAAGGGGAAGGTATACATTTTCTTTTCTTTTTTGTGTGAGGCAATTGGGGTTAAGTGACTTGCCCAGAGTCACACAGCTAGTGAGTGTTATTTATGCGTCTGAGGCCCGCATTTGAACTCAGGTCCTCCTGACTCCAGCGCTAGTGCTCTATCTACTGTGCCACCTAGCTGCCTCAAAGGTATACATTTTCAAGCATGCCCAATGTGAGAATTTGTTTTGCTAGACTGTGCATTTTTTATAAGGATTTTATTTAAAAATTTTTTTCCACTGGGGAAACAGAGTAAAATGCATGTAAAAAACATTTAAAAAGAAAGTTTAAAGAAAGTCGCTGTCAAAATTTCCTCAAAGACTAATAATAATAGTAACTACCTCACAGGGCTGTTAGGATGATCAGACTGGCTAATGTATGTAATGTGTTTTGGAAACTTTAAAGCACTATATAATTATCAACTTGGCATAGTAGAGTAAGCATCAGACACGGAGCCTGGAGACCCCATCCAAATCCCATCCTCAGACTCTTACTAGCTGTGCAACCATGGACAACTCACAGCCCCTCGTTAACTTATGTTTCCCAAGTTATAAAACAGGGATACTCTACTCCTAAGCACCTCCTAGGTAGTAAGTACTTCAACGAAAATGTTTGGCAAATCTTAAATGTTGAGTTTATTTCATTTTCTTGTATGAGGGGTCCACAGTGAAATCACACAGATAAAGATGGAGTGGAAGGCAGCTCTCTATATTTTAGGCTCAATCTCTCCATCCACATAGAACCTTTAGGAACAAGCATTTATATAGTGCCTACTCTGCACCAGACACTGTGCTACATGCTTTACAAATATTATCTCATTTAATCCTCACAAACCCGAGAGGCAAGTCCTATTATTATTATCCCAATTTTATAGTTGAGGAAATTGAGGCAGCAGTTAAGTGACTTGACCAGGGTCACATAGCCAGAAAGACTAGATTTGAACTCTGGTCTTTCTGACCCCAGGACCAGTGTTCTACGCATTCAATACTTGGCTGCTTGTGGAAAAGGTTACAGTGCAATTTTGTTCTCTTAAGACGGGTATGTCCTGAGGTTGGTGACTACACTAGGTATACTCCTCAGTACCAAGGGGTAGGCAACAGGCCATGAGAAACATCTGCTGGTATTTATCAAATAGGATGAGCCTTTTCTCAAGCTTCTTCAGTTACAGTGCACAAGCAACAGATCTCAGGATAATTTGGGAGTGGAGTAGAGAGGGCCAGGGGTAACTGGAACAAACACACATTGGGAATTTTCTAGTCTAGTTTCTGATATATCCATTGAAGAATTCCCAAACATACCCTCTTCAGTAAGATCTGGTCTGATATTATAACCTAAAGCACAAGCTTAGATCTGCCATAAGCCCATAGGACATAATTATTTCCAAAAGCCAATTTTCAAAAGAAATGTACCATTCTATTTCAGAAAGGTACATTATAAAATCACTTTGCATAAGAAAATCAAAGTAGATCCCCAGCTGTGCAGTTATTTTCGGCCCTTCATTGCCAGCTCTCGACTATTCTCTCCTTATTTTGTTAACTCAACATGTTGTTCAATAGACTTTGGTTACAGGTTAGCGTTGATCTTTTTTGTGTTTAAAAAAAAAAAAAAAGCAGCTGTCTCCTGGAACAATGTATCAGTACTAATAAGAACAGAGCCGTTACTGGGAAATAAAAATGATCCAAACTTTCTTCAAATTCCAACCATTTCAAGATCAAATTATGAATGATAACTTGTCCATGTTACCTGTCACTTCCTTTCTTTCACACTACCATGTCTCAAAGTGTGCATGCAGAACATTAACCAACATAATTCTCTATGGAGAGAATTTCCATTTATTTATTTATTATTATTATTATTATTTTTTTTTTTTGCAAACTCCATTTTAGAGGCAAGGGGTTAAACTGATTGAATTTTCACACAATTGAAATTATTGCTTAAAGTGCTTGGGTTGGTTACATTTTAAAAAATGAAAGTACAGATTATTTCAAATTAAAACTATAGGTATTAGCAACACAAATGGAAACTACATGGATACAGCAAATACTTCAGTTATGCAGAAACTGGAGGCAGAAATAAATTAATATAACACTGGAAAACAATTTACTAACGTAAATTGAGCAAGAAAAAATATACCTATTTTTCCCTGACCCACATCATTTACAAGGGCAAATTATTCATAATGGCGCCTATGAACACCTTGACTATGTAGCAAACAAGGGCAAAACATTGAGTGCATGATATTTAATTTCACACGAATATACAAAGTTGAACAAAAAGTAATGTTTGAAGATAAAATCCATCGGTGGCAAAATGTAAGAATCCATGTATCTAAAATAAGCCCTAAACCTCAGTTAGAACTTGATTCACCATTATGCAGCTCCACAAAATTAAATGTATAGGGAACGTTTCTATCATTTTTCCCACCTTATCTTCAGCTGCCTCAGTCTAGCAAGCCCCAAAAGGTACAGGCTTCATTTTCAGACACACCTTCCGCTGGTATTGTTCCTCACCCCTCCTTCATTTCAGTTGCATTGAATAGCATCTCAAAATGAGGAATGTCTCGAGCAGAGCAAGACCAGAAGCTAATTGTCTCCCTATCAAAGTGCATTCTAAAATGTATCTTCCTATACAATCTCGTCGTGAACTCCACCACATTCTAACTTTTAACTAGGAAGTGATGAAATCAAAAGATTTCTTTTCTCCTTCATCAAGGTAAGATACAGCAGCTCATTTTAAAATATACAACCAATAAGAACAATGCTGCAAAGAAATTTCTGCAAGGGCCCAGCAAGCCAAACCCAGACATAGATGAAAGCCACAGACTTGCACTGAGCCTCTGAACTCTGAATTTTTTAAGAGGTTTTTAAGATGGGCTTGCTTGTTTTGTACCATCCTCAGGCTCTCTAATAACGGGAAGAATAAAGAAAAAAATCCACTTGGGTGATGTCATTTTAAATATAGTGAAAAGGCTTTAAAAAAAAGATTATAGCTGATCTCTTTATTACTAATGGAGGAGAAATGAAGGGGTGGGTGGGAAGGGAGGAGTGAGCAGACACAGACCTAAAATAAAGTAAATGCTGATCAAATTTTGATAGTGGGCAAGTTACACTAGTTCCCAACCATTTACTTGCACTAGCCCACACGTCTCTCTAATACCTTCCAAAATACCTTCTTACAAATACCAGAAATCTGTTCATAAACTCTACATTTTCCTTTTTTTTTTTTGCATGAAAAAAATAAACTATCATAGTAAAAGTCATTGGGAAAAGCTGTTTGTAACCTCATAAAAGGTTAGACTGTAACCCTGGTTCAGCATTTAAATATTGCTTCACTCATCATATCTTAATTCTTTACCAGTTTATAAACCTCTTCCTAGTAAATTAAAATCTATTTTAAAACAATTTTAATAATTTCTCTCACCAAAGTTATCATTCAGTCTCCCAGCTCTGATTGTTTAAGGTATAGGTTCACTATACATTTCTTTAGCTTTGCAATCTACAGCCAAGCATCTGGGGTACATTAAGCACAGACATTCTCTCTCCATTAGTCACTTTCAGTCTGGAAAGTGCACTCACAATCAGAGACCAAGATTCACCTGCCAAGCAAGTGATTGCTGCATAACTTTAATGGAAAAAAAAAGCGAGGCATGAATATTCAAAAATAGGAATTTGCCTCTAAACAAGGTAAGGCATTTTTTTACTCTCACCAAGGAAGGGGAAAATCACCTTGTTTTTGTCTTCTGATGGAAAATTGAACATTTCACCTTTAGCATGACAAAATGAAGCATGTGGGACTACTGAGTCGTGTTCTGAGTAATAAACAGTTCAAGGTATTTCAAAGATAAGAAATCCAGTTTCTCTCTGGTTAAAGTGCTATACTCCTTATGATACAAAATGGCGGCTCACCTTTCCAATTCCATTTAGAACCATATCATACCAAAGGCTTACAAATTCATGGATCATAAGGTACAAAATAATATCACATTCACAGTAGATTATAACATACAGAAGTTAAGTGACTTCCTCAACAGAAGCAGAAATCCAAAACGAGAATTTCAAACAATCTTTGCTAAGAGGGTTGGGGGAGGGGAGGAAGGGAGGGGATGGAGAAAAAAGGAAAAGACAAAACCAGCTAAGGACAGAAAGGCAGTCAACCCTTGTAATGAAAAGTACTGAACTGTCAAATATTCTAATAAATATATATATATATATAAAATAAAACAATGAAAATAAGTAAAAGTAAATATATGTGAGATGAGGTTCTTTCTTAGAAATCTGTCTTGTCTAACAGCCTAAGGGCTGATTGAACCCAAGAAAATGTCCACCACTTAGTTCACTTTTCCTCCTTCTATTGCCCTACTTACACTTCCTTGGACTTTGCCTCCTTCCTACTTAGATATTTCCAGTATTCCCCCTAGGGAATAGTTCTTTATTAGCCCTGACACTTGCCAGGGCTTCAGTAAACTAAGTGAAAAATAAAAATTACTAACAGTCACATAATGTGACTGAATAGCTGTAAAAATGTGATTCCCTGTTTAGTCCCATGACATAAGGATGATGCAGGTACTAAATGATTTGGGGGAGCGGGGCAAGGTTTTTATTTTTTAAATTCCCACTACCGTAGGAAGTATTGAAGGATTAGCTAAAAAGTCACCCTGAAGATTAGTAGGGCCAGATACTACCCACAGGGCCTGATAAGAGAAAATTTTGGTGGTACTGAAACTTCATTAAGTATATTTAAGATAAAGACCTTCCCATTGTCCAGAAACTTCTCTCCTGTTTCTTCCTCTTTCTTTCACCTACCCTTAATGCCATACCTTGTTGGGCCCTTGAACTTTAATGGCTGGTTCCAATGCCCAAAGGGCTAACACTAACTTCACCATAATAAGCTCTATATCTCACTCCCCTACTTTGAGGCTATTTTTAGTATTGAGGTTACTCACTTCTAAAAGTTTTTCAACTTAAAGCTATAGTTTCAGCCCTGGAGGGGCACAAAATCTATCCAATTCTTTAAACCTACTCTATAGAAAACTTGGCTTATGGGCTAAAAATGGAGAGCAATAGAGCCTCTGAGTTACACAATTAAGAGGAATGCATTGTAAGTTGACCCCTGAAGCCATTTACAAAGTTCAGTAAAAAGCCCCAAAAGAGAACATGATCATTTGTAGAAAACATTACTCTAGTTCACTGGGAGGCAGCAGATGGCATAGTATATACTCAATCCTAGAAATCTGTAAATGTTATTCATGTAAATCTTACTACAATTGGATAACATTTAATTCTATCTCTGACTGAAATAAAACCAAAAGTGCTGCATATCAAAATGGCAGGGGCAGGGGGTGGGGGGGAAGCCAGGAGAAGGAGGAGGAAGGGGACAACAGCCTAACACAGTTAGACTATTTAGGCTCAGGGTATGTCACTGGTGGGCCATTAAGAAGGAAGGTGATTGATCTGCGGAGAAGCCAGGTCATAGTGGGCTTGATTCCATTTTCCCACTTAAAGCAGTTCTACAGTTCTTCAAGTCATTCTCTTGATTGATAGAATAAAATATATCCAGACTCAGAATTTTTTGATATATCTGATGTCAGGCCATAGAACTCTTCAATAGCTTGAGCATCTATTTTCTTTGGGTGGAATGAAGGGGAGATAGGAGAGAGAGAAAAAAAAATTAAAATGAACACAACTGTTCACGATGTTAATTGGAAGAAGAAAAATAATACAAACATATTACAAACAAATTATACATTATAAGGTAAAAACATCTATCACTATTTTATACATCATAAGGTAAAAACATCTATCATTACTTGCCAAGGCGTACTTAGAAAATCTTAACAGTGAATGGATGATTTATCAGTTTAGATAAAGATTAACTGCAATTAACTTGACTATTTCTTTTTTTATTTCTTTTTTTTAACTTGACTACTTCTTTCTATAAAAGAGATAAAGAAGCAACTCATAAAGCCAGAATCCAATCCAATATTCTAAGTTTTTCTAATAGTAAAAAAAAAGGGGGCAGGGGGGTTGGAATAGAGAGCAGCATTAACTCTTTCTGATTACCAGGGATCCATTTAATGCCCTGAAGAATAATCTAATAAAACGGTCCCCTAGTAATCTCAAATTTAATGTGTCCCTCAAGCATGGAATTTACTCCTATTAACCCCTTACTGCAAAATCATTACACAGAAAATGTCTCTATAACAACAACAACAACAAAAGCTCTGACGGTCCCAGCCGATTGTCCATTTAACTTAAGAAATAATTAATACAATGAAATTCTAGTACATGAAAAACAGTTTGGACAGACCTTTGAAGTTTAAGGGAATTTGAATTGTACCAGAGTGCATTTTGTCCTACTTAAGAATACCATGTAGACTGCTCATGTCCATAGCCAATTAGTACAGTCGACTGTATAGTACTAATGAGGTCAAGATCACGAGCTGGATCAAAGCTCAGGTCAGTTAGCTTTATTTGGTTTCTTTGCTGCAGACAGTAGTCCTAACCCTTGTTAACTGTTCTGAAAATCTGTCCCCCTTGGTCTAAAATAGATTCTAGGTGAGGGGATATTAAGGTATCAGCAGAAATCCATCAGTACTATTGGAAAAATGAGTGAAAGTGAATGTCCCACCCAATGGTGCCAGGGCCATTAGCATCAGCTCATTAAGAGATTGTTCATTCATCAAATTATTTCCACCGACATTTTCTGCTACGGCTATGCAACAACGATGCTAAAAAGCGGAAAATTATCCTCATGTTATGAGCATTCCCTAATAAACCTGTTATAAAAAGCACTTTTAGGAGTTAAACTTTATTATTGCCTCTTCAAACTTCTATTTGTTCAGTGTTTTCATTAATGTGTTGTCCTCTAAGAAGTTTCAAGGAGTTAAGTCCTATCTCCCAACTTGATCAGGGTGAGAACCAAGTCCCATCCTCTTTTTCTGTTGCTTATGGTACCCAGCAGTGTGCTTGTTGGACACAGCAGTCACTCAATGAATGCTTGCTGAACGTTCACCATTTATTGCAATAACCAAGGATTGCAAAGACTATTTGAATCTCAAACTTCTGTCCTGAATTGCAAATATAAAATTTGGGGACACTCGATTTGAAAGCCAAATGTTCTTAACTGTCAGATTCTTTACATAGAAAGAGAGGCAGAGAAGACAAAGACAAAGAGAGAGAGAAGGAGAGAGAGCACTGAGGGGGAAAGAGGGAGGAGAGAGAGAGAGAGAGAGACAGAGAGACCGAGAAAGAGAGAGAGAGAGAGAAAGAGAGAGAGAGAGCGAGCCCTACATAAAGAGACAGAAAAAGATATAAAGAGAGAAAACCTCTTCACTACCATTCACAGTCTTCATACTGACCTCTACAATGTCATCATCAAATAGGAGCCAGAAGCCATGACTCTTCACGATAGTAATATAATGCCCGCGATTAGGTCCACTGAAAAGAAAATCACAAAGAATTAGCTGTGATTGGAAGAACATTTTTCCTGTCTCATGCTTCTATTTCTTTATGACTATTATATGCTTTTATGGGATTTGTGCAAGTGAAAAGCCTTGATTTAATTTTAGATGCACTGTCTAAACTGGAAAGCTCCATTTCCCCTGGGGTTTGTTCAAAATCACATGAGATTATGCATGTCCAAGGAGAGCACAATGAGGTTTAGGGGTCCTCTCTGATGTCTTCAAAAGACCATTAATGTTAATGACATTATCTTTAGAGAATTAGCAATCCAGCTGACCCCTGGAGCCACCTATACTGAAAGCACTGGCCAAGGACAATTCCTTAGGAATTTATGAAGTTTCCAAAAACTTAGATTTAGTGAAAAATGGAGTAACTGGTACAGAACTTTATGGTGTGACTCTTAAGATGAAGCTGTCATTACTACTTCTTCAAATAGTACCTTGAATACTGTGGTGATAAAAGTCCAAATTTGGTGTTTTCAGTATTACAGAATCCCTGGGTTGATAGAAACTTCAAAAATCACCTAGTAATGCTGACGAAAATACACCTCAAAAACACAAACGGATCGCTTCCACTTTATGCTGTTTGTTGTGTTCCTTCCAGTTTTGTCTATAAATGCTCTCTATATTATCTGACTCAGCTGGATCTCTTCCAAACTCTCCAATAGGCTCATCATCCATCAACTACTTTTTCACTGATTTGTGAGGTTATAATGCTCATAGTCTTCTGTTGTCCTCCTCTGTAATGGTCTACAGATGAGAACTCTATACCAGAGGTTGTTAACTATTTTGGATTATGGACCCCTCTGCCAGTCTGGTGAAACCTAATAATACACTGTGATCTCCTGCCTACATTCATACTTGACGGAAAATGCTGATTAGAGGTTAGTGAAAATAAAGACAATTTTTTTTTTCCCATTCAAGTTTACGAGCTCCCTGAAACTGGCTTCATGGACTCCAAGTGAAGAATTTCTCCTCTAAACCATTAATGTCCTCTGGTGTCGTGTCTCTCTGCCTGGCAAGCACATACAGTGTCTGCCAGCCAAGGATGTATCTGAACTCTTTTGGGCCACTTGTAATGACAATTTTCCTTTGTTTCAAGTTTTCTCTCCATCTTTCCATTTAGTCGCAATTTCTTTGTGTCTTCTGTTTTCATTTATAGTGAGAATGTAAATATAGATAGAGTTTACATCTTTCAGTAGCATGTCAATATACCATTTCCTGGACAAGTCACACGTGAAAAGGTTCACAATTAAATTTAATTTGCATTAATTCATTGTATTAATTGTTTGCAAATGCTCTAAAAACTGAGATTCTCGCACTCCCTGGTGAGTCCATCAGAAACTACCATGTAATATATGGCATATTTTAAAGAAAATTTTGGCATATACTTTTCTCAAAGGAAATGAGCTAAATCAAAATTGTCCCAAATGAGAAAAATAATTAAGTGGATTAATATTTTTAATTTTTCTAGATTTTCGTTATCCGGAAGAATAAAAATGTACTTGCCCATTGAGCTTACTTGGTGGAACAAGCCTTTTACAATCTGGTGGCCTTCTGAAAATAGGTACTAACCTTTCCTATATAGGTCAGTGGTTTTCTTCAAGTTCCACTCCGAATTTCCCTAGATTACGGATATTTAACAGCCTTTCAAAACATGAGTAATGACCAGGGGAGGTACAAAGATTCTGCCCTTTACCTGCCACAGTGAACTACTACAGCCACCAAGTCATACATGCGGTCCAGATTCACGGCATCACTGGATGTATTGAACAGACGTAGCTCCAGCGGGAAAACCACACGGTAGGAGAGCTTGGTATATCTGTGGAGTTGTTCCATATATTTGAACCTCTTAAGATGTAATGCCAGGATCATTGGAAGTTTTTTTACTCTCATCCTAGAAAGTCATAAATAAGCTGTCAGTCAAGCCTTATACTTTCTTGAGAAAAAAAAGAGCACATTCTGTTTTCTGTATTCTGTATTGGCTCATGGAGGGCAGCCACGGCCCTGGGTAATCTAAACAGCAGGTACTAAAACAAAAATTTTATAAACTATTACCTCACTTATCTACTAGATCTATAAGAGGAGATAACGTCTGTAATGACTAATACCTCACTTATCTGCTAGATATCATCTTACACAGTAACCTCAACTATCCAGAACACGACTGAAAAGATCTCTGAGCAGCCAAAATGGTTGGCACAAATCTGTTCCCTATATACAATGCACATCCTTAATAAACAAAAGCAGCCCAAGACTCAGGTCTAACAAACTTGGTTATCTGGTTTCTCCGCCCACAACAGATTAGAATCATCAAATTAAAGGGGAGAGTCATGTGCCTTGCTCTAGAGGAGACACGGCTAAGATGCCAAAGCTTAGAGCTGGAAGCGTTCTTAGAGGCCACCCAGCTTAGACTCTATCTTGCAGATGAGGAAACTGAGGCCCAGAGAGGCGAGGTGACATGACTGGTCACACAAGTAGTAAGTAACAAAACCCAGGCCCTCTGATTGCAAATGCAGGTTTCTTTTTACACTCAAGGCTTCCCTCCTTGAGGCAGGGGAAGAAAGAGTGAGAGAAAGAAGAAGGCTCCGACTATCTCACATCAATTGTACCTCTCCCTATAATAATAGCCATTGCGAGCTTCCCTTTACTGAAGTCTTAGTATACATTCTGGTGGCAATATCAGTGACGAAAACAGAAGCCAGCCTAACAGGTAGAGTGCACCTTGTTTCCACCCTAGAGTTAATAAGAGGGTTCACAGATAGGCCTCTGCCATGGGCTAGTCTTGCATCATGGTGTGGAACAGAATTCCTTCAGTGTGGGGAGGGCAGGCCTGATCACCTTGTCCCTTTGCTTTCAACTTGAATCTTCCATTTAATTCAGCTACTCTCAACCAAGCATCCTCAGTTCAATGGCAAGATGTGATAGCCAATAGGGAAGAGACAGGAAAATTATAAAAAGCAGAAATGAGAACCTAGCTCCTGAGGGCATTATATTATTATAGCAGAGTGGGCAGGGACTCAAAATAACAGAGATGGGGAAACCATAAAAATTCCATTCTAACTCTTCCATTTAACTGAAGTGGAAATAAGTTCAGTAAACCAATCCTGATTCCCAGTCTAGTCCTCAAGTACTATAATAATGGACACTCATAATGACACCCCTGGAATTATCAAAGTGAGGGCAAATTATGTTCTGTAAATGCTATTTAAAGAATGGAGCACTATATGACACTTTTAAATAAGTAGCATGAAAGGGTTAAAATGAAACTTTTTATGCTATGCTAGGAGTATCTTCAGATTTCTACAAAACTGATGTGTGTCATTCTCTAGAAATATTAGATGAGTGAGGTGCTACTGATTTTGGTTTGTGCTCATAAAATTTTAGAGCTAGAAGAAACCAAGGAGATCACTTAGTTCAGTCTCCGCATTATATAAACAAGGAAACAGGCCCAAAAAGATATTAGGTGACTTGTTCACAATCACATAATTCATTAACAACCAAGCTCGGATTAGAACCCAGGCCTCCGGACTACTCTTCCAACACCACTACTCCAAAGCCCATGCTAGGCTTCCTCTACTACACACCTCAGCAGAATTTACTTCCTGAGTTATTTACTTAGTAATAAAACTAAAATTCACTTGTGTGTTCAAGTAACCCACCAACTAAAGGTTCTGTGGATGAACCAGAATTATGTTACATGGAGGGGGAAACCGAGACAGGGGTCCCAAATGTGCCAAGGTAAAACTAGTTTGGATAAGCCAGGCATGAGTGACATCTTCACCTGTCATAGTAAAAAAAAAGTGGAAAGTTCAGAAAATTTTCTAAATCATTCAGTTAAAAATCTCTTATTTCTCAGTTTTTATTCTACTTCATGTACTTCAATACTGTCTTACTGGGTCTCCTCTGCTGGACCAACATCCATCCTTCTCCCATCCATTAAGTGAGTGTGTCCCAAGCCTTAGTTCTGGGCCCTCTTCTCTTTTTTCTCTATATCCTCTTGGTGACTTCATGATCTCCCATGAGTTCAACTAATTGGTACATAAGATTTGTGATGTAAATGATGATCCAGAAAGGAAGACTGAGTAGAACTGGTCATACAGGTGGGAGAGAACAGTATAATGAAAACCAAAAGAAAAAAGAGCATCCAGTATTGAGTGGTCAACAGTGTGAAACAGGATGAGGAGTGAGAAAAAAGCCACTGAATTTGGCAATGAAGGGATTATTAGTAACCTTAGAAAGAAGAGCATTAGACAAGTAGCGGGATTCAAAGCTAGTTTGCAAGGGCATGAAAGGTAAAGAGGAGAGACTACTGATAAAAGACAGTTTGGGCCTGACATCAAAATATTTCTCATTTCTCACTTAACAACCTAATACATTTTCTTAAGAGAAGAGGAGATAATGTCTGTAAAAAGTCTTCCTCTTATGCCTCATCAGACTATGGAAGAGAACTGCCAGAAGAGTCTACAAAGCTGGAAAGGTTTCAAATACAAGTTCAGTTAAAGAACTGTACATTGCTATCCAAGGTCTAGTCTAGATAAGTTTGCAGAGGTTCATCACCAGGTGGGCAGCAGGGTCATGAATGTTCAGGTAACCACTCTCAAGTACTGTCTACTAAGTTACAGAGGACTTCCAATCTGCATTATTGGAAGAAATACCCACATTCATAAAATCCCAGATTCCTGAAGTATTCAGGTATAAGGAGAAGGTATGGGAAAAGTTCTTGGGTACTAATGATTGAGAGAACAGAGTAGTTATTTTCATTTTAAAGAAATGGCTTGACAGGTCATGTTAGAAAGGATTTTAGCTGACTACAGGTTCAATTAATGTACAACATGGTGGCAGCCTCTCTGACCACAGCAAGGCTCATCTTCTGACATCAGACACAGACTCGCTGGCCTTATACTCAAAGCCCGTCAAGCTTTTTAGAACATGCCAGTTCTCAAGGTCACCTCCAAGCTATGATGAGGGTTTCAGAGTAGGACTTTAATGATCTTACTCAACATTACAGATAGTTTCCTGAATAAGAGGTATGATAGTCTAATTGCTCAAACCACTTCTGGGTACCACGTTTTTGCAAAATATATCCAGAGAAAGGTAATTTAAAACTATTCTGTAACCATGCTATATGAAGACTAGTTGCAGAAAATTGGGGTGCTAAATCTGGAGAAAAGATTCAGTTAGGAGTGTGGGGCAGAATATGATAGCTATCTTCTAAATATTCAAAGGTCTGTCACGCAGAAAAAAGGATTAAATGTTCTAGAGTGTCCAAGAGGGGAAGTAAAAGACCAATGGTTAGTTGATACAAAGAAGCACATTTTGGCTCAACATAAGAAAGAATTGTCTAATTTTATAGCTGTTCAAAAATGGGACAGTTTTGTGGGCTAATTCCTATTATCGGAATGGGTCAAGTAGAAATTTGACATCTCCATTTGTTGAGAATATTATAGAAGGGGTTTCTGCATCAGGCAGGGGTTTGCATATAAGAGAAATGATTATTAATAACCAACGATTTGGGGAGATTGAGATTTCCCCCTTTTCTTAATCCTTATTTCAAGACCTCAGTCTCTGAAGCTAACCTTCTCCTCTATCCATACCCCACCCAGGTGGGGCAGCTACAGTGTTCTACTCAGGTTTGGGTGGGGAGAAATTATTTGAATAGATTGCCCAATGTTGGGGGTAACATGAAGACTAAATGACATAATCAAAGTTGAAATCCCAGTCCATCACTGTAATATTCATTCTCTGGTTGTTAACCAATCAGAGTTGATGGCCAACCTGAGGAACACTTGCTCTTTGAAGGGCATAAAAACTGTGAGCCTGCCACCATGATGGTCTTTGGTCTAAGGGAGAGACAGTCAAATGCCCATCCTTTTATTAAAATGCTGGCATAATTACTAAAATGATTAAATTCCCCAGAAATTATCTCTCTCAAACTTTTTTAAACACCGCACCTAGTTGCCCTCTCAGGTCATTTCCAAATCTGAAATTCTACAATCCCTGCCACCGACCACCTCTGTGTCTAGGACTGTGGACTCCCAGCCCCTTCCCACTCTGCAATGACATTCCCACTCCCCATCAGATAAGGACCCACATCCCCTGTCTCTAAAGAACAAGGCCAACTTAGAAGGTGCATCTGAAGTTTCTACCCACCTTTTCTGGGCCTCCTGTTTACTGCAGCAAGTTTCACAGTAGTATTTCTGTTCACTACATAGTGTCTCAGTGTTACTGAAGTCTCTGTAGAGAAACACAATCTCATTTTTAAAAGGGACCAGGATATATTTTGTTTACTCGATCAAAGACATTTCCTCTGTCACACTGCAAAATCCTTTGTAGCGTACAAGATGATTTGTGATCTGAATGTAGAAAGAAAAGTAGAAGACTTTTGAAAAAAATAAAAAGTTGAACTCTGACTTCTTTCATTTGAAGCCTGGAGATAATGTTCACAGCATTGTTACTTCCATTGTTTGGGCTATTAATTCACCAAAAAAAAAAAAATTCAAACAAGAAGCATTGAATGGATCACAGAGCTACAACCTTAAATCCCCTAATGATTCAAAAAAATCCAGTGTTCAACAGAGTGGACTTTTAATGGAAGATCAAACAGATACACAAGAATAATATTACTGTTCTACTTGAAATACTTTCTTCAGGCTTTCCTTTTCAAAGCTCTTGAAAACAGTTCTTAAAACATTACTTGAGGGAATATCTGGGAATACTATTTTTAGGCTATTGACAACAGTATTTAGCATCTTTAAGAAGATGCAGACAAACAGGGCTGTTTTGTTACTTTTGTGTTAAATTTAATATTCTCTCTATCCATATCTATATATATCTATATAAACATTCATATGTATATAAACAGAAGTCTGCATATCCCTCCTTTATTTTCTTCTTAGTATATTGAAATGTTTATGTTTATTAAGATCATAATAAAAATAAGAAACATTTTTAGAGATAATGTTTCAATTTCTATGAATCAATGATACAGAAGTGAAGTGAGTCAAACCAGGGAAACATCACACATTAGTAATAAGAATAGGTAACATTTATAAAGCATTTACTATGCGATAGGCACTGTTCTAAACATTTTGCAATCATTATCTCATTTGATCCTCAAAACAACCCTGGGAGAGAGATGCTATTACTATTCCCATTTGATAGATGAGCAAAAAGAAGTTAAGTGGTTTTTCCAAGGTCATACAGCTTAGTAAGTATCTGAGGCCAGATTTAACTCAGGTCTTCCTGACTCCAGACCCAGTGCTCTATTTACTGTGCAATCTAGTTGCCATGACTACAACAAATGGATAGAAGAACAAAGCTGAGCACTGTAAAAGTGTAATGTAAATCAAGTTTGATCCCAGAGAAAAGAAAATGCACTTCTCTTCCCAACCTCCTCCCTATTTCCCTGCAGGGTTGGAGGACTACAGATGCAGATATTGCATACTTTCACACTCTACTGATGTACTGTGCAGCTTCTGCTGTCTTTTTCCGACAGCTCCCATCACCCACTTCCTTTGTATTCCTTGTTTTAAGGGATAGGGTTTTCCTTGTTTCTGAGTAGGGGAGTGGGAAAAAGATATATTTAGAAATACCACATATATCCTTGCTCCTGGTACCCAGATCTCAGGTTATACATATTAATACCATTAGTAAGAGTTCTGCTATATTCTGGGTTAAATAGGCTTTGGTGACCTAACTAACGTAACCCTTATTTAATGTAATGTTTCTATTGCAAAAGGTGTGGCAATTCCAATAGAGACAGGATTAAAACTCCTCTCCTAATTCCATGCTTGGACTCTTTAATTAAGATACCTTCTGTCTACTGAACACAGCACATAGAACATAATGTAAATAATGAACCTATTATAGAAGGCAATTAGCAGGAGGTTTGTGGGAAATGTTACTTTGTAGTTTACAAAGTGACTGATTCAGTACCAGGAAGTCTTGGGTTCAAATATCACTTCTGACACTTCCCAACTCTATGACCAAAATTTCACTAAATCTCTCTGAGTCTCAGTTTCTCCATCTGTAAAATGAGGCTAATAACACCTCAGTGGATTGTTCTGAAGCTCAAATGAAATAACAGACAAAAATACTTTGCAAAATTTCTTTACAAATTTCAGTTATTTTTGAAAAGTTGTGTAAGTAATCATTATTTGAATACAATAACATCAGTCTTCTAAAACTGAAGAACTTTGAAAGACTTAAGAACTCTGATCCATGATTCCAGAGTACTAATTATGAAGAAAGGTGGGAGGGAGAGAAAATGAATGCTTGCTAATTGAAAAAAAAATTAACCAAAAAATGCCAGAAAGAAACACAAACAAGCGAGACAGCTTTGAAAATGACATGTATAATCCATTATATATTTAAAAGGAAAAGCAAGCAATAAGTAATAAAAGAGATTCACAATTTCACATACAATCCTTTTTCTGTTCTGTGTCACTGAGTGGGCTTTGTCTTGTGTTCCTTGAGTCCATAATGATCACTTTAGGAACGATGAAACATGTTTTGTTTCATCTGTGCCTCCCCCTTCCTTCCCACCTCTCCCTGCCAATCTAGGTTTACTTGTCTGGCTATACACCTGAGAAGAATGGACAGGAGTTTTTTTTTGTGTCTTTATTTTTTTAATGAATGAATGAATGGAACCTATGTCAAGTAGTATAGAGGTCTTGGTTCTCTAGGGAATATTAGGTACTTCTGAAAGAATACTAGCTCTGAGGGTGACAGATGAGGAACACAAAGCTTCTTTCTCCTTAATGAAGAATGGTCTATCAAAGCATTGCTGAAATTAGCTATCAAATACTTTGGAGAGTACAGGAAGTCTGACCCCTTGTACTTTTTTTTTTTTTTTATCAAAGACATTCTCAGTTCAGAAAAGGTGTGGGCATGATGATAAGGAAGACCCTTCAAGTTTTTATATAAATGAGGTCTCAATAAACACAAGTGAAAATAAAACACAAAACAGAAATGAAAAGCCTATCTCCCTCTCTAGCTTAAACTTAGTTTCTCCAAGTGGGGCAGTGACCGCCAGGGAAGTTCCAAGGCATTTGCAGAGTTCTGCAATAGTTGGTAGTGATGTTATACAGAGGAGGAACTGGGAATTTCCAGTCCACTTCCCAACTCCTCCTCCTAAATGATCTTAGGAACACAGATAAGAGACGTAATGCTGGAAAGGGACTTCAGAGGTCATTTTGTCCAATTGTTTTATTTTGCAGATAAGAGAACTAAGACCCTAAGAGATGAATTGCTTGGCCCAAGGTCACACAGGAAGTAAGAAGCAGGAGATGAACTCATTTTCTGACTCCAGAGTCAGATTTTTCTAGTCTGGTCACACTTCCTTCTGACCACAAGGCTTTCTCCTCACCACCCTGCCTCACATCTTTCCCTGGAGCCTATGACTGGTTCTAAAACTGCTGAAGCTCTATAACTCTGGAGACTTTGAGAGCATGTGTTTGTACAGGAGCAGGTAGGTTTGCTTGTTAATAGGTAAAGACGGGGCATAACAAACATGATCAAATTCCTGGGAGAGGAAGGAGAGTTGCAGGGAAAGGAAAGACTTCAGAGTCGATTTGTTGGCCTGAACCACACCAGACAGATGGGAATCTGAACGATTTTTAAAGGCATTCAGAAAAGATTCCACAATAACCCACTTGAACATTTAGTAAGTTTTAACAATTCCAGATGTTATAACCCCTCTTTCTCAAGCACAGCTGACCAACAGGGGGCACAGATACATTTTGCATGAACAAAGTGGAAGAATGTACAAAAGTCACATTTCTCTGAGTACAGCTTCCTCTCTGGGAGTCCTGTAAATGATGAGGTCATGACAATTTAGAGCTGTGTGCCCCAAAGCATTAAATTGTGACCCTGCGATACTTTCACTAGGTCAATACCTTAAGGAAATCAAGGGGAAAGGAAAGGGACAATTCCTAAACACAAGAATGTTTACAGCATCTTATTGCATTGTTGTTATAGCAAAGAATTGGAAACTAAGGGGGTGCTTATCAACTGGAGAATGGCTGAACAAACTGTGATACGTGAATATAAGGGAATGTTCTATTGTTGCTATCTAAGAAATGAGGAAAGGGAGAGTTCAGAGAAACCCAGAAAGACTTAAATGAACTGATGCTTAATTAAGTGAGCATAACTCAGAGAACAATTTATACAATAATAAAATTGTAAAGAAAAACACGAAAGACTTAACTGTGTTTGATGCAATGATCAGCTAAGAGGCTGAAGCACACACTGATGATTAAACATGCTACCAGCCTCCTTAGAAAGAGATGATGGGCTCAAAATGCAGAATGAGACATACATTTTTGGACATGGGCAATACAGGATTTTGTTTTAACTATTAATATTTGTTACAATGGTTTTGTTTTTATTTTTATTTTTTTTTCAAAAGAAGGGCAGGAGAGAAAAGAGGGCTAGTGATAGAGTTGTCAAAAAAAAAAAGAAAAATAAAAGGTCACTGAAGCATTTTTTAAACTATTCAAGAACCAAGAGATCAATTTATAAAATCACAACCTTGTAAAAACAAACTCAGAAAAACTTAAGAACTCTGATCAATGAATGCAATGACCAAACATGATTCAAAAGGATTTGCAAAGAACTATGCCGCTTACTTCCTTACACAGAGGGAATGGATTCACAATGCAGAATGAAACATACATTCTGGAATGTGATCAATCCTGGAATTTGTTTTGCCTGACTGTGCATATTTGTTATAAGTGTTTTTTTTTTCATTTTTTTTCCCAGTGGGGAAGTTGGTATGAGAAAGAGAATAAATGCTAATTGAAAAAAACAAAATTTAACAAATAAAATGTACAGAGAAGAACAGATGGAATGCCAGTAAGAAATACAGACAAGAAGAAAACAGAAAGACAGCCAGACGGAAAGACAGATAAGCAGGCCATCTCTGAAAGTGACATACTGAATTTATTTTATATCTAAAAGGAAAAGCAATCTATAAGAGATTCCAGCTTCATGTATAATCCTATTATTCTGTTTACTTTGTATATGGAAATGGTAATTTTATTTAGTGTTTGTTTAGTCCAGAATTTTTTTTAAATTTCAAATTTTTTTAAATCACAAAGCCTTACTCAGAGTCATTGAATTGGCTGCTTCTGCTATGCCTCACTCCTTTCCATACTTCACACAAATTCTAATTGGGGAGTGAAGCAGAGTTGGCAGAATCTTTCTTTCCTGGTTGTCAACTCATACCATTACAAAACCTTCCCCCAGTCCCCTGGTGATCTTCAAGTGTGATACTCCTTTACCAGGCATCCAAGACCTTCTAATCTTCTAGTCTAGCTTTATCCCACAGTATTCCCTTCACAGTTTACGCCAAAGCAAAACTGGTAGTCTTGCCATTCTCTGTTTTTGTTGCAATCTACCAAATTTCCACAACTTGCTCACTTGGTTCCCTTTGTAGGTCAGTGAGTCAGTCAACACGCATTTACTAAATGCCTGCTATAGTTCCCTGCCAGGTCCATCTGTTGGAGTTGCTCAACTCAAGAGCTCTCCTACTCCATGAAGTTTTCTTGATGCCCCCACAAGAAAGTGATCTATCCAATCTGACATTTTTTTATAGCCTATAGGCTCTTTTCTTAAGACTTAGTACATTTTGCCTGATATCAGTTACTTGTATAGGAGACTTAGTCGCCATCTTAGATTGACGACTCTTTTGAAGGCAGGATCTAAGTCGTTTCATCAAATTCTCTGTTGCCTGATCTTATTTGGCTCTCTTCCACCATCATGCCTTTGCTCACAATCTTCTAGTCCTGAAATGGGCTCTCTATTCATCCTCGTGTGGTGAATTCCCTCCCTTCCTTCTAGGCCCAACTCAGTTGCTATTTTCTCTATAGAGTCTTCCCAGCCTGTCCTCCAAACCTTCTGGGGAGAATAGGCTCTCCTTCCTATGTCTCAGAGCACTTCACCCAGACTTCCCCTCTGCATTCCTCTCACTCCTCTGGATACTCCTGTGTATGCCTTCCCCACCTGAGAATATTAGATCCTCGTGGGGCGGGGGGAAGAAGAAGAAGAGAAAAGAAAGAAGGAAAGAAAGAAAAAGTAGTATGGAAGAGATTACTGTAAAAAAAAATGAATGGGATGGTATTGCAAGCTATCCCTTTCTACTGACCACCATATCTGTTTTTATGTCCGTCCATATCTGTCTCCCAGCTCTGTTCCTAACCTACTCTAGACTTTAAAACCATGCCCCTTCTATCACAGGCTTATCTGGGAACTTCTCTCAGCACCTGGAATAACCAACCACCCCCTCATGCAGCTCACCCTCCACAGGTATACCCCTCCACAACATCTCCCTTGCCTTCTCTCATTGGGGAGTTCTTGGAACAGAGAGGCTCACGCCCAGTCTGCCTGCATTCCACTTCTAGCTCAATTCCTGACTTTCTCTGGACTTCAAAACCATGCTCCTCCCTGCTCGGGTACCTTCATTTGTTCCCTTCCAGGCTTTTCAGTTGGCTATTATGTGAAGTCTTCCCCCATTAGAATGTAGGTTCCTTGAGGGTAGAGAGTTTCTTTTTTTGTTTGTAATTCTATCCTCAGCACTCAGCAGTGTCTGACACAGAGCTAAAGTTCTTCCTTTATTCTTTCCCTTCCCTTCCTTCCTTCTCTCCTTCCTTTCCTTCCCTTGCTTCCCTTCCCTTCCTTCTTTAAAACCGCTATGTTTACACAATTGTGATTAAAATAAGCAAAAAGCATACATCTCATACTTAAAGAGTTTTAACAGAATATCAAACATTTAAAACTTTTAAAAAATTTCCTAGTATATCCTCTTGCTTTTGCTCTCTACAGATCTCCCCTTTCAATGCTTACTCTTGTTTACTTTCAAATCCATTCCAGGAGGGAAGGAAGGCAATGAAATGACAAATTTGAGAATGGGGCAGAAACAGCTCCTGAACAATGGGAAGGAATCTTTAGGGGTTTTTTTGTGTATCACTAAATTAACCCAAAAGGTATAAATAGGGATGTGACATAGTCCATTTACCTTAGACAGTGTGTGATTGATGTGTTCTGTTCCACGTCAACAGAAAGGTCAAGAAAATCTTCATCTTTGCTACTAACCTATAGTAAGAAAAGAAACATATTAGGTCCAAAGCTACATAATGGCTAAGGTTTTTAACAGGCAAGTTTTACTGCAATTATTCACACCATAACTACCAAAATCACCACTACCAAATTTTAAAGGAGTTAAAAGAGAATTTTAGAAAAAAAATTTTAGGAAAAAAAATACTCTGCAAATAAATCTCAAATTTTCCTTTCATTACAAAGTTTAAACCTCATGCAGAATTTGTACCTGAACTCAAGCTAGTCATTGCTTGTTAGATCCTTTTGCTTTCCCTGTTCACAGAAAAGCACTAAAATGACAGAAAAACTAGCAGCTGGCAGGATGGATAAAATTGAGAACAAGTGGCTTAGGGATCCCCCCAATTCTTTTGAATTCAACACTTATTATGTACCTACTATGTACTAGGTCTTGGGAACGCAAAGATGAAAATGATAGTGTCTATTCTCAAGATGCTTAGGATCTGCTGAGGAAATTAGAATTGTACACAAACTACACAGAAGAACCTGGGCAATTATAGAGGTGTTTTGCTATGGTAGATAAAGACCAGGGTCTTGGAGCTAGTAACATATGAAATAGAATTCTTTCTCAGACAGTTAAAAGATGTGTAAACCTGGATAAGCCCTTTCACTGCCCTGTGCCTCAGTTTCCTCATCTGTAAAACAATAATAATACCTCAGAGTTGTCCTAAGGATCAAATGATATAATAATGTAAAGTGTTTTGCAAGCCTTATCATATAAATTTCAGTTGTTTATTTTTATTAGCATAGAAGCATCTTCTGTTACTCATTGAGACCTAGCTCCCTCCTGTTAACACTGATATCTGGCCACCCTTTCTAGTACTGATTAAAAATAGGTGCTTAACTATAATTTCTTTTGAATCAGATTTCAAACTATATTACAAAGTAATCATCATGAAAACAATCCAGTGCTAGTTAAGAAATAGAGGGGTGAATCAGCGGAATAGATGAGGTATGCAATACACAACAGTAAATAACTGTAGTAATCTAGTGTTTGATAAAGCCAAGGATACATGTTTTGGGGGTATAAGAACTCACCATTTATTAAAAAAAACTAGGAAAACTGAAAAGAAGCTTGGCAGAAACTAGGTATAGACTAACATCTTACACTATATACCAAAATAAGGTCAAAATGGATAAATGATTTAGACACAAAGAATCTTAAGTAAATTAAGGGAGCATGGAAAAAGTTACCTGTCAGATCTATGGATAAGGGAAGAGTTTATGACCAAACAAGACGTAGAAAAGTAAAATGGATAATTTTGATTATATGAAATTAAAAAGAGTTTTCACAAACAAAATTAATACAGTCAAAATTAGGAGAAAAGGAAAAAAATTTACAGCAAGTTTCTCTGATAAAGGTTTCATTTATCAAATGGGGGACTGAGCCAAATTCATAAAAAAATACGAGCCATTCCTCAACTGATAAATTGTCAAAGCACAGGAACAGGCAGTTTTCAAAAGAAGAAACCAAAGCTATCAATTGTCACATGAAAAAGTGCTCTAAATCACAAGTGAATAGAGAAATGCAAATTAAAACAACTCTGAGATACCACCTCACACTTATCAGAATGGCTAAGATGACAGAAAAGGAAAATGACAAATGATGGACGGGATGTAGAGAAACAGAGACTTGGATGCACAGTTGGTAGAGTTGTAAACTGATCCAACCATTCTGGAAAACAATTTGAAACTACTCAAAAAGGGCTATAAAACTATGCATACACTTTGGCCCAGCAATACAACTACTGGATCTGTATCCCAAAGAGAGAAAGAAAAGGGGAAAGGATCTATTTGTACAAAAATATTTATAGCAGCTCTTTTTGCAGTGGCAAAGAATTAGACATTGAGGGGATGTTCATCTATTGGGAAATGGCTGAACAAGGTGTAGCATTTGATTGTGATGGAATACTATTTCGCTATAAGAAATGATGAGCAGGATGGTTTTAGAAAACCTGAGAAGGCTTACATGAACTCATGCAAAGTGAAGTGAGCAGAACCAAGAGAATATTGTATACAATAATAGCAATATTGTAATGATGATCAATTGGGAAAGACTTAGCTACTCTGATCAATACCATGATAAAAGACAGTTCCAAAGGGCCCATGATGAAAAATGTTATCCCCCTCCAGAAAGAGAACTGATGAACTCTTGAGTGTAGACTGAAGTATTTTTTTCACTTTCTTTATTTTCCTTGGGATTTTGGGGGGTGTTTCCTATTGCAACATGGTTAATATGGAAATGTTTTGATATGATAATGGATGTCATATTGCTTGCCTTCTCAATGGGAGAGTAGAAGGAGGGAGGGAGAGAATTTGGAACTCAAAATTTAAAAAAAATGAATATTAAACAATTTTAAATATAATTGGGAAATATTTGATGAAATAAATATAAATATATTTATGGTTTTTTAAAAAATGTCTTTTGACTGGCTGCACTATGCTGGGAAAGTCAGAATACTCCTCTCCCTCCATTATCACATCTAGACAATCCCTCTACCACCATCACTCAATCCAAATTTGTCATACAATCAATATTCTGGAAGCTATTATCTACCAATCCCCAGAATATTCTCCTTCCTTAATGAGTTGAATGTCTGGCTCCACCTCAACTCCTCCCCTCTTATTAGAGGACTCCAAAATATATAGATTGTTGACGTTCAGTCATTGTTAGTTATGTCCGACTCTTTGTGATCCCTTTCGAGCTTTTCTTGACACAGATACTGGAATGGCTTGCCATTTCCTTCTCCAGCTCATTTTACAGTTGAGGAAACTGAGGTAAACAGGGTTAAGTGACTTGCCCAGGGTCACACAGCTAGTAAGTGTCTAAGGCTGGATTTGAACTCAGGAAGATACGTCTTTCTGACTCCAGATCTGGCATTCTATCTACTGTGCCACCTAGCTGTTTCCTAATTTTCCAATTTTCCAATATGTGTCACTTATATTATCATTATTATTATGGTATCTTCTTGCACTCACTAGCCCTGGCTGTCTCTTAGCCACCCTTTCCAGTACTGATTGCCCTTTAATTCACACTCCCCTCACTCCACTCATTTCCCAAAAGCTACTTTTCCACTCCACTTCAGCTACAGAGAGAGAAAGGCATATACTTGGCTTTGCAATCACCCACAAGTGTTCTAGTTCCATAATCATGAAATCCAAAATTCCCTAATTTGATCATAATCTTTTATCATTCTATGTTTCTCTCCTCCTTACAACTCCCAACTCTGTTCTTCATCCTCACTGTGACCTGTAATCCCTCCATGCCTCAAGTTCTTTCTCAGGCCATTACTCCCGCATTAGCTTTACTTTCTTCCCTTCCTTATCTTGACACTGGGTAAGTCATTTCAACTATATGCTATCCTTTACATCCAATTCCCTCAGCCTCTTGGCCTAGTGCCAATCAGGCTTTGCCAAGACCCAAACTTAGATTACTCCACAAATACACTGCCTTTGTTCCTATTCACAGGCTACTGAAAGTGACTGGAAAAAAAACAAGATCCATGTTGACTGTGTCTAGTACAAATATATGTTATGTTATGTAATCTCACCTGGGCCCTCACTGAAGAAAGATAATCCTTTCACACTTCCCCAACTGACTGGCCATCTCACTCACCTCAGAAGTTTCACCAAAGGACCTCACACTTCACCAAAAAAATACTGAGGCCATGCACCAGGAGCTCTGTTTTCTCTCCTCCTTATCTTACACCACTCAGATATCTTCCTCCACTGTCTCCTTCTTTACCCCTTTCACATGAAAAGGGAGCCTTCCTCTTTGCCAGGGCGAGCCCCTGTAATGGACCCTTTTTTGTCCTGCTCCATCCCATCTTCTCCAACAGTGTCCTCTTTAGCATCCCCAGTCCCTCATTATTCTTTAACCTCTGTCTACCTGCTGCTTCCCTGCTACCTACAAACATGCTCATGTCTTCCATCTATGCCTTCGTTCTTTAAAAAACAAAACAAAAATACAAAAACCCTTACTTGATCCAACCATCCCTATTAGCTATCATTCTATATCTTTTCTTCCCTTCTCGACTAAATTCCTTGAGAAAACCATCTGAATGCACTTCCTCCATTTCCTCTCCTCTCACTGGATTCTAAACTCTCTGTAATCTGCCTACCAGCTTCATCATTTAACAGAAATTGTTCTCTCCAAAGTTAGCAACGATCTCTTACTTGCCCAATCTAATGGCCTTTCTCTTAATGAGGTCCTTCTGGACCTTTCTACAGCTTTTGATTCTGCCAATCACCCTCTTCCCCTGGATATTCTCACTTCTTTAGCTTTTCATGACAGTCATCACATGGCTTTTCTCCAATCTATCTACACACTCCTTATCCATTTCCTTTGCTGTGTCCAGGTCAGACCCATTAACCATAGATGTCTTCCAAGGGTCTGTCCTCTTCTCCCTCTATACTATCTTGACTGGTGATCTCATCTGTTCCCATGGGTTCAATGATCATTGACCCCATTTCTATTCAGATCACTTCCAGACCTATATATCCAACCTTAACCTCTCCTCAGCTCTGGTTTCACATCACCAACTGCCTCTTAGACATCGAAAACTGGATGTTCCACAGGCATCTCAAAACTCATTGAGTCCAAAAAAGAGCTCATTAACTTTGCCTTAAAACATTTCTATCATCTGGAAAATGCTATCCACATCCAAAGAACTATGGAATTTGAATGCAGATCGAAGCATAGTGTTTGCTAATTTTTTTTCTCTTCTGTTGAGTTTTGCTTCCGCTTTCTGGTGGTTCCTCCTATTGGTTCTAATTTTTACTTACAACATCACTAATGTGAAAATATGTTTAATAAGAATGTATACATATATATATATAGCCTATATCAGATTGTGCACCGTCTTGGGGAGGGTGGTGGGGAGGAAGGGGAAGAAAAATTTTAAACTCAAAAGCATATGGAAGTGATTGTTGATAAATCAAAATTAATAAAAAAAAACATTTCTATCATCAAAATTCCCCTATTACTATCAACCAGGTTTGCCACCTCAGTGTTATCCTCAACACCTCACTTGCATTCACTCCACATATCTAAACTGTTGCCAAATCTTGTTTGTACCTTTATGACACCTCTCATATACATCCCTTTCTCTCACTCACACAACTGCCAGCTTGGCAGAGGCCTTCATAACCTTATACGTGGACTATTACAATAACCTTCTGGGTTGTCTCCCTGCCTCAAGTTTTTACCCACTCCGGTCTATCCTCTAGCTGGTTACCCAAGTGATCTTCCTTAAGTCTACGCATGTTAACTCAATAAATTGTAATGGCCTTTCTTTCCTTTTTCTCTTCTCTTCTCAGGCCTTGTTGCCCTCCACATACTTTACAATCTTGCTATATTTACCCTACTTTATTAAAATGCCTCCCTTAAAAGACACTGATAACAGGCCTTTGGGGTGAATGAATCAATGGTGGCAGTAGCTGCTTCCAGAACTCTCAGCTCACAGAGAGTAAGGGGGTTGGACAACTAATCAGGAAGATATTACAGGGGTCCCTTTGCTAGCACTCAGTGCAGGACTGGTGCATTACCCATACTTGGATCCAGGTCCCAGTGCTGGGTCAAAGTACCAAGGCGAAGAGGAGCACTAGCACACCAGAGCTCGTTGCTGCAGGAAAGCAGGGATCTTGGTCACAGTTCCAGGGCAGAAAAGAGTGCTTGTAGTCATTCACAGACCAGAGCACAGGTCAAAAGAGTAGTAAATACACCTCTCCTTAGATCATACCATCTTGAAAAAACTGAAAGTTTACAGACCCCCAGAACTAGCTCTGAAAACAACTGCACAAAAATATCTGAAGCTTCAGACAGTGCACCCTCCACCCTAGGAGCACAGCCCAACTTTAATATAAACTAAAAGTCAAGAAATAGGTTGGAAATGTGAGCAAACAACAAAAAAAGATCCTGACACCATAGAAAGCTATTATGGTGACAGGGAAGATCAAAAGTCAAAACTGCAACACCCAAAGCATAAAAGAGTATAATTTGGTCTCAGGCCCAAAAAGAATTCCTGAAAGAGCTCAAAAAGGATTTGAAAAATCAGAGAGGTACAGGAAAAATTGGGAAAAGAAATGACAGTGATGCAAGAAAATTATGGGAAAAAAAAGTCAAGAGCTTGGTATAGGAGGCCCAAAAATATACTGAAGAAAATAACGCCTTAAAAAACAAAATAGGTCAAATGGTAAAAGAGGCACAACAATCTAATGACAAGAAGAATACCTTAAAAAGTAGAACTGACTAAATGGAAAAAGATACACAAAAGAGAAGAACTCCTTAAAAACCAGAATTAACCAAATGGGAAAAGATGTACAAAAATTCATTGAAGAAAAGAACTCCAAATGGAAAAGTAGGTACAAAAGTTAAATGAAAAAAAATCTTTAAAAATCAGAATTGGACAAGTGGAAGCTAATGACTTCATGAGATATCAAGAAGCAATTAAACAAAATTAAAAAATGAAAAAAATAGAAGAAAATGTGAAACGTCTCATAGATCAAGGAGAAATAATTTAAGAATTATTGGACTACCTGAAAGCTATTATTGGAAAAAGAACTTAGACATCATCTTTCATGAAATTATCAAGGAAAACTACCCTAATATTCTAGAACCAGAAGGTAAAATAGAAATAGAAAGAATCCACCAATCACCTCCTGAAAGGGGTCAAAACTCCCAGGAATAAGATAGCCAAATTCCAAAGCTCCAGGTTAAGGAGAAAATATTGCAAACAGACAGAAAGAAACAATTCAAATATCATGGAGCCATAGTCAGGATAACAAAAGATTTAGCAGTTTCTACATTAAAGGATCAAAGGGCTTGGAATATGATATTCTGGAGAGCCAAGAAGTTAGGATTACAACCAAGAATCACCTACCAAGTCAAACTGAGTATAATCCTTTTTGGGGGGGGTGGGCAGAAGGGAGAGGGGAAATGGATATTCAATGAAACAGAGGCCTTTCAAGCATTCTTGATGAAAAGTCCAGAGCTGAATAGAAAATTTGACTTTCAAATACAAGACTTAAGAGAAGTATAAAAAGGTAAACAGGAAAGAGAAATCATAAGGAATTCCAATAAGGTTAAACTGTTTACATTCCTACAAGAGAAGATGATACTTGTAACTCCTAAGGACTTTTTTTTCTCTAAACTCTCTCAGCAATCTCATTTATTCCTATAGATTCAACTACCTCCTTCTATACAAATGATGCCCAAATGCATATGTCCTGCATCTCTAAGCTCTTATAAGTTATCTCTACCTCTACCACTCAGCACCTCAAACTTAAAATATTCAAAATGAGGATTATTATCTTTTCCCAAACTCATGCTTCCTTCTCATGAGCTGAAAATATTGTCTCCAAGGAAACTTTCAAGCCCAAGAAATGTTAGGAATATTAGGGAAATATATATGTATGTGTATATATATATATATATATATATATGTTCTTGTTCTTTTTTCTTCAGTGAATCACAGAATTGGAAAGTTCCTAAGAGAGGATCTTGTTCAGCTTCCTCATATTCCAGATGAGGAATGAATAAGAGTGGTTAATGACCTACCCAAGGTTGTATATGGAGTAAATAGCAGAGTCAGGATTCAAATCCAGATTTTTCCCTCTACCCCCTACATGCTTCAAAGCATGTATCTCCTATTAGTTTCAATTAATACCTCCAGTAGCTAGGTGGTACAGGGCAGCTAGGTGGTGCAGTGGATAGAGTGTTGTGCCTGGAGTTGGGAAGATTCCTCTTCCTGAGTTCAAATCTGCCTTCAGACCTTACTAGCTGTGTGACCCTGGGCAAGTCACTTAACCCTGTTCAGTTTCTTCATCTATAAAATGAGTGGGGAAGGAAATAGCAAACCACTCCAGTATCTCTGCCAAGAAAGCCTCAAATGGGGTCACAATGAGGCAAAAAGGACCAAACAACCGCAACACAAGTACTTAGTTCTAACAGCAGGGACCACAGTCATATATGCCATTATTAAAAAAAATAAAATTTCCCACCAAAATCTCATTCTGGTCTTCTTTAAATTTGATTATTTAAGTCCAAGTTAAAATTTGCTTTCATTCAATAGCTTCTCTTAATCTCAAGTTCCTTGACTCAACTTCAAATCATAGAGCTGCAGAGAGATGGGTGGAGATGTGGAACTGGGAGGAAATGTGACAAAAGTCTGCAGCCATGGCTATTTGCATGAGAGAAGGGGGGCTTATGGGTAGAGGTGAAAGCATCTTTCTTGCTACAGTACTACTCAGCTCCTTTTTCACTTGAGGAAACAGAATCCTGGGCATGTTCTAATGACCAAGAACTAAAATGTTTTCCTGACCCTAAGTTAGAAGACAGCTGAACTAAGGAACTCAGAGGAGACAGCAGAGGCCAAGGAGCATAAAAGAGTCAAACAGAAGAATTCAAAGAGTAGACCTGACTTCAAGATAGGTTTCTGTCTCTACTAGTACAGCCCAGATGAAGGGAAGAGCTCCAACTCCACCGCCTCAGAAGGTGAGACAGGACTTCATAGTTATTGACTGAGAATGCTGGCTAAGGAGATCCATGGCCCTCCCTTGAGGAAAGGGGATTATTAATCAAGTGACTGGGAGGACAGGTTGTTCTAAGGATATTACCTCAGTTGAGAATCATAGCTCAGATAGAAGAGGAAGCTAAAAAAGCAGACCAAAATTACTGCCTTCCTTTCAGCAAGACAAAAGAGCAGTAATCCACCCCAAAGAGGAGAGGTTTGTTAAGGTATACTTCCCTGTCCCCTACCCTCATTGATGGTGGAGCCAAAGAGAACAGCTGGGGCAGAGTCTTGACACCCACCAGGGAGTGGGATCATTTGTCAGGGAGCACCTGGCACACAACACCTGGCAGGTAGTCACGGAGAGCTATGCTTGGGGGGAGAGGGGTGGTGGTTGAGCCGAAAGCGGCACAATGAGATCAGAAGAAGATAATGGCAGCCTTGCAGTATCAGAAGCATGAGCTGCCCTCCCCACACCCCATTCATATTTTCCTGGTCACACGTATTTCCTGTATATATTCCCCTTCACGAGTGTACTCTGGACACGTGTTCCCTCTATGTGAATGTCCCACATATGACTCCTATGAAGGTCTGCTCTTTCCACTGAGAATGTTTGCATTTGTGGCAGAGTGAGTTCAAAATTTATTGTGGGGAAGAGGGAAATGTTCTACTGTTACTGTTACTATATTTCTATTTAATTAAATCTGGTTAACTGGTAAAAGTGAACTATCAGTGAGGACTAAAAGCTATAGTTTGGACAAGATTCTGGCCCGAAAGTACCTAAAACAGGGGTGGGGAACCTGCGGCCTCGTGTGGCCCCCTAGGTCCTCAAGTGCAGCCCTTTGACTGAAAGACGTGTTACAGAACCTGTTACAACTAAAGGGAGACCCATGAGTGATAAGTCCCCTGGGTACTGGAAGGGCAGCTAGGTGGTACAGTGGATAGAGCACTGGGCTTGGAATCAGGAAGACTCATCTTCCTGAGTTCAAATCTGACCTCAGACACTTACTACCTATGTGACCCTGGGTTAGTCACTTAACCTTATCTGACTCTATTTCCTTATCTGCAAAATAAGCCCCAGAAGGAAACGGCAAACCACTGCAAAATCTTTCACAAAGAGTCAGATAATGACTGACAAACTACTGAACAGAACTGAAAGGGACTTTAGAAAATATCTATCCAAATCCCTCATTTAAAGGTGATGAAGTAAAGGCATAAAATGTCTTACTCAATGTTACTTAACTAAGTGTCAGAGATGAAACTAGAACCCAGGTCTCTTGCCTCCTCTCCTAATCTTGTGCTTTTTCTACCACACTCGGTGACTCCTGCAGGGTACTAAAATTTATCTACATAGTTGGCACTGACAATTCCATATTAAGATGCAGAGAATAAAAGCATGAATGACAATGAGGTAGCCTCAAAGACGTACAAAAAGTTAAGTTCTGAGGAAACTGTAGACAAAACTGCCCCTCTAGACCTGGAACTAAATAAAGCAATAACTTGTGAAACAATTCCCCTACTATAGAGGGAAAAATCCACAAGAAAAGCCCTGGGAACAAGAGGTGTGGTAAAACTAGTTGGCAGCCTTAATCCAGCTGACCTTGGAGGCAAAAGGACAAAATTAAACATAAAGAAAGTACATATATTAAGATTCAATAGGCCTAGGAAATGGAAGAAAGAAAGCAAAAGAGGAACCAGTGTAAAACTGAAGGAAAATCCCCAGCTTTTCAATTGTGAAGTAACTTTACCAAGGTGAGGTAGAAAATAGTCTCTCCATGGCACTTCTGAATGGAGAATGAAACCAGCCCTGTCTCTACAAATCCTTATTGCTGACATGTGTGCAGCAAGCACGGGCAACATTCCCAAATGACTTCCAAAGGATGAGAACTAGAAAAAAACATTGTTTTCCAGAACATAAGGCTGAAAGCTATTTCTCCACAATTAGAAGAAATGGTGAATTCTTTTTATCACGCTGACAACTCTCCAGGGGCTAATCTACTCGGCATAATCTCCTGCAGTTTGGTCCCACTGTGAGATTTCACAAACGCAGTCATTGATCACTTTTTTTCCTTAACTCTTGAAGTATCTTCTATTCCATAGGACCATATCTGCCTTGGACAGAACACATGCTCAATATGATCTATCTTTTACATCTTTATTAACTCAAACAAGTCAACAGCAATTTAAGCTCTCCACGGCCAGCAACAATGAGCACTGGGCAGAGAATTACAACAAGCTCAACATATCTAAGACCAACTTTATCATCTTGCTCCACAAACCTACAATTGCTTCTGATTTCAATATTTCTGTCAATCACAACTTTCACTTGGTCTTCAAAACCATAGTGCTAACACTGACTCTTCCTCACTTCAGTTGTCAAGTCTTGTTGATTTTACTTCCATAACTGTAATCTTCCTGTTCTCTGCTATCACTGCCATAACTCCCATAGGTCCTCAACATCACCCACCTGCACTAATAGAATACTCTCATTAGAGCTCTTCCTGCCAGTCATAACTAACAACCACGGTGCTGGGGGACGTGGGGAGGGAGAAGGTTAGCAGCACCAAATATGTCCTCAAAGCAACTTTACAATTCATAACGTGAAAACAGTACAAGAAATGATTTAGACAACTGAGTGGAGTGGAAAGGGGAATTACAGGGTCAGAGATAAGTCTTATTAACTGCGCATACCATCTTACAGCTTCCTATTTCAATTAACAATCCTTGCTACCTAGACGCTAAACTTAGATGTTTCTACAATGATGAATAAGTATATGTACTGACAACACTAACAAAATTCACAATCTTTTATAATCATCATGTTACATTTTTGACAAAGTTTCTTAAGCTATTCTTAAGGAAAAGACACAGAGGACTAAATGATAGAGGAGTTAGATTCAGAACTATACAAATGGATAGACTCAAAGAGTAAGTCATTGATGCTTTTCTACCATCTTGGAAGGAAGTCTTCTAGTACAGTGCCCCAGGGATCTGTGCTTGGTCATTCGCATTTCAATATTTTTATTAATGTCTCAGATGAACACATAAATCATATGTGATCAAATTTGCAGATAACCAGGCTGGGAAAAATAGCTAGCATGTTGAATAACTGATCAGGGACACAAAAACAGTACAACAGGATGAAGGAAGATGAAATTCACTAAAGATAAATGTAAAGTTTTATAGTTGGGCTCAAAAAAAACCCAACTTCACAAGTACATGATAAAAAAATATGACTAGACAACATGAGAAGAAGTTCTGAATTAGCTAACTCAGGCAGATTTACCTAAGCATTTATATTTTGTAGAGATGTAGGCTCCTCAAAGGTAGAGATCATGTTTTATCTTTGAGTTCCCCACCTACGCATACATGTATATATCTAAACATACATATTGCACATGTATTTAATTTGACATCTGGACAGTTTGATGTTCTCTTAGAACAGCACCTCATCTACAGTAGGTTTGGGGATATTTTTGTTGCCATTTAAGGAAGAAGAATCATGCATGTAAATACATACACACACACACACTCACACACAATTTTCAAAATGAAAAAAAATTCTAAAGCTTACAGTTTCACAGTTCAAGCATCGAGTTTCATTGGTCAGCGTTCCCTGAAAGATTTCATGTACCCAGGTGAGTTCTGGTTTATTGTTCTCCACAGGTTCATTCATGTTACCATTTTTTAACTTCCCATTTTGTTTTTCCTGCTTTTTCTCCTCCTGCAGGATGTCTGCAATAGTGTTTAGCAAATAATTTAAAAACTCATGGGCATCCTGCTGCATGTAGTTGTCAAAGAGATCTGGAAAAAAAAAAAAGAAATTCACTATTCTGCTCTCCATTTTTCAAGGGGAAAAGGTTGTATATTTACAATTAAATACTATGCCTAAATGTTTATTTTAAAAGATGGACAGGTACAGAATATTAGGAACTTATCTGTTATGCAGCTAAGCTTTAAGAAAAATTCTTGGCCATTTCAATTTTATTTTCTAAGGTCTAAGCTCTCAGTAGAGCTGCATTTGAATGATAAAGAAAATCTCCAAGGTATAATGCATGATTTTTTCTTTAAACATGGTTATTTCTTTAAAATTCTGCTTCCTGATAAAACAAAGTTTGAATATTATACAACAAAAGCTCAGAGACTGAGCAATGAAAAAGACCACTCACCCCTTCATTTTACAGGTGAGGAAAATAAGGCAGAGAGATGAGGTGACTTGCTCAGGGTCACAAAGCTAGTCAGTGTCTGGGGCAGGATTTAAATGTGGGGCTTTCCTGACTCCAAGTCCAAGAACCTATCCACTATCCTACTGCCTCAGGGAAAAAAAAGGAAGTATCTATTCTATTATTATGGGTTATTCAGCCTATTGTGAGTTAGCTACAGTCAATCAAGGTCTCTCCTAAAGATTGCAGTGGTTCAAAGCCAAAGGGTATTTAAACAGGACATAGAAAAAAGAATCTCTCCTGTGTGTGGGAAGGGGATTCCCTGGTTCCCATCAATACTCAACTTAAATCTCCCTTTCTGCATAGTCTCCCTGCCTCAAGCCTCTCCTCCCTCCAGGCCATCCTCCACTCAGCTGTCAAAAGGATCATCCCGAAGTACACATCTGATCATGTCATCCCCTTCTTCAAAAAGCCCCAGTGGCTCCCATTCACTTCCAGGATCGAATCTAAAATCCTCTATTTGGCTTTTAAAGCCTTTCACCAAAAGCCCCCCTTCCCTTTCCAGTCTTCTTACAAGTTACTTTGTCTATAGTTACACTCTCCAATCCAGTGATCCTGGCTTCTTTGTTCCTCAAACACGACCCTCCATCCCCCAACTCCAGTCACTTTCACTGGCCATCCCCCATGCCTGGAATTCTCTTGCTCCTTATCTCTCTCTACCTCCTGGCTTTCCTAGGCTTCCTTCAAGTCTCAGCTTAAATCAGAGTTCTAAAGCATTCTGGTCTCTGTTTACATCATTGTATTCATTCCGCACGCTGCTCTGTCACTTCTGCTAACTTCATTTTGCTGTCATCACTTCATCCAAGTCTTCCCAAGTTTCTTGGAATTCTGCATTTTTGTCATTTTATGACACAGGAAGTTAACAAGCCTTTAGTAGTTAAATGCTTACTACTTGACAGGCACCATGCTAATATGGGTTAGTTAAGGATGAGAAAGGAAATGGAAATGAGTACTGGGGCAAGGGCAAAGGATTTAAGGGGAGATGACAAGCAGAGAAGGTGGGAAAAGATCTTATACTACGGTACTAATGTCTGATTACTAGATGCCACAAAAATGAAGAGTGAAACAAGACAGTGCAAATCAATTGAGACTAATCTATTTTTGACAGGAACATACAATTAGCTCTTAAAGTTGAGGACAGATTCCTAGAACCAAAGCAAAGTTGTTACACTCTGAATTTAACTTTTGTATAGCATGTACATCTGATGAAGTAGACAAGGCTGACCCTGGCATATACACAACCAGCATTACATTACAGGCATGCCTCCTCACATAATTAATTGTGTTCAATATTGTTTCAATCAGCTAGCACTTATTAAGCAACTACTACATATGTCAGGCACTCTGGCAGGCTCTGGGAAAACAAATCTAAAATGAAATAACCCAAGAAGTTTACATTGTTTAAGGGGAGACGATTTGTACAGATAAAAATATATCTAGAAAATACATAAACTACAAGTTAAGTAAGGAAGAGAGCAATAGGAGTTGGGTGGCGGGGGCAGGGAGTGGAATCAGGAAAGGCTTCCTGTAGAAAGCAATGCTCAAGCTATGTCCTGAAGGAAGAGAGGGATCTCCCCAGTCTGAGCTGATGAGGACTGCATTTCAAGCACAGGGGAAAGTCAGAAGTGCAAAGACATGTAGATAGGACGTGGTGTGTCATTCCAGGAGAACAGAGATAAGACTAGACCACAGAGGAAGGGGAAAGGAGCAATTCTATAATGAGGTTGGAAAGAAGAATTGGGGCCAGGAAAGGGTTTAAAAGCCAAACATGGGAATTTCCACTTGATCCTAGAGGCAATACACAACCACTAGAGTTTACTGAATAAGGAAGTAACACGGCTAGATTGACACTTAAGGAAAATCACTTTGGCAACTATATGAAGGGTGGAATGAAGGGAGAGACTTGAGGGAGGGAGACCAATTTAGATATGATTGTTAGGGGTGTGCTGGTAAATGTTTAACAACTGGCTCTCCGAAAATTTCCAGAGTTTTAAGCTTAATTTGCATTATTAATATTTTCTCCATCACTTTAAGTCAATTAATAAAACAATAAATCAAGCTTTGATTTGTAGTATTTGCCAATTTCCAAAGTGTAAATGCTCACAGTGAAAATGTATTAATCAACTCTCACACTCCAGTACACCTCTGACTTCAGCACACCCAATTCTCAATGGTCCAAACAAAATTCATATAAGATCCAGATAAGGTTTCATATACATTCATAGATATTCTTTTTGTATTCTGATATATATGGAAATGCATGTGTATGTGTGTGTATATATATATATATATGCATATATATAGTTAAGTTCATTAAAAACATAATTTTTTTAAAAAAATCTAGGTGAGAGGTTATGAGGAACTGAATTAAAGTATGTGAGTAGAGAGGAGATAGATGTAAGAGATGAAATGAAATGGAAAAGGTCTAGCTATGTAGGATGAGGAAGAATGAAGAATTAAGGATAATATCAAGGTTATGAACCTGGGAGGATGGAAAAATGATGGTATCTTCAATAAAAAATAAGGAAGTTTGAAGGAGGGGATGGTGGTGGAAAGATAATAAATTCTATCTTGGACATGTTGCATTTGAAATGTCCAATAGGAAACTGGTGATAAAATGCTACACCATCATTAATACTTATAACCAATCTTCATTGTAAAGGCAAGAGACTCTGCCATGTTGTCCATTTTTAACATTTATCCCAGTGTTCCACAGGGTCTTACTGCTCCCTCTAAGGTCAGTTCATCTAACAGTGAGCTTCTGCTAAACCGAATAGTGCTATGGGACAAGGTATACCTAAACACAGATCAAACAACTGCCTTAACTCAAAAAATTTGGCTTAGTCTCCAAATAGTTTTTCATCCAACGCAGCTCTTCTCTTTCAAGGAAAAAAATTAAACCAGGGCAGCAGCAAGTCAACTGAACACACAACACAGTGTTTCATGTTGATATACTTCAATTGGATCAGACAATATAATTAAAAAGAGCTATTTTTTTAAAGCACTACTTAGTATAAGATAATATTCATTTACTGTAATTACTCATGACAAGTGTACAAGATAGTATAATTTTGTTTAAATAATGGATCAAAGTGTTTCTTTCAATTGGTATTCTATTTAGAAGGATGCCTGGGGCAAGTATCTCTCTTACCCAACCCTGGATATGATCCTATAAGTTTTTTTGGGGGGGGGGAAGGGGAAGGGTTGTCCCCATACGAGAATCACAGAATTTTTAGAGCAGAAAGGGGTCTCTGCAACCATCATGTCCAACCTATACCTGAAAAAGAATCTCCATAACATTATACCCACTCTCCACCTCAAGACCTCCAATGGGGGGAAATTCTCCACCTCCTGAAGCAGCCCACTACACTTGGAGATTGCTCTAAGTGTTAGAAGTTTCTTCTTTCCTCTCCTTTTCGTTCCTCTCCGAGCTCCACTGTTTTCTTCCCCTTTACCCTTTCTACTTCTTCCCTCCCTTCTATTCACCCCCTCCCTTTTCTTTTCCCTTTCCCCTCCTACTTCCTACAGGGTAACTTAGATTTCTACACTTAACTGATTATTCCCTCTTTGAACCAAATCTGATGAGAGTAAGGTTCAAACAATGCTCATCTCCCTCCCTTCTTTCCCTCTGCTGCATTAGGTTTTTTTGCCTTTTCATGTGATGTAATTTATACTTGTCTGCCTCCTCCTTTCCTCTTCTCCCAGTACAATCCCTTTTCACCACTTAGTTTTGTTTTTCTTTTTACCATCATATCAAAGGCAACTTATACCCACACCCTCTAAGCATACCCCCTTTTAAAAGTCATAATAACATTATAGCTCTCAGGAGTTATAACTGTCATCTTCCCTTGCAGGGATGTAAACAGTTTGCCCCTATTAATAATGTTGTTGTTGTTTTCCTTTCCTGTTTACCTTTTTATGCCTCTCTTGAATCTTTGTATTTGAAGGTCAAATTTTCTGTTGAGCTCTGGCCTTTTCATCAGGAAGGTTTGGAAGTCCCCTATTTCGTTGAATGTTCATCCCCTCCCCTGAAAGATTATGCTCAGTTTTGTTGGGTAGCTGATCCTTGGTTGTAATCCAAACTCCTTTGCCTTATGGAATATTGCATACAACACCCTCTGATCTTTTAATGTAGAAGCTACTAGGTCCTGCTTAATCCTGACTGTGGTTCCATGATATTAACTTGTGTCTTTCTGGCTGCTTGCAGTATTTTCTCTTTAACCTGGTAATTTTGGAATTTGGCTACAATATTCCTTGGCATTTTCAATTTGGGATCTCTTTCAGGAGGTGATCAGTGGATTCTTTTGATGACTATTTTACCTTGTGGTTCTAGGACCTCAGGGCAATTTTCATTGGTGATTTCCTGAAAGATGCTGTCTGGGCTCTTTTTTTCACCATGGTTTTCAGGTAGACCAGTAATTTTTAAATTGTCTCTCCTGGATCTATTTTTGAGGTCAGTTGTTTTACCAATGAGGTATTTTATGTTTTCTTCTATTTTTTCATTCTTTTGTTTCTGTTTGACTGATTCTTGCTCTCTCATAGAGTCATTAGCTTCCACTTGCCCCATTCTAATTTTTAACAAGTTATTTCTTCTATTAGATTTTGTACCTCCTTTTCCATTTGGCCAATTCTACTTTTTAAGGACTTGTTTTCCACAGTTAATTTTTGTCCTTTCTTTTCCAACCTATTGACTCTCTCTTGCATACCTCTCTCATTTCTTTTCCCAATTTTTCTTTTACCTCTCTTATTTGACTTTTAAAATCTTTCTTGAGCTCTTCCAAGAAGGCTTTTCGGGCTTCAGACCAGTTCATATTCTCCTTTGAGGTTTTGGATGTAGGTACATTGACAATGTTGTCCTCTTCTGAATTTGTGCCTTGATCTTCCTTTTCCCCAAAATAAGAATCTATGGCCATTTTCGTATTGGAAATGAAATAGGCCATTGCCTATTTCCTAACCTAAAAAAAAAATGTTGAGTTCTCCTGCGAAGTGAAGGGGGCATTTGCCCAAGCTGCTTTTCCTACTCACCAGGCCCCTGCACTTGAATGTCTCCTGCTCACCGGGGCCCTATACAGTAATGTTTCACTGCTGGTGGATGTCTGTAAGCCTGGAGCTTTCCCTTCTGGAGTTGTGCTTCCCAGAGCTGCATTGAGGAACCAGGTGATTACACTTCTGGAGAACACCGTTGCCCGGCGTGGTTTTCCAAGCTGATGTATGTGGTTCCTCTGCTTGTATTGAGGCTCTCAGAGGGAGGAACGGGGCGGTCCTGGTGTTGGCACTTGCCTGCTCCACCAACCTGGGTCTCAGGATCTTCCCCTGGTATGCTGAGGTGGGGCTTGCTGCTGGCTTGCTGGGATGCCTTCTGTCCTGTACTACCTCCCCTTCCCCAGAGAGAGGGGCCTTTCCTATTAATACCCCAAGTTTCCTGGGCTACAGGACTGCAACACCCTGTCTTTTTGCTGGCTCAGGGTTTTTCCTGGGTTGATATTTTCTGGGCTTTCAGAGGTCAATGAGAGAGGGTGAGAGAGACTTAACTTCTTACTCCGCCATTACTGGGCCCAGTGGCTAGAGAGATCTATCATTAGGTGGGCCAAAGGTTGATGATAGGGTCGGGGTGGGGCTGGGCACAGCTCTTAGGGAAAAAACTAGTAAGTTGATTTTTTAAAAAATCTAATAAGAATTGCATTCTCCACTGGTAGAGGGAATGCCACCAAAAACAAAATGGCAGACCCACAAAATAAACTTTGAGGTAGAAGTAATTTGATCCACTCCGTTCCATCATTACTTTTTCTCACTTCAAGGGAAAGCAGGCAAGAGCAGTCATGCTTTAAACAAGGCATTGCTTTATACTTACCATTCTCCTTTCTTAACCTTGAAATGAACTTCTTTGGGGGAATCACTCCAACTTTTTTCTTCTGAGTAGCAATGCTGTGAAAAAGGTCTGCGAGGCAAGTCAACAGATTTTCCTTCTTTTTTTGCTGGGCCTTGTAAGCCAATACATTTTCTCGAAATGGCCGACAGAAGTACAATGCTTGCAGCACAGAGTTACAGTAGCATGTGTTCCCAAACTGCCAAACGAAGAGCAGAATATCATGAATCATTTCCCAAAGAGATCTGATTTCTAGAAGACCTTTGCCTCTAGAGACCATAATACCAAATCACCATCCAGGTATGACAATTTGCATCAGCCTACTTGTACTAGAAACACAGTACAATCTTTTTATGTATCAATGAAGTCAGTACGGATCAATGAAAATAGATGAAAAATACAAGTATCCCCAATGATGGTCTTTGCACCTTTCCTTTGAGTACGACAGACTACGTGCTAAATTCCTCAGAATTCTCCCACAGATGTAGTATTCTAACATGACAGTCAGCATGATTCCCTGATGCAAAAACTGGTTGAGTCTTGTTAGCTAGGATGATGGGTCAAATCTAACAGATGAAATCTGACAACAACAACTTGAAATCTGATAAGGACAAATGTTTAAATCCTATACTTATGTTTAGGACAGTGCAGGAAGGAGAGACCTTTTTCCATGTTAAAAAGACATAAGGATAATAGCAAACTGCCAACTCAATGTAAGTATGAAATAATGAACTAAAAATGACAGTGCTATCTTTGGCTGCATGAATAGCGGGACAGGTTCTAGAAAAAGTATCTCAGCAGTAATCTCTGTTATGGCCAGACCACATCTAAAGAAAAATTACCAACAGGTGCATGGTAAAGAGAAGGGTAATCAGGATAATTAATTTGAAACCATATCGGATAAGGAAACATTGAAGAAACCAGAGACATTTAACCTGGAGAAGATAAAACTTGGGGGTAGGAAAAGAGGGGACATGATAGCCGTCTTTTAACGTTTCAAAGGCTGCCATATGGAAGGGGTTTTAGACAATCTCTATAATGCCAGAGGGTGAAATTAAGATCAATGAGTAGGAGTTACAGAGGAGGTAGAGTTTAGCTGCTGATAAGGAAGAAACTTCTAAATGTAACAGCTGTCCAGAAATCAAAAGGGGTGCTCTAAGCTCTCCCTCAGAGGAGTCATTTCAGCAGAAGTGGAATGCCACTCGCTTGTGAGGGACAGAGGCTCTTGGAGATACAGAGAGATTCAGGTGACATTGACCTTTTGAAGTTCCTAGAGACCATCATAATAACAGAGTTCATAAAAACAAAATAGAACACTAAAAGGAGAAAAATCATTTTAACAAATGCTTTTCTAGCCTTTAACTTTACAAATGAATTAGTTATTGGAGGAGAGGGTCTAGCTTTGGTACAATGCCACACTAGAAAATCTCAAGCCCAGAAAGACCATTCAAATGCTCTTATCTCATAGTTGAAGACTGGTTCTTCAGTTCTCTGCCTGCTAAATTTGAGTTCACTCTAGGCCAAATAGCTTTTATGGTTTACAAAAAACTTCCTATGTATTTTCTCATCTGATCCTCACAACAACCCTGTGAAGTGCGTAGTACAACTGTTGGGTTTGGGGGTTGTTTGTTGTTGTTATTGTTGTTTTTGACCATACCTGTGACTTCATCGGTATTAGAAATTTCCAGTGAAGAAAATTCCTCTGTCATTAAAAGTCAGCACCTGCTGTGCATCCCATAATATTACAGGGTTGGCTAGAACACTAAGAAATTAAGTAACTTGCCCAAAGTCACACAGCCAATTTATCTCACAGGCTGAACTCAAACCAGTCTTCCTGAAAGCAAGTTCTCTGTCTACTATGCCACACTACCTCTCAATAAAAGCATTATAGTCCCTATTTTTACAGATTAGGAAATGGAAGCTGAGAAGTAAAGGGACTTTCCCAAAGTCACAGAGTTTCTAAGTGACAGAATGGGGACTCAAATCCAAGTTCTCTGACTCCAGACCCAGTACCCTATCATGTTTGAAATAGTAAATGATGTACCCTAATTCTCCCTTTAGCTTGTGGCTTATGTTGACCCCAAGAGGAAGACATATATTCTCTCTGACTTATTAGCAATATCAACCCATGAAGATCTCAAGCCCTATAACCTCCCTCCTGCTTCTTACCAGCCTCTTATTATTACACTGTCATGAGAGCCTGAGGTGAGAACCTCACATTATTTCACTAGAACTTGGCCCTTATTCAACAGACAGTGCCTGGGAGAAGGGCTTCGATGGAGAAAGTTTCTGGAATATATTTCCCTTCTCTGTATTTGAATAGTCTTGCCAGTTTTAATAGTGTGTATATATAAAAAGAGAGAGATGGAGGAAAAAAATGGAAAAGATGGAGGGAGAAAGAGAGGGAAGGGAGAAGGGCCGAAAGAGAAGGGAAAGGAGAGGAAGAAAGGGAGAGGGAAAGGGAGGGGAAGGAGGGGACAAGAAGGGAGTAAGAGACGGAGGGGAGAGAGAAAGGGAATGAATTCTTTTGAGAAAGTAGATGGAGCTGTGATATATCACATTAGCTGTGAATACAGAAAAATTAACAAGTCTATGGGGAAAGAAAATAAGCATCAGTTTCCATAATTCTTTCTTCTTCCATTCAATGACCTAAATTTTCATTCCTCCCCACATACCATTAATACATTTCTCTTTGTAAAGGCACTTTACTGACTTCAGTAATGGGTTTCACAGACAAATCTAAGCCAAGGACTAGTGTACAAGAGTCCAAGACATTATATTTAAATGAATGTCCATATTTCACTCACTTCAATGCTTCTGTTGCAACCCATAAATATCACTTCCAGTTCTTTAACTTTCCTTCTCACCTCGCCAGCCTCTCACTATTACCCCTATAAAGAAGACCCAAGGTGGAAGGCACACACCTCCATCACCCACAGGGAGAGGGGCTGTACTCAGAGGGCTTCTGGGTTTCAACTTCCACACTGGAAATGATACATTAGTCCATAGTCACATTATCAGACAGTGCTACCAGAGCAGCTATACAAGAGAGCCAGGTGTTTCTAGGAGAGTGTTTATGCTCCGTTAAGTCCTCCACCCAGAGAGGCAGATCAGGAAGGGAAACTGTAGGTGAGATGGATTGTATTACTTGCTCACTTGGCCGTAGCCAGCTGGTCAGGAAACCAGAGCCTGGTAGATCTTGTTATGCACAAGATTTGCTCTGGGGCAGTTCAAAGAGGATATTACTAGAGCAGAAGTGAAATGGGACCAGGAGTTTACATAGAATATCTAGTCTTGCTCACTACCAGGAGCTGGGATGCCTTTTATGTTCACTCCATTTAGATTAGGAAATCCCATCTGCCTCTCAGGACCCAGTCCAAATGTCACTTTCTCCATAAAGTCTGACTGAATTATCCCCATATCTCTACAGGGCTGGAAATGATATTTGTTTCCTTGTACTTTGCATAATAACTTGGTTGTATTTGCTTTATAGAATTATCTTTTTCTATTTGGTATTATATTTATTACTGTATGTGTCCTTAGTCTCAGTGATCTTACAATCTAGAAAGAGAAATATGTTTTATTTAATCTTCATTTCTCCCTTAGTATCTTGCATAGTGCTTTACATAAAATATAGTACTTAAATATTTGTGGAATTTGAGTTTAATTATGCAAAGAATTCAGTATTAACCTAAGATTTTTATCCATATGATTTAGGAAAAAGGTAAGTTTGCCTGCATAGATTTACCTGAAGTGGCCACAAAAATAAATTTAAATTCATCATTGAATTGTGTAATTGATCCTTAGCCATTGGGAGCTATATAGGTGGGGCTTATCCCATAAGTACAGCCCTAGGAACACAGGAGGAACTAGCTCAGATATAGTAGGTAATGTCTATTTTAAGGCATTTAAAATTGTCTTAAAATAATGGATTGAAGCTGTCCTTACACCTCCAACTTCCTATTTTCTACATTCTACATTTTCTATAGTTACTATTGAAAATCAAGCAATGAAAACAAAATCATGGATTCCATGTGGTAGGATAAACTAGGGCATTTAATGAAAATAATAATACTTACATTGACCAATCCAAAGTAGTGTTCATTGATTGGAAACTGCTCTGGACCAATGTCTTTTTCCAGAGCAGAGGCATTGGTGCCCTGGAGAAAGAAAAGTGATATGTTCAGCTTAATATAAAATAGAAAAGATGAAAAAACAAAAACTTGAAAAAATCAGCTCCCAAAAGAAACATTTTCTTTGGTCAGAGATGTATAGTCTAGTGTGAAGAAAAAGAGGACGCCAAAATGAATTCCAAGCAGCGGGACTTGGCCATCCCATAAGGAACAGAAATAACGGGCAGGCACGGTATTGTCTCCATATCATTGTTTCTCATGCTGTATGATAAGGGGTCAAAAATGAGAAGGAACAACAAATGAAGAGTATCCCTCACATTCAGCAGTCATTCTTTAGTCTTGGCAATAGACTGCTCTTTTCCTTAAACCTTTTGTTCTCACTTTCCATTATGTCCTAAAGGAACTCTAGGAAAGAGGATGTATGAAACAATAAAATAGAAAAATCATGGCCATAAAATTCCCTTTGGAATAAAATGTTGGATTTATATGGGAATAAAAGTCTATCACCCAGAATGGAATATGGGCTATACCACCAATTTCAACTTTCATCAAAAAAAGAGAAAGAAAGAAAAGAAAAACTCACATTAAAAAAAAATGAAGGCAGGTTATGAAAGTTAAAAGAGCAAGTTCATTTTTCTCATTTGATCCTTACAACAACCCTGGGAGGTAAGGTTATTATTATCCCCATTTACAGTTGAGGAAACTGAAGCAGACAGAGATTAAGTGACTTGTCCAGGGTCACATAGGTAATAAATTTCTGAGGTTGGATTTGAGCTCAAGTATTCCTGAGTCTAGGTCCTGTGCTCTACCCAGCATGCCACCTAGCTGGATTAAATAGGGTAACATTTATAAAAGCACTTAGCACAGTTTCTGGCAATTAGCAGGAACTTAATAAACATTTCTTCCTTTCCCTTCCCCCATGGAGAATCTAGACATTCCCAATGGCAACTACTTGATGAGCCAACTACAACAGTCCTACACTTTTGCACAAGAAACAATTATTTCTCCTCCCTGACCTTGGTAAAGCTTCTTCAACAATCAATCTATTGGCATCAAGGAGAAGTGAACCTAAGTTTATGCAACAATGTGAACTTAACAAGGTCAGGAAGAATGGAATCCAAATCAAGTAAATGACCAAGTTCTCTTTGCACACAACTGGCCAGTGACAAAGAAAGACTCAGGAACTCATCCAAGGATATCCCTCCCTTGAGGCCCTGTCCTCAGGATAGCCTGCCTGCCTTCCTTCTGACTTTAGTACTTCAAAAGGCTTAGCTCTTTTAAGCCTTCAGATATCTATGATACTGATATTTTTTAAGGCAAGAATTCTGTCTTTTTAAGAACCGTTTCTGAAAGAAAACAAACACAATATGATGGAACTTCACAAAGACCTGTAAGAGGATATAGAATAAAAGCCTTTTTTTAGGTTTGTTGTTCATTATTGTATTTGTTTCTACCTTGCTCAGTGTTAAAGTTTTTTGAGAGATTGTACTCATTTTATAATCGTCTTTGTTTTGGTTCTTGGATAAGTTTACAATAAAAAATTTGTTTAATCTCGTTTTAGCTTGTATCTTTGCAGCACAAAATTAGCATTTCCTGCCAACAAAGTGAAATTGCTTCTAAAGAGCTGAATGAATGGAGTGAAAATAGGCACAAGTGCTATTGGGGACCCTGAAAAGCTGAAATGCAAAAAACAAGCCACTGTAAAGCAAATAACAACTTGAAGGGATGGAATTTTCCACCCTCATCTAAACTGCCTTTTCCTCTACACTAAATTTGTACACTTTATCTGCTATTTCAATAATACAATTTCTTTACCTGTCATTTAGCAATGAAGTACAGTACAATACTGCTTAAATCTGTTTTGTCTCTAATGATAAATGAACCTATATGCTACCAGTTCCTCTTCTTAAGACAGGTATCTGCAAAAGACATCAAGAGAAATTCAGGTCCCCTAGGACAGGGATTCTTAACCTATTTTGTGTCTTGGACATCTCTGGCAGTCTGGGGATATCTATAGACCTCTTTTCAGAATGTTTTTAAATACATAAAATAAAGGATTACAAAAGGAAACCAATTACATTGAAACACAGTTGTCAAAATATATTTTAAAAACATATGCAGGCACTTATAATCTGTATCAAATTTCTTAACATCTCAGGGAGGGGAAAAGAGAAGGAGGGAGAGAATTTGGAACACAAAATTTTTAAAAACGTATGTTAAAGAGGCAGCTAGGTAACACAGTGGATACAGCAACAGCCCTAGGGTCAGGAGGACCTGAGTTCAAATCCAGCCTCAGGCACTTACTAGCTGTGTGATCATGAGCATGTCACTTAACCCCCACTGCCTCAAAAAAAAAAAAAAAAAACATTGAAAACTACTTTTACATGTAATTGGGGAAAAATACTATTCATAAAGTTTAAAAAAAATGCAAGGACCTCAGATTAAAAATCCTTGCCCTAAGAGAGCAAAATGAGTATTTGTTCACTATGATTTCAATCTTTTAACTCCATTTCAGCCTGATGCAATGAAGGAAAGGCCTTGGAGACTAGAAGCCCTAACGTCAAGTACTGCTTCTAGCTGTGTCACCTCCACAAAACACTTAACATCCCCAGCAACATTCTAGGCCTCTAAATTGCTGATGATCTGCTCTGATCAGCATTGGTAATGGCATGAAATCACAGGTCAAAAAATAAGAACTTCAAATAAAGAAAAAAACATTTATCAAGCACCTACCATGCTCAAGGCCCTCTGGGATTTTACAAATGCAAAGACAAAAAAGCAGATCCCCAGACAAAAAAAAGCCCCCCCCCAATACCTCTGCTTTTGAATCCCTAACTTCCTTCTAGGCTCATCTATTAAACTCTTCCTGTAAGAAGACTTTCCTAATGACCCCAGTTATTAGTGCCCTTCCCTTCTAGAAATTATTTTGAATTTACTTTTTATATACTTTGTAATTGCTTATCTGAGTACATACTGCATTCCCCTGGTAGAATGAAAGCTTCTTGAGGTCAGGGACTATTTGATTTTTTTTCCTTGGTGTCCCCAGGGCCCTGCATAGAATAGATATTTAATAAGTGTTGGTTAAATAGAATTATTGCGCAGGTATGGGTTCCACTTTGTGATTCTCAATCTGTTTTTGCAGGATACACATGACTAACATTAAATCATAATGCACAACATGTTTCTCCCTGAGACAGAAATGTTCTCAACCCCAGAAATGTAAAAATAAACAAAAAACCCCCCAAAACAAAAACAAACTCCACCCAAAAAAATGATCCTCCTAAGATTACTTCCCTCTTGTTTAATCACCTAAGAAACATGTTATTTGAAAATTCCTGGTCCTAATGAAAAAAGAAAAAAAAAAAAAAAAGGACCGTGCATAGGTCTTACTGAAAAAAATATCCTGAGCCCATCCCCCATGAGCAGCAGTTGTATTTGGGGTGAAGTCACACTCATACACAAGAACTAGGGCAATAAAATGGATTAACAGTGAAATGGGCTATACTTCTCATCCTTTACTTTCTGGGTTCATCATTCCAAGGACACTACAGTAAAGTCTTTCTGATCTGAGCCCCGAATTCTAACCCACTCTGCCACCTAGCTGCCCTTTTGGGGGAAAAGACAGCACTGTTGGTCAAAGACTATGCAGAGTTTAGTGACCCTAGGGGCAGAACTACAAACTGTAATAGCCTCCTGACAGTCTCTCCCTGCTCCAATCTGTCTTCCTTATAGCCACCAGCGATTTTCTGAAAACACAAATCTGATCTATGCGTCAAGCCCCTACTCAAACCCCAGTGGCTTCCTATTCCCTCAAGAATCTACAAATACAAACTCCTCTGTTCGGCATTTAAAGCTCTTCGGATCTTGGACTCCTTCCTTCTCTTTCTACTTTGCTTACACATTATTCCCCTACCTACGTCAGATCTATAAGCTACTTGCTATTCCTCACACTCCATCTCTACCTGCCTATGCACCAGCAGCCCCCCCCAATGCCTAGAATGTTCTCCCTCCCCACCTCTACCTCTTGAAGTGCTTGGTTCCCTTCAAGACTCCAATCAAATGCCACCTTCTAGAGAAGGATCCGTTCCCGATACCCCCAACTCCTGGTATCTTCCCTCTAAAGCAATCTTCCACCTACTCTGTGTGTATCTTGCATATGCTCTTTAACGTGGATGTTGTCTCCCCCATTAAAATGTAAGTTCCTCTGATGCTAAGTGAAGAGAGCAGAATCAGGAGAAAACTGCACACAATAACAGCAACATTGTACGAAGACCAACTTTGATAGACTTAGCTCCTCTCAGTAATGCAATGATCTACGACAATTTCAAAAGACTAAAGGCTGAAAATTCTATCCACATCCAGAGAAAGAACTATGGAGTCTGAATGCAGATTGAAGCATGCCATTTGCTCTTTTTTTTTTTTTTCCTTTCTTGTGGTTATTCCCTTTGGTTCTGATTCTTCTTTACATATGACTAATGTGAAAATATGTTTAATATGATTGTACATGTAGAGCCTATATCAGATTACATGCCATCTTGGGGAGGGGGAAGGGAAGAAAGGGGGGAGAAATTTAGAATTCCAAATCTTATAAAAGTGAATGTTGAAAATTAAATATTTTTTTTTAAAAAAAATATAAGTTCCTGAGGGCAGGACTATTTTTGTTTTTGCTTCCTGCCCCTGCCCCTGCCCCCAACCCCACCCCAGGCATGGATAGAGAAAGAAGGCTTAAAGGGACTTGTACTTCAAATATTTGAGGAAGTGGTACTACAAAAAAAAGAATTGGACTTATTCTGCTTAGCCTTAAAGGGCAGAACCAATAGTAATGGGGAGAAGGTGAAGAGAGGCAGATTTAGGCTTGTTTACAAGAAAAAAAGTCCAAATAGTTAAGAGTTATTCACAAGTAGAATAGGCTGCCACAGAGATAGTGGGTTCCCCTTTCCCGGAGGTCTTCAAACAATGGTTGGATGACCCATTTGTTGAAGAAATATAGCTTTCAAAACTCCATGGGAGACTCTATTTAACACAGTATGCCTTTGTGAAGGGACAAGTAGGAGCCAGAGCTTGGGAAGAGTCCTTCTTTTTCCTTCCTGCTTCAAGAAAAGACACGTGATTCCAAACCCTGGGGGGGGGGGGGGGGGGGGGGGGGGGGAAGGTGGGAGGGGAGAAGAACCAGAGAAAAAGAGAACAGATTTGGGGGAAACAGGCATGTTGGGGGACCAGCTGTCTTCCCAAAGCCTGTTCTACTTCTTTACAGGGTCCTTCCCCAATAGGGTCTAGAACCACTTGTGTCCTCCCTCAAAGCAGGAAGAAGAAAGATTCTCCTCCCCAACCCCACCCTTTGCATAGGCATGCAGTGTTGAGCAATCCTTCTGTCCACCAATGTGGAATCTTACCACAACAGCAGCTCACAAAACCCAGGTTATGTCCCCTACTCTCCTTTAGACAGGTAACAAAGTCTCCTCCTCCAGCTGAATTTAAATGACCCATTTGGACATATACATGGACAACACACACGTTACATGGAAAATGTTTGTCAGAAGAGTCTGGTTTTATACATATGGATAGGATTAGGCAGCCTCAAGTCCTCTTCAACTCTGATATTGCATGAAACTTAGTAGATGAGTTTGGCAGCCTAACAGCTAAGTAAGGCACTATCCTGGGGATCAGGAAATGCGGCTCCCTGAGAAGAGGTTTGGGAACATAATTTGCTTCATGGTAATTCTGGAAGAGACAGTTAGGCAAGAAGGACAGACTCATGAATGAGAATACGAGAAAAAGCATTTATTAAGTGCTTACCGTGTGCCAGGCACTATGCTGAGCTGTTTCTCAGTCGTGTCCGATTCTTCATGACCCCATTTTGGGGTTTTCTTGGCAAATACTGGAGTGGTTTGCCATTTCCTTTTCTAGTTCATTTTACGATGAGGAAACTGAGGCAAACAGGGCTAAGTGACTTGCCCTGGATCACATAACTAGTAAGTGTCTGAGACCAGATTTGAACTCATGAAGTCAGGAAGACTTCAGGGCTGGCACTGTACCCACTGCACCACCTAGCTGTCCCTCTGTGCTGGGTATTGGATATACAAATGCAAAAAGAGAGCTCCTACCCAATAGAGAAAAATAAGACACATAGACGGGCAGAGGGCAGGGAATGCGTGAGGGTAGAAAAAGGGGACAGATCCATATAGATGGTGCTTGAGCTGAGACCAGGAATTGCAACAGGAAGAAGTTGGGAAAGAGTAAATTCCACCCATTGAAGACATGAGTACAAAGAGATGGGAGAGGAAGCATTTGTTCGGAATAACAAATAGGCCAATATGACTGTACTGTACCATGTAGAGGAGAATAATGGCTATAAGAAGACTGAACAGATAAGAAGGGACCCGACTTTGAAGAGCTTTACATGCTGAACAGAGGAGTTTGTATTTGATTCCAGATATAATAGAAACCATTGGATTTTATTGTTAGAGAGGGGAGAGGTGGACATGGTCAGGCCTATCTGGCAGTCATGTGGAGAATGGATTGGAGTGAAGAGAAGTTTGAGGTAAGGAGAGGAAACAAAAACCCACCAAAATAGTCGAGGTGAAAGGTGATACAGACCTAACTAGGGTCATGGCTACGTAAATGAACTGAGGGATGCCGTGGAAATGGAGATGACAAGATTTGACAAATGACTACTAGATATGTAGGATGAATAAGAATATGGAGACAAGGATGGACAAGAAGGTTTTGAAAATAGGTGACTGGGAGGAGAGGGGTATCCCCAACAGTAAGAGAGGGATCAAGAGAGTTCAAGAGAGGGATAAGTCTAGAAGGAAAGACATTGAGTTCTGTTCTGAACATGTTGAGTTGGAGATGATTACGGAAAACCAATCTGGAATGTCCAACAGTCAGTGGGACTGGTGCTCAGAAGAGAAAGGATAATGGGTGTGTGTGTGTGTGTGTGTGTGTATGTGTGTGTGTGTGTGTGTAGAGAGAGGGAAAGGGAAGGAGGGAGAAGAAGAGGGAAAGGGAGAGGTAGAGGGAGAGAAAGAAAGTATCAATAGGGCAATTGATTGACACATCCCTTCTAGGAGGGGTAGTGTTATTGATTATTGTTCAAAGAAAAAGACATGGAGGGGGAGGGAGTGATATGTGAGTAGTAGCATGACAGGAAGATGATCAGAGTACAGTGTGGTGGGTTTGGAGCCAACTAGATAGAGTGAAGCCTCAGCAATCAGGAGATTTGGATAGAATTCCCTAGCGTAAGAGCTGGAAGACTTGGTCAGTAGATTTTCTTTCATATTTAAATATATATCTATATTTTTCTTTTTAAGTTCAGTCTGTCAGTAAACATTAAGTGCTTACTGTAATCTATGATATCATGGGCCCTTAGGGAACTGAGAAGAGGAAACATTAATGAAGAAGATGGAAGAGTGGTTAAAGAAACAGAACAGGAAAGTGTGATGTTTCTGAAGCCACAGGAAGAGTAAGTACCCAAAAGGAGGGTGTTCGCTAACTGTGTCAAAAGAAAAGCTACGAAGAACAAGTACTGGTGATTAGGAGTTCAGTGGTGACTTTCAAGAGAATGTTTTCAGTACAGTGATGAGGTTGAAAACTACTTTTCAAGGTATTAAAGAGAAGATTTGTGGTAAGGAAATGGAGACATTGACTGATGGAATGTAATGGAAAATTATAATAAAATTTAATAATAAAACTGCCTCTTTTTGTAGCCCCAGTACTTAGCACAATGCCTGGATTATAGTAAGCACTTAATGTTTACTGATAGACTGAACTTAAAAAGAAAAATACAGATATATATTTAAATATGAAAGAAAATTATTCAAAATAATGCAAAGTGAAAAAAGCAGAGCCAGAATATTGGGATACATATTAGCCATAATTATATTTTTGTTTTGAGTTGGACCTATGATTTCATGAAATCATACAGGGAACTCCCAGTGAAGAAATTCCTTCTACTGATTAAACTCTATTTGTTCTGAAACTTTTCATTTTGACAGTGACTTGCCCAAGATCACCCAGCTATGATTATATAATTTTTTTAATCCACAAATTTAACATGAACAAAATTTTATATCCACAAATATGGACAGAGATAATAAAATGGAGCAGAGGGGAAAGGAATAATTGTTAAATTATTATAGATATATACAGCTCTTCTGAAGCTTAATTAATTACACATGAGGTCTAATTGACTTTCCATCATATAAAAGTTAATCTCACACAAAAAAACTTGTTATTGTATAAAAGTTAGTTTCACACAAAAAAGTTACTTTAAAAAAATTAAGGCATTTACCTCTTCTTATTCTACTTGTTTGACACTCTTGATTCAGGCATTTTCTGAGGAAAGAGAACCCAAAGTAGCTTACATATTTGAATAAAAAAGGATTCAAAGAAAAACCACACTGCAAATAGATGTGTCTAAAACCCCAGAAAAATCTATATGTTATGCACCCTTTCAGAAAGGTAGAGACAAAGGGTCAACTAGTTTAGGATCAATCCCAAGAGCTATTAAGTGAAATGCAGAATTTGATCATTTAATTATTTAATTTTTTCACTTAAAAAAATGTTTTCTCTTCCTTCTACCTCTCCCCTCTATTAGGGGAAGAAAAAAAACCTCCACCTTGTAACAAATATGCATAGTCAAACAAAACGAATTCCCTCATTGGTCTCTATTACTTTTCAAAAAAAGATTGAGGAATGAAAAGAATGGAGGTGAAGGGAGAAAAGTCTCAACCACGTAACCACAGCCATAAGTAGGCCAAGGCAACTAGGCTCAGCTCCAACACTGAAAGTGCCGATCCATTCCGAAAGTATTTCCCTTCCACTACATATCCCCCACATACATTTATCCCAGGTTACTTTCTCTAGCCCCACTCACCCCCTTCCCCTACATGCACAAAAGCTCTGCATATAACTTAGAAACTAATGGAAGAAATAGAGAGTTATTGGAATAAGAGCATCTGGGATGATCTTTTCAGTTGAGAGTTTCAATAATTCTAAAGTGATAAATTTTGGGATAATGTACAAAAAGCTGGGCAAATGTTAAAGATAGTATTCCTGAACATATGCAGTTTAACCATCTACCACATTAACACATTCAGATCTCACTCTTATTGTAAACAACTATGAAGATAAAACAATGTGTGGTGTATAAATTTTCACAGGATATTAGTCATTTTGAAAGAAGTAGAACCAAAAAGGTTATAAGCAAGGTTTGTTGAGTCATTTTCCACTCATGTATGACTCTTCTTGATCCCATTTGGGGTTTTCTTGGCAGAGATACTGGCGTGGTTTGCCATTTCCTTCTCCAGCTCATTTTACAGATGAGGAAACTGAGGCAAACATGGTTAAGTGACTTGCTGAGGATCACACAACTAGTAAATGTCTGAGGCTGGATTTGAACTCAGGGAATTCAGGTTTCCCTAACTACAGGGCTGGTGCTTGTAGGCAATACAAGGAAAAGAATGTCACTATCATTCACTTTAATCTGGTTAGAGGCTAGGATCTAGGAAAATGTTAAAATGAAATCCTGTACCAAAATAATTTGATTATTGAATTATCCTCAGGAAAAAGATCTGACTACATGAATTTTTAAATTCTCTCTGTAACCTTACTCTTCGGTACTTATTAAGAAAGCAAATGAGAAAGAACACAGGAATATACCTATATGCAATATCATTTACAATTACACAAACTAAGGGCTACACTTGAAATGTTATTAATTCCTGGTAATAGCCCCATGTTTAACAGAGGAAAAATTTTAAAGATACACGTAGGGCATTGTGTTTTAACACTGTTCTATGGTATTCTTGTTTCTAACTCTACTTATCTGCCAACAGTCATCACTGAAGGCTAGAAATAAATAGGGTAAAAGTTGAGGGTATTGGGCTCTATTACCACTTTGCCTTAGCTTTTAAGAAAAAGTAAACAGTTTTAAAAGGTACTTTTTAAAGTAGCCTTTCATAATAGATAGAATATTAAATTTGTGGTTGGTAAGATCTAGGTTCAAATCCCATTCTGACACTTATTTGTGTGTGACCCTGGCCACTGGCCCTCCTAGTGCGTCAAACACCACCTTAGGATTTATCTTCTAAGTCACAGATGGGTTGGTATTCCCTACAATGGCACAATCACAGATCCTCCATGAATTCAGTATCAATCATCTTCATATCTCACTATTTAATTTTACCTCCACAATACACTTGTAACACAAGTAGAGGCACGAATTATTTATTCCTATTGTATAGATGAAGAACCTGAAACCCAGAGATGGTAAGTCATTTGCTTAAAGTAACACTGCCAATTGGTGGTAAAACCCAAACCACAGCCTTGAGTCCCAGCCCATCACTCTTTGCCCTGCATCATGGTCTTTCTAGGCTATAACACGGAACCAATTCATGCAAATGCAGGCTAATGGTACTTTGACCCTCTACCATAATACTTCCAAATCTTAATTATCTGTGGATAAGAAAAATAGCAAATGTTGGGGATATTCACTGACCCAACTTCTTGTAGTAATGGTCTCTACTTCATGCACCTGAGCTACAAGATCTCGGGCCAAAGAAAGATGGCCCCAGGACATGAGATACGGTAGAATAACCTGAGATCAGGCTGGAACGTGGAGAAAACAGAACTACAATACGCCTAGAGGTTTTGGTCAGCAAATCTAACTAGGGTCAGAAGCCAAGCTCTGAAAATGCATTCCTTGGAGGCACAGGTAAAAACAATCATTAGAAACAGCCATTAACTTAAAAGTGGAATGGCAAAAAGTGTGCTTCCCACTTTGCTCTTTTCCACTACATTCTATTTGTTATTTAGCAATAACTCTTTAATCCTTAGTTAAGATTTGGCTAATTTCCTTCAAAGCAGAATTAATTATGTTTATTTTACTGAAAAACCTAAAATGTTTTGGGCAGTGGTCACAGGAAACAGGATAACAGAGCAAATCTCAGACCCCTCCCTGGCTCCCTAAATGACAAAACTGATTGGCTGTCTTTGCTTAATCCCCTCATACCTAACTCACTCCCTGCAGTGATTGTATCTGAATTATTTTGAGGAATGAAGAAAAGATCATACATGTAGAGCTAGAAGGGACCCTTGCAGTTACCTGCTAAAACCAACCCCTTTCATTTACAGATGAGTACATTAGAACTCCAGAGGTGAATCAATTCACCCAAGGTCATACAAGTTGTGTTAAAATGGCAGGATTTGAACCAGCTCCTAGGATTTCAAATCCAGCCTTCTTTCTACTTCACCATGCTGCCTCTCTCTCTGGGTCAGAGATTCCACAAATAAACAGCGTATCACTGGAGAGATTTTTCATTTCAAGTAACCCAAGTCATTCACTCTTGCCCCAAACCCCCAAAAGTAAAGAACAGAGAAATGAAAGTCTCTCTCCCTCCCCTCCCCTTTCCAAAATTATTTCTCTATTTTCCTTCAGGTAAACAGCTAAACATTTCATCTGATCTATGTACTTCCCTGGCTAGGATCACTTAGCCCCCTGCACCAAAAGACTAATTTCTAAACTAAGCAAATTTAAATGTTTTTGGCTACATGATGTACGGTCATTACTAGAAAAAGGAGAAGTGTATCATGTCTTGAAGGGTTATTGGAAGTTTTTTTGCAAACACATCCACAGTTACATTTTTCATCTACATTTCGGTCTGAATTTGGAGATTGATTTTCCTTTTCTCTTCCAATTCTTCTTCTTTAAAAGTTCTCTCTTTACTTAGAATACATTTCTACACTAGCAGGCACAGTCATCAAACATTCTTACAAACCCAATATCCCCTTATCAAGTTACTGTTTTCAAACCAGTATCCTTCAAAATTCAACACTGCCTCCAAAAACTGAATCCACACAAATTTTAGGACACAAGACCCTAACTACTAACACTGGGAAAGGACAATGTCATTCAGCAGGACCACCTTGATTAAATGGCTTTTGATTCTTTGAGTAATTATTTAGGATCCTCAGAAGTAACTGAGTTAATCAAATCAAACACAGCCATCTTTCTGTTCCACATGGCCATAGAGGACTGAGCTCTCAACTGGGGTTATAAGACTTTCCATTATCGTAAGATCATAGATATATACAGAGAAGGGACCTTATAAGTCATCAAGTCTAACTCTGTCATTTTACAGTTGGAAGATCTTCATTTGTAAAACGTGATTCAAACATATCTGGATCTACAGATAGATATCCAGGGATCTGAGAACTTGGACGAGAATAAAGTTCTTTTTGCTGTTGTTCGACTCTTCATGACCCCATTTGGGGTTTTCTTGGCAAAGATACTTAAGTGGTTTGACTTTTCCTTCTCCAGCTCATTTAGCAGATGAGGAAACTGAGGCAAATAGAGTTAAGTAATTTGCCCAGGGTCACTTAGCTACTAAATAAGTGTCTGAAGCCACATTTGAAGTCAGGTCTTCCTGACTCCAGACCCACAGCTCTATTCACCTATGGATGCCCACCAGGGCACCACCACCTGTGGATTCTATTTTATACATCTGAACATTTAAAAACATTATCCTGAGAAGTGGTCTATAGGCTTTACCAGATTGCCAAAGGTTCATCACACACACACAAATGTAAAAACAAAACCAACAAACAAAAAACCGATCCAGTTTACCCCTCTCATTCTAGACAAGAGGAAACGAGAGCTGAAGAGGTAAAGTGACTAGCTCACTAATATCCACTCACCACCAATATTTTTTGTTCCCCTTTCTTTTCTGATTGCTTAAAAGACCACACCTGCATTCTAGAAAAGTTGAAAATAGTACAAAATTCATTATGGCATATTGTACTTTATCATTCCACTCTCATTATGAAACCTGAGGTTCATTTTGGAAGAAGTGGGGCTAGGAAAGTGCTTTTGGGCAGAAGCAAGGTTCATTGCCAATTCTTTTTTTTTCCACAACGGGGCTTGGTGAGAAGTTGGTCGCACCTGGCTGTGGCTGCAGTTTCTAGGGAGCAGGTTAGAACAGGGTTTGCTTCCACCTAATTCCCTAATCACTCCTGACCCAGCTATGCTCTGAAGCAACTATTTACAGCACAGCTTAAAGTAATATTTGCATATTTGTTTCCTACTTTGCCAGTCTCATTAAAAGTGAAATGTATGTATGTTTGTGTTCTTGTGGGAATGTCACTGTTTTGGAAATACTTCTTAGACTCAAGCTTTTCTTCCTGAAAAGAGCAATGGGAGGATCCCACACAAATTACATGAGCGATAAGCTGTCCTTTCAGCCAATGGGAGGTCATTTGAAGAGCCAATCATTCAATTTATAAATTCTTCTCTAGAAGGACCCTTTCGGCCTCCCAAGGAAAGCATTAGAAGGAAAGCAAAATTGAAATGAAGTTAAAATCTGTAGAATATTCATCGGTAGGGCAAAGGTTTGTTGAATGAAAAAAAGACAAAATTGGTAGCCAATGTTAAGTTTTAAAATTTTAGAATTCTCCTTGGATTTAACTCATTCATTTTAAGAAAATTATTCTGAATTTAACAAATATTTTAAAGAGAAAATATTTCCAGTATACAACACAGCCTTTTCTGATTCCCCCAACTGCTAGAGCCCAGCCTCCCATTCCCACTATCTTATATTTGTTTGGTATCAACCTCTTCATATATGTGTGTGTCTGTGTATGTACTATCTGTGTGTGTGTGTGTGTGTGTGTGTGTGTGTGTTTGGTATCAACCTCTTCATATATGTGTGTATGTGTATATATATTCTCCCCTGATAGAATATAAGCTCTTTGAAGGCAAGGGCTGTTGCATTTTTACTCTGTATGCCTTTTACTTAACAATGTCTAGCAAATATCTACAGTCATATAAAAAAAGTTCTATATCTATTGATTAGAGAAACATAAATTAAAATGACTCTGAGGTACCATCTCGTACCTATCAGATCGGCTAATATGACAAAAAAGGAAAACGATAAGATTGGCTAATATGACAGAAAAGAAAAATGATAAATGTTGGAGGGGAGGTGATAAGACTAGAACACTAATACACTGTTGGTCGGGTTGTGAACCCACCCAACCATTCTGGAGAGCAATTTGGAACTATGCCCAAAAGTTAACCAAACTGTGCATACCCTTTGATCTAGCAATACTACTACTAGATCTGTATCCCAAAGCAATTTGTTTTTAAAGGGAAAAGAACCTACGTGTACGAAAATATTTATAGCAGCTGTTTTTGTAATGTCAAAGAACCTAAGGAATAGCTACCAGTAGGGAAATGGCTCAACAAATTATGGTGAATACAATGGATTACTACTGTGATATAAGAATCGACAAAAGAGACAGTTTCAGAGAAACTTAGGAAGATTTGTATGAACTGATAGAGTGAAACAGGCAAAACCAGAATAAGTTATACTATAACAATACTGTAAAAAATGAACAACTTTGAAAGACTTAAAAAAAAAAGTCTAGCATTTAATAGGGGCTTGCTGATTGTTGTCTGAATGATTACATGAGTCAAAAAAAAAAAACAACCCATTCTATGGCAGATTTTACAGGCTATATTCCCCTTCATTCCTTTCCTAGCTCTGCTTCTGACTTGCTACACTTAGCCCCATTCCTTAGCTGCCATCTATCTCCCCCTTGAACTTCCCTCAGAGCCGGGGGAGGAGGGCCCTCAGAGGGGGAGTCTCCTCCAGCTGGAAGCTCCCTGGACCTAGCAGACCCCCTGCTCCCATTGAGGAATTCCACACAGGGGCTTATTTTGGGGGGGGAGAGGGCCTAGACTAGCTAACCTTCAACTCCCTTCTCCACTCTGCTTCTGACTTTCCAGAATTTCAGTCCTTTCCTTCTGTTCATTATTTCCAAATTATCCTGGAATAGCTTGCTTTGTATATGTTTGCATGTTGTCTCTCCCATTAGTTTGTCAGTTCCGTGAGGGCAGGGACAGTCTCTTGCTTCTTTTTGTATCCCCAGCAATTAACACAGTGCCTGGCACATAGTAGGTGCTTAATAAGTGTTTATTGATTGATTAATCAATTGACACCATGCCTCTATACAGGCACTTTTCCCCTCTCCCGCTTCCAACTTTTCAGTTCCCTTTGCTACAGTAGAATGTAAATTCCTTGAGAACAGTAATTTATCTTTTCACTTGTATTTGTATCTCCAGTGTTTTGCACAGTGCTTGGAACCTAGAAAGTGCTTAATAAATGCTTGTAGGCTTGCTATATTCAAGAAGTATGAAGATATCAAGAATTGTTATGGATTTGCATAATTTTTAAAAAGCAGAATCACATTTTCTCAGATTTGGAAGAGACCTCAGAAGCCATCTAGTGCCACACATACCTAAGAACTCACATTAAAACAACATCACTGGAAAGCAAAGCCTCAAAAATCCTCAGTAAAGGAACAGGGGTATCCGCTATTTCCGCAAGATGCTCATTCTACTTGGAGACAACTCTAATTGTTAGGAAGGTTTTCTGGAAGTGGCATCTAAACCTGCCTCTTTGCAACATCAATCCAATGCTCTTCAACCCACTCCCTGGGGCCAAACACCAGTTGAATAAGCTAGTAACTGCTGCAATTCAATCTATCCAGAATACAAATTTGCAATATAACACAACATTCTGAAAAATAAGGTGCAGGTTTAAAAAAGTACACTCAGAGTACTTCTCACAAATCTGTGTTCAGGCAGGAACTGATAAGTCACCTTGCACCAAACTCAACTGAAGAGAAGTGTCCTTATGTGGAAGTAAGACTATAATTGAACTTCACTTCTTAAATGGATACCAAAGAGCTCTTGAGTAAAGTCAAAGAATCTACAAGTCATCCACTTCTATGTCTCATAAGCTGCTAAAAAGATATTTTTCTCGAATTATCATTTTAATTGAACCAAAGTTACTTTCTGAAATTAACAACATTGAGCTAAACTGAGATCTGGTTGTGAATAATAAGGACTTCCTTCATTTAAAGACTAGCAATGAATACTCTAACTTCCGTCCTAAGATACATAGATAATCTTTTTGTTACACCAGCTAGTACTTTTTTCTATTCAGTTGTCACTCCTTCATTCCATCCCCATAACTATCACAAGAGTCACATATCTTCCTTGGGACTCTTCCCTCTTTTACACACACACACACACACACACACACACACACACACACACACGAGGTTGGATGTGTTTTAGCCAGAAGAGATCAGAGAGCGTTTCATTTAAAATCCAATCCAACTAGTATTTATCAAAAGCCTACTATGTACAAAGCACTGGGAAGGACTAAATTGTTCTTGGAGATAGTAGTAAGAAGTCTGGCAGGCAAGGCAGGGTATGTATACCTTTAAGAATTTAGAGCTGGAAGGAATTTTAGCAGTCACCTTAAACTTTTAAGATCATCTAAATTGCCTTCGATTAGGCTAAAAGCTGATTCTGTCTTGGAATCACCATAAAACTCAGAATGAATAATTCTAAACTTGAACTAAATTAGAACCCAAAAGTCATGCTATAATTTTATGAAGCAATCTGACCTCACAACTACTTGTTAGCTTAGATTGTTTTTTAGACAGATTCAAATATGCCTTTGCTAGTTCATCTGAATACTTCAAATCCTGCAATTAAGAATCACTGTGGACTTTTTACATACCCTAACAATGTTTCACTTTACCACAACTACAGGCTTGAACGTTGCAAAACTATAACGGTAAAATTTGAACTTACCAGAGTGGTAAACTAGGAAGAAAATACACAGTGAGGACACTGAGTGACGTTCAGAAAGTCATTTTTACTGTACCTATCTCATAGTTTTTTTGTGAGGAAAATCCTTAATAAACATTTCATGGAGTAATAATGTGCATAATGACCACTTCTTGGATAACTTTGGGCCAGTCATCTGATATCACTTCTACTTCTATGAAATGGATATAATAATTATAAAGTACTTAGAAAGCCCTTTAAAGATAATATATATGACTGACAAAACTTTTTTTTTAAATACTGACTGATTAGGAGGAAGGCAAGAGTGGAAAAAAATGAAGTCTAAATTACAGAATATTAGAAATAAACATGAATTATTTTTGAGTATATGCAAATATCAAATGACAGAGAAGGGAAACCCACATGAATAAGGTTTTATTGATTTTTTTAAATTAAGGACAGTACACATTCAATATCATGACATTAGCATGGTTAACCAAATCTCAAATATAAGAAGGTTGAAAATATCTTAATATTTATATCGTGAGTTCACAAACCTAGGAAATAATGGGAAAAAGACAACTGATGGAAGAGAAGTAATTTCCTCTCATTACATTATTTGACTTGTATCTATTTCACAGGAGTCTCCCTTTAACACAATTTCCATTCTCACCTTTTAGATTTGCACTTTGCAACAACTGTCATCTCCCATTCATTTTACCTACTTTCAGGTTTCAGTTTCTCAAATCAGTCAACTAGGCAGGTGAAACCCCATATGCTGATTTTAAAGACTAATTAGTAGCCGATTCTCCCAAATTAACTGAACACAGAGATCTCCAGTGGGCTCCTAATTATTTCAAGAATATCATGAATAACTAGCAACTAACTATACTAAATTACCTGCTTCTTAAATTTAAAACTTTTCCTAACTATGACCTCAGAGAAGTCATTTATTTGTCCAGATGGATGAAAAACCTCCAAAGAAGTCATCTAGATATAGGAATTTTTCAAAACTTAGTTAAGTTTCAGCTGTTCACTATCCAGGTATTCAAAATGGCATTTCAAGGCAATAATGTCCACTTTTTTTAAAGAGTCAATTGGAAACAACATACACGATAATGATTACTAAAATTTTTAATATTTAGAAAAAAGCAGTAAAAAAAATTCTTAGCAAAGGAAAGGACTTTAAGAGTCACCTAATCCAATACTCTCATTTAACATACAAGGAAAATAAGATTCAGAGAGACATGAAGGAATTTGCCAAATTTGTACAACTGGCAGAGCCAAGCTGAATCAAGGATCTTGCCTCTCAATCCAATGCCATCCCCTTCATCATGCAACATATTATAATGATCTACATAAGGAAAGCACTCAACAAACGTTAATTGACCAGGTAGTAAATATATATCTTTTTATAAAGCCTTTGCCTAATTGTATCTGCTTATTTCACAGACATCTATATTAAGTGCTTCCTTAGCTTTACAAGGTAAAAAACTGAGACCAAGAAAGAAGTATACTAATTTACCCTAAATCATAACCTAAGCCAGCTGTATAGGGAACTAAGACTATGTTCTAACTCTAGATTTCATCGACTATAATTAAACCCCACAAAGCCAAAAATTCAAAGCACACCATATATTTGTCAAAGGAATAAACTATCACACTATGATATCTATTGGCTATGGAAAGCATTTTTTAACCACCAATTCAACAATAATGATTAGAAACATTTAAACCAATTTGTATCTGTTAAAGTCATATGTTTAAATGTCATTTAACTTCTCCAAACAAAAGCTCCTCCTTCTGAAAAGCTCTCAGGTTCTAATTTTTCATCTGTCAATATTTTAAAGCTCAATTCATCTATTTGTGGGATACTGAAGATTCAGTGAAGCCTTCTTTAATCAGCCATAGATATTTCAACACACGTTGGTAACTAATGCATTCTGAAAATTACAACACACCAGCCAAGCAAGTTTTATTACCTTTGAACTAGACACTGTGGCCAGGATGACATTCCTTAAGCAAGTTTATCAAGAAGTGCTATGGCAAGAGTACAAATGGAGAAAAAATATTAATACAAATAAGATCTAGCCTTAACCTCCCAACAGACTGGGAAAACATCTGGGGTTTTCTCTTTATTATATATTTAAACTGTGTAGGGTAGAGAAGGAAAAAATGTTTATTTCTCAATCACGTGAATAATATTGGGTACTATTTTCTTGTGTCTCCTCTGCTTATTCCCATTTTGGTCAGGAAAACAAATCCTCTTCTCAATACAAGTCTTAGTTGAATCTCAAATAAAAAAGATGAAATTCTTTTACGTCCTTCCTTAATACACATCAGCCTTTTCAGAATGTGCCAAACTCAGCCTGTCTAAAAATGTAACCTCAATGTCAATCAATTATCCCTGCTATTTGTTACAGAGACCAAAACTAGACCTGAATAAACACCTTGGCAAGGAATAAGATAGGGATTAATAAAAACAGATTCCAGAGTAAAAATGAAGGGAGGAGGAGCCCTATAAAAGACGTACCTGGAAACAATTCATCATCAAAAGCAAACCCTAAAGTGAAGTCCACTGAGTATTTATGTCTGATCAGATGAAAAAAGCAGCAACCCAGCCAGAAGTAAACTCATCTCACCAAACATTCTCCTCTGGCTCAGTCAGATAGGGAGGGGCTGAAATTTCCTATGTGTTTTAAAAGGGGGAGTGGTCATGATTTTCCACTCCACCTTCCTGTTTACATTATTATTTTGTTTGATTGGCATCTATTTTGCAAAGTACTAGACACTTAAGATTGTTTATATTTGTAACAGTTGCCACTGAGCCTGAGGTAGACTGCACAATTTCCATTTCAACACCAGAGAAAAGTGAAGCCAAGAGAAACTAAATGGCTTGACCAGTATAGGAAGAATTAGAGCAGAGGGGTTTAGTACTCAACATTTATGGTTCACTATTTATTTAATTGAAGGAGGATCATTAAATCTGATTCCTCATTAGCTCCCTTTGTAAAAAGATACGGAGACAGGTGAGCTTTTGTCACATACTCCACAAGCCCACAGTGTGTAACCCCCCCCACACTTCATTCATTGGCCAGTAGAAACAGACTCGAGTTTTATAGGAAACAGCAAGAAACATGTTCTCAACTGCCAAAGACACCCCATGGCCTCCCCCTACCTATATGAAGAATAAAGGTGGAAGGGGGTGAGAGGGTGAGATCCTAAACCATAACCACAAAAACATTAACTCAGCTTCCTCCTCTGGTTTCTTTGCCATTCTGCCTTTGATGCCCAGTGGAGAATAGCTCTGCAGCGAAGAGGCACACTCCAAGAAACACCACCAGAACATTTCACAGTGTCCCATGAAAAAGCCAATTTCTCTTTCATTCCCACGACCACCATTCACTGTGAGGCTGTTGCCAGTCCAGGCTGAAATAATATCCACCATGAATCATTAAAATGAAAAGTCAAACTAAGAGAAATAACAGTTTTACTTTATCTAGGCAGGTAACATTTTCTTTCTCCCTCATGAATGCACACACATACAGAAGACCAGGAGACCTGATCTCCTTGAGGCAGGGAAGAGAGATGAAAATTAAGAAGGTACCTATAGTGTCACACCAATTATAATTCTCTCTGTGCCAATAACCATTACTGGTTTCTCTTTGGTGAAGTCCTAGTGTACACTTTACAAGCAATGTCAATCACCACTGAAACTAGCCTAACAGTTAGAATGTGCCCTTTTCCATCCTAGAGATAAAGCAGGGTTCACCATTACTCTCCTTTGCCATGTGTTAGTCTGACATCTAAGGTGTGAAACAGAAGATAAACTGGGATGGGGAGGGGGAGGGCAGACCTGATCACCTTACCTCAGAGGCTTCCAACTCAAGTCTCACTTTCAATTTGGCTACTCTCATTCAAGCCTCCTCAGATTCCATCTCGAAGCCTGTTCTATCAGTTCCATAGAGCTTCAAAATAAGGCGATTAATAAATAAAAGATATTAAAAGAATTGGTGCAATGGTTCCCAGCAGTATCCTAGACACCCTAGGAAGGCTGAATGAATCCTGATAGGAACTGGAGAGTAAACAAACAGAGTGGCACACCCAGAAGAGGTTCCTAATGCTGGAGGGGAACAGCATCTAGTAGGTTGAGAATGACCGCCTTACTCCATGGGCAAGCTGGCATCTTGCAGGGCAGAGACACAGAGCAGAGGTGTCAGTGCCAGCAACGTGCACAGAGGGATTCACATACGGTGGGTTAGAGACTTGGGAAAAATTGAAGAACCTGCAAAGGATATGGGAGCACCGGAGAGGAGAAGCACAAGTTAAAGTAACTGTTGGGAAGCACCCGAACCTCACCTTATGGCAAGCAACAACTCCACTTTTTTTTAAATACCCGCCCCCTATTTGTTAAAGAGCTGGAGAAGGAGAAAGACCACAAGTGAATGATATTACGCAGCCCACTTTGAGAACTAGGACTAGAGGGCCTTCAAATGCCACTAATTTCCAGATAACATTATCACCCCCCCACCCCCGTTCACAGATGGGAAAAACTGAGGCACCTTGGTGGAGAGGAAGTGATTTTTAACAAACCAGGGCGCAGAGGCAGAAGTCCAAAGCAGAGCTCTGCAGCATACTTTTATTTTAAATTATTGCATATTTTTCAAAACCGCTAATGCCCAATGCATTTCAAATGCAGTTCGGCGACGCAGTCCCCGAGTATGGGGGTGGGGGGATGGGGCGGGGAGAGGAGGGTCGGGATTCCAGACGCGCATTCTCCCACGGCAGGGGGGGGGGGGTCACAGAGCTGGGGTTTCCCCCAGACGCCAGCCCGAGGTTCGGCCCCACCCCCAGCCCACCTCCACTCGGAGCCCGCCGGGTTCAGCCTCAGCGCGGGAGGGGGCAGCAGCGTGGCGGGACCCTGCGGGCACGGCCGGGGTGGGAGGCTGGAGGGCTGGGGAACGAAGGGTTCTCCCACTGCTGTTACTCGTGCTCCTCTAGCGCTCGGGTCACTTCAGACCTTAGTTCTTCTGGCCGCTGGACCTCACCCGGAGATGGCCAGCTCCCCACCCCCACCCTCCACCTAGCCCTTGGTCCCGGGGAGGTTTGCTCTTACTGGGCTTTCTTTCATTCCTTTTGCTCCTCATTCCTTCAAACCAACCTCCAGGCCGGCTGGTACTCACCATATTACAGATGGAGGCGATGTTTCGGACAGTCATTAGTCTAAAGGTTGCAGTGATCCCGCACCGCCATCTTTATAAGGTGAAAAGAGAAATGCCCATGGTCGAGAGCTCGCGGGGAGGGACGGGCGGGGGGAGGCGGATCGGGGTCCGGGTTTCAGTTTGGTTTGGTTCTGGGCTGATGGGGGTGGGGGAGGAGGAAGGGAAGGCGGGCGGGGGGGGAGTGGGGAGTGGCGGGAGTGAGCGGCGGCAGCTGCGGGAGGAGCTGGAGGAGGAGGAAGAAGAAGAGGAGGAGGAGGTGGGGAGAAGCTAGATCAGCCTCCCAGGCCAGCCCACTTCCCAGCGCTGCCTGCTGCCTGCTGCAGGGGAGCCCCCGAAGAGTCGGCGCTGCCTCCTCCGCTAGCTTCCCCCCCCCCACCGCATCCACTCCTCACGCTGCGGACCTCTGGTCGCTGCGGTGCTCTCGGGCACTGGCTAGGGGCGCGCCCCTCGCATCTTCTCCCCCCCACCCTTCCCTCCTCCTGCTGCTGCTGTCCCTCCACGCCCCTCTAACCCTACCCCTGCCTTTCCGCTTGGCTTTTTGCTCGGCTGTTTCGGGTCTAACGCCGCGAAGGAGGTGGAAGGCGATGGACTCCCCTTCTGGACTCTGAAAACTCCCGGCCTTCAGAAGCTCCTGCAGCGCCAGAATCCTTCCACCTTCCTCCTCCTCCCGCGCCGCCTCCTTTGCTTCGTCCTAGCTGCTATTCTCTCCATTTCAGCTCATCGCCAGGCCATCGACTTTGACCAGCGCCGCCGGGGAGAAAGGGTCAGCGCTAGTAATTGGCATAGGCTGGCACCAACCCGGCCTAGCCGGCTGATGCCCACCCCTCAGCCAATCGGGTGCCTGGCAGGGGAGGGGAATCCTCTGTTGTTTGCTTCAGCCTGGCACCCGGGGGGATAAAGGGGAGAGGGCAAGAGAATTGTGTCCTCAACACACCCTCATCCTGGACAGTGTGAGAGTATGGCCTTTGGGGCTGGTTGTGAGTCCAATGCACTTCTCTTTCGAAACATCCTTTTGGGGAGATGGGAGGATGGAAAAACAGGGCCAGAGGCATATGTTTAGGTTTCCCCTCAGTGTTTCTGCCAGATGGCATCATTGGGTACTGGAGAAATCAAAATAGGGTCAGGACTTGGGAGTGGCCAGGAAGCTTCTCAATGCTTGGGGCTGACTAGTTGGCTGGGAAAAAAAAGGACCTGGCAGGAAAGAGAAATCTGGGTTTGGGCAGAGGCCAGAAATAACGTGCCCAACCTTTGTATCCATGACATTAACAGTGGGAAGTTCTGGACAAACATTTAAGACAGTCCCATCATCACCACCCCTGCCTAAAACACAACAGCAACATCACAGTAAAGTCCAAAAAGCTCCCTGTCTTTAAAAATAAAAATACTTGCCTCTAGGGATGACACATCATGAACTAAAGAGCATTTATACAATGGATTTATTAAGTACCTACTATGTTCAGTCAACTGTTCCCAAATCCAGTTGCTGGTTGATTTGTAGGAAGGTGGTGTGGTCTATTTGTAGTGTTGCAGGCCTACACCAAACCTCAAATTGAGGCCATATAAAGTCCAAATTAAAGATCATCAACCAATCAATTTAATGGCAACTTGGTTATGTTGGCTTTTGAGTCAAAGGACCCTAGTTCAAATCTTGCCTCTGCCATTTACTGTAAGCCTAGGAGAGTCATTGCCCTCAGCCTCAATTTCCACATCTATACAATGAGAGTAGTTAACTAAATGATCTCTAAAGTTCCTTCCAACTCTCTATATATGATCTTATGATCTTGAATTAGAAGAAAGGGACAAACTTAAAGATGTTTACTGTGGATACTTGAAGCAGAGAACACCTTAGAAGACTAAAATTTTCTCTTTGCCTAGCTTGTCTTATGTGAGAAATGTCCCTGTGATTAGGTATTGCGGTAGAAGAAACCAAATTCAACTCAACTTATATAGCATCTATTCTCTAATAATTATTTGGGATCTTGGGTTTGCTCTATGTTTCAAAAAATATTTCAAGAGCAGAATAGACTGAGAGATTACTTAAAATATTAGCTATTCTTAACATCTCTGAAAGTGTTTCTGAATATTTAATCCAAATCTTCACAGTACAAACAAAATTCACATTAACATTTAAAATTCACCATCAGAGTCGAATTTTTCTGCCAGTATTGGTACAGTAGGCTACAAAAGTCATGGACCCAAACACTTTATAGATGTAGCAAAATTAGAAAATCACCATAATTACCAAATAATTTTTTATTAAGCTTCCATTCCACATAGCATGACATCTTATCATTGAGTGCTGTATAAGCAAGTAAAATGGCTATGTTCAATGGCCTCCTAAAAGCTTAATGGCTAAAACAAACATCATCAGTATGTACAAACAAGGAAATTCAAGCCAAGAGATGTACAACAAATCGATACGTAATACAACAGACCTCTCCAGGGCCGTGAATAATTAAATGCATTTTTACACTGTAACAGAGGTTAGCTAACAATGGTGGCTCTGAAGCTAAAGAGTCTTGGGTAGGAGAAAAAGCTACTCACTTCGCTGCAAGGGAAGACTCAGTGGAGGAGAGAGGAATGGAAAGTTTTGAAGTAATGGGGAAGTCCTGGCAGAGCGTGGAGCAAAGGGTGCCCCATGCATTGTCATCATTGCTATCCTGACTTCCCTTTGTGATGCTTTCTGTATATGATCTCATGTAATCTTCATAACAAACCTGTGAGGTAGGCACAAGTGACTTATATTTCTATATCAGCTGAATGTTTAAAAAGCATTTCCTTATTCACAACTCTGTCAGATAGGGAATGCAAGTATTATGGAGGTTCAATGAAGTCAGACTTGCCCTTCCTCAAACAGAAAAAGGGCCTTGTTCAAGGCCATACTGTGGCAGAACTGACCTCTTACCCAAGTTTTCTGACTCTACCTCCAATACTCTTTGTATTATTCCACACTTCCTCTCAGGAAGCCTAGGAAACAACATGTGTAAAGGCTCAAAATTGGGTCTAGGGCCAAGGGGTGGGGAACCTTCAGCCTTGAGGCCACGTGAATCTAAACTTCACAGAACAAAATTTGTTAGTCAGATTCAGTCAAAGGGTCACACATAAGGCCCCACTCCTGGTAGGCAAAGTGGATGACAAGCCATCTATGCTTTCTCATCCTGTGTGATTCCTGACCGTGGCCTTCTTCAAATTCATCACTGAGAATTAATCTATCTTATGTGTTCAAACGTTTCCTTTGGTTCTGTTATTTCTCATTTCTTACCACCTGAGCAACCTTTTCCAATCCTTACTGATGCCTTTTATACAACTCATCCCAGACAAGTTATCATTGGTAATATGCTGAGTGATTCATAATTTTCATTCTTCCAAGATTATGGTGTTGTTCTATGACTTACAGCCACATCTATATCCATTAGGAGGATATTGGTATTTTAAAAAGAGAGACTTTTGTATTAGCAGACAGTTTAGAATGGTTGAAATTACCGTACTGCACAATTTCCCAAATTCAGACAAGGGTTCAGAACCCTCTAGCACATACTAGCTATGTGACCTGGGCAACTCTGCAGGCCTTTACATTGCAAAATATATGTTGGTCTGCATTGGAAGAAGGTGTTACCACATCAGGAATTCTTTATACTAAAGAAATTACAGGTCTGGCAAAAAACAAAAAGTGCATGTATTTATATACATACATATGTATATATGCATGCACTGTATGTTCGTGAACTAACTCAGCAGGCTACTCGTCATATCTAAGTGTAGTACCCCTTCTAAAAGTACTGATTCCCAGGGAACAGCTATCCAAGGCTTTATGGGTCCACACTCCTAAAACTAGCTCATGAGGACTTAACAGTAAGGTACCAAGTTCAAACAATTAGTTCAAAACAAAAGCATGTATTAAAATGGGAAAGTGTAACAAAATATTTCTGCCATAAGCTAGAGGCACACTTTCCTGCAAAGTATACAGCCCCGTGGGAAGAGTTGGCACGTACATATAGAATCTACTAATAGAAAGCCACACATGTAGGGAATACATGCATCAAAAGTCACTTTCACCTCTGGCACTACAGGACCCTGATGTCTTCTCTTGTCATGTGCTCTTCACATTGCTTCCCTTGAATGCAGTATCTGCTAAGCATGTCACTCTGCTGTCATCTTGGGTCTTACTTCTCTCTATAGCTGCACTCTTGGATGGAGAGGATGAGCCCCTTCTGGGCTAGGTATCTTTTTTTTTTTTTAAGAAACCACTGTTTTTATAATTTTATTTTGAGGCAGTTGAGGTTAAATGACTTGCCCAGGGTTATGCAGCTAAGTCAAGTATCTGGTCTGAGACTGGATTGAGACACAGGTCTTCCTGCCTCCAGGGCCAGTGCTCTATCCACTGTACCACCTAGCTAGGTGTCTTGTGGCTAGATGATCCTGCTGTCAGGTTCCATTGCCAAAGAAAGGAAAAAAAAAACACTTCTCCCCTCTGATACACTCTCAAAGAGGTGCTCTCTAGAGCTGTGTTCTCACTCCACAGCTGACCATCATCTGAACTGCCGGAGATGAATCTTTTCTCAGAACCTGCTGTTACTTTTTAAAAACCACCAGGGATGTGAGTAATCCTTCAGCTAGTTGATGACTAGCCACCCTATAATTCCATCAATGATTGAAGAGCTTTTTTATTCATCCTAAAGGCATAGGGAAGTATAAAGACTTCTTTAAAATTCAACTTATTACATAGTAGTCACTGGCCAATCCAAGTCTGAAAGGGGCAAACCCTTATATTCCGTTATTTCTGACACCTCAATCCTATAAATGTAACCACTCAGAGTCTGAAAGGGCTAAATCATATACCCTATTGTTTCTATTATCTGTCCTTCATCTTCCATGGTTTCATCAAGTGTGTTGTGGGGAAGGGGCAGTCATTTGATCAGGAGTCTACAATTAACAGACACACATGATGCATTTTTTTTTTTTACTGCTTCCTGTTCATAGAGCAATTCCTCTTGAATTCCTAGGGGTTTCACTGAGTTTGCCACATTACTACACTTGATACAATTAGTACAATGTCGATCCTTTGCACTTACCTACTAAAACAATTCCCAGTATGGTAATATAATAAGCGTGACTGCTTATAAGTGACTCATGTGCCATAAAAGCATAAGATAATGGCTGTGAAGTGAATAATTAGCATTAATGTAAAAGGGAAACATCAAAAACTTTAAGTGCATTTACTTAAGAATTAAGAATATGCTTTTTCATTGGGAATTTTAAAGGGTAAACTGTAACCTCTCTGAACTATTTTGAAATAGTCCTGTCAATAAATCCTTTCCACCCCTATGATTCCTATTTATATATAAACCATCAGGAAATATATAGACAATGAAAATGTTCATTGGACTTGATAATACTACTATCAGATATTCATTATAGAATCATAGCACATGAGAACTCTAGTTCTTAGAGTTAGGGGCCTTAGAGATTATCCAGCTCAGCCTCCTCATTTTACAGATAAGAAAATTGAGGCAAAAAGGTTAAACAACTTGTCCAGTCACAGAGCTAGTTAGTAGCAGCACTAGGATGAAAATATGGTTGTCCTGACCCCTCACCCAGTAAGTCCCTGAATAATTATGATATAAAATGAATCAATTTTTTTTTCTGTTAGTGGTTGTGGTCCAATTACTGAAGAATCATTTTGTTTAAGGGCCTTGAAGTGTATCAACAACAGTGCTGAAGCTGTAAGTCTGGGTTCTGCTTCTCATTCTTATGTCCTAGACACCATTAAATGCTGTCTTGATCTAAAAATGTTTCAGATATTCTAATTCTTACCTATAACATCACTAATGTGAAAATATGTTTAATAGGAATGTATATGTATAGCCTATATCAGATTATGCGCCATCTTGAGGAGGGAGGGAGGGGGAGAAAAATTTAAAACTCAAAAGCTTATGGAAGTGATTGTTGATAATTCAAAATAAATTTTAAAAATTTAAAAACATTTCAGATATACAAACATGTAAACATACATATGCATATATTTACATATACACATATGCAAACATAGCACACAAACATGTATGCATATGTGTGCATATATACATACACACACACACAACTAAAGAGAGGAAGGATATACTACTTGGCATTTCCAGCTGTAATTTTTTAAGTTCTTTCTTATACCTCTCATTTTAGAATTCTGAAAGACCAAAACTAATTGCATTTCATTACAAAAATAATAGCAGGGATAATATTTCAACTGTACTTGTGTCTATAATTTCAATCCCTTGATTTTGGCATCAATTTAAAAAGAAACTTTAAGAGAAGGTACAAGAGAAAGCAAGAGGATAAACTTCCCAATCAGTACAATGGAACCAGTGGAAGATATAATAATGGAAAACCGTACATTGTCCATCTATAATCCTCTCTTGGCACTTGGATGACAACAGTCAATTGGCAAAGGCTAAAACTAGTATAAACACCGAAACTACTATTGTCTTTCAACAATCCTAAAATTATGGTTCAAACAAGTGCTGAAGTACCAGTTACTTCAGTTTAATGGCTGCTAATTTACTAACATAAGTTCTATTATAGTTGCCAAAATTAATATACTATGGCCATAGGATTTATGATGGGAATGGTTTATATTATTTCTTTAAGAGGGAGGTTTGAATGAGTAAAGCTCACTTAACTAGAATGCCTAAGGAATGAGGTATTCTAAAATTTTCAGCTGAATTTTAGTTTTTAATCATTACTGTAAAAACCTTCTTTAAAATGCATTAATCCATTTTCCTGCCACAATAGAGTATTCTGACTGCATAATTCAATCTTTCTTCAAAACAGGAGTATCTTACCTCATTGAAATTATTTTGAAGATCTTTTTTTTTTTAGGAAATTGGGGTTAAGTGACTTGCCCAGGGTCACACAGCTCTTGAATGTTATGTGTCTGAGGCCAGATTTGAACTCAGGTCTTCCTGACTCCAGGGCCAGCACTCTATCCACTGCGCCACCTAGCTGCCCCAAGCCTCAGCTTCCCAGGTATTTATACTCCAGTATATATGGACTGACTTATAGTACCATCCTGAGGTTAAGCCCTCCCTCCTCAAAGAGAAGGCACTCAGTGTTGCTAAAGATTCAAATAGTTCACTTCTCTGTGAAGCTCTACCTCACCCAAAGATCTATACAGTCTCCAGACTCATAATAATATGCTAGGTTTTAATCCCTTCTGTTAAAGGAAGTTCTTAGAGTAACTAAAGAGTTAACTCCTCTCCCTAGACCTGCACAGTTCACATTACTCACAGTCCCAATGAGGAGCTTCCATACTATAGCTCTTTCCCTTGGTATATCATTGCTGTAACTCTCACTCGCTCCAGGAGCTCTTCTTGTGGGTACACTAGGCTTGTCCCAGGAATTCTTCCATAGTTCTTCCACTTCTACTTTACTCCTGTTAAGTTGTATCTCTGTACATTGCTTGGCTTGACCCAGGAATTCTTCACCATTCTTCTAATGCTCCTCTCCATTCTCATCTCTGGGCTCATTTGGTTCATTGAAAGGATCCAGAGAATACACAGACTTCCCTTCCAGGGAACTAAGTTTGAATCTCCATGCAGTCCCTTTCACCCTGGTATCTTTTTCAGACACTCTGTGTACCTATACTCCCTTTTCAAGGGCTTACAAAAGAAGCAAGACATACGGTCCCTCTCTTTTTCCCTCTATTAAGGTATACTGAATATGGTGATATATATTTTTGCATTGAAAAGGGTATATAACTAGCACCTTTCTTATATGCAGAGCAGGGAATTATGTGCTATTATAAGAGGGTTTGTGGAATATGAGTAACATCACTAGGTATTCAGAGGGAAGATCTTAAACAGTGTTACACAGGTGTTCATTAGAAATTTCATTTTATTTATATGTATTGTAGGTATAGCTCTAAAGCTAGCACCTTCTTAGTTCACGTGGCACTTGTGAGTCATTGAGCAAAGGAGGTTTACTTGTTTAAACACAGCAAGGATATGTAGTGAGGATATGATGTCACTGCTTCTTGGAACTCAGCCCCCTTGTCTCCATCAGAAATGTGTCTGGTCAGTGCGCCATCAAGGTATAGAAGCTCATGCTGGTAGTAAACGACTGCCAAGTCTGAGGGGTACCAACTACACCCAACTGGTATCTTTTATTTCCCCGGGCCAGAATCTGGGGCCAACCATGAGAAGAGGACGTGAGGGAGCTTGGGGAATCTGAGTCAAGAAAACACTGATCTTATTCTATTATGAAATAAGTAATTGTACCTAATAAGTTGAAGCACAGCATTTGATCCTAATTATGTCAGAAATTATATACTGAATATCGGAAGACACTGGTTCAGATTTACCTGGAGTCTTTATGTCTAAATTCTAAATGAGAATGTGAGGGGCAGCTAGGTGGCCCAGTGGATAGAGCACTGGCCCTGGAGTCAGGAGGACCCGAGTTCAAATGCGGTCTCAGATGAGATACTTGACACGTACTAGTTGTGTGATCCTGAGCAAGTCACTTAACCCCAATTGCCTTGCAAAAAAAAGGAAAGAAAATGAGAATGTGACTTCCACTGAAGCCAAAATGTCACAACATACCAGAATCATCACTAGTATTAGTATTTTTAAAAATGTCTATGTAATAGTTATATATTTTTAAAATCCAGACGTGAAATTTCATCTATGTGAAGAACTCTTACAAATTCAGATGCATCTTATGGTAACTTATATCCTCACTAAGAGGCCATGTGAATGGCCCACACAGCTAGTATTATGTCAGAGGCTGGATTTGAACCCAGGTCTTCATGACTCCAAGGCAAGCCCTCTATAAACCACATCATGCCACCTTGCATGTCTCACACTCTTCCCATCTTTTTTCCCTCCATTTCTCTCTCCCAGTCACACAGAATTTGTCTGTTTTCATAGACAATCATTAAACATTTGGTCCACTGAAGTTTTTACAAAATGGTAAATTACAGCTATAAATACATTCAAAATAATAAAAAAAACCATTCTATTCTATAGGTTGGTAAAATGCTACAAATAATAAAAGGATCATTGTTCCTTTAAAGTACAATATTTGTCTTGCCAAACGAACAACTCTCTGTTTTCATTCTATAGCACAACAGGGAAAACTGTTTCTAACTCCATATTATTACTGAAATTACTTTTGTCAGGTGGTCCACACCAACCTTTTGATTTCTTTTTAGTCTCATCTTGATTATCAGTCTATGTCACAACTAATACAAAGATAACAATTAGAAACGTGATAGACTCATCTGTACCATCTGGCTACCTGAAGGTTTCATTTGATATTTCTTTGAAACAAAATGCACTGGAGAAATAAGTATCAACCTACTAAGACTACAAGATTAAAGTAAGACAAATACAAGGCTACCTCTCTCTCTCTCTCTCTGTCTCTACCCAAAAGTATCACCCAGAATTGTACTCTGGAATTCAGAAGTTTGTTTTTAATTTCCAAAAGCTATGATTAACTGTGGATATGCTACCTGAACAAAGATTTGTATGCACATTATCTTATAACTAAATGTCCAAAACGTGTGTGTGTTTGTGTGTGTGTGTTGTGAAATAAGATCATAAGATCTTAGGAAATGCAGGATAACTCAAAATTGATCTATGACCCTACCTCAGAGAAAAACATTCAGCAGTTCTCTTGCATTTTCACTGGCCAGTAGAGCAAGGTTTTTAAGGTGTATAGTCTTTTTTTTTTTAATTAGTGTAGCTTGTCAAGGAAAGATATCTCATTCTTTCTCTTTGCAAGCACACAAGAGGTGCTAGCCATACAATGTGACATTTTTTACATAGGAAGATGTCACCAGTAACTAGTATAGGTAAAGGATATTTAACCACTATGAGGCACCACTGGGTTTTAGAAAGATACACAATGTATGTCCTCTGGTCTGGGAGTCAAAAGACTTGGGTTCTACACCAAACCCTTCTACTAATTCAATGGGTTGCCTTAGGCAGGTCCCTTCACCTCTGGGCCTCAAGTGTCCAAATGAAGAGGTCATCTGGAAATCTCTAAGATTCCTAGTGTCCTTCTAATGTTCTATGTTTTATGCTTCTGTTTGTGTTGATCCAATTCTCATTAAGATAAATGGTATACATACATACATACATACAAATAGGCAGATATATGGATATATGTGCATACATGATATTTTATATGCACGTGTGTGTGTATGTACACACACAAGAAGACTTTCTACAATCTGACTCCCACCTGCCTTTCCAGATTTATTTCACATCAATTCCTTTCATCCACACTGTGTTCCAGAAAAACTGGTCTACTTGCTCTTCTGAGAACTTAGTACTCCCATCTCTTATCTCTTCGCTTCTGTGCAGACTGTCCCCTATGTATGATATGTGCTCCCCTCTCACTCTGGCTTTTGAGAATTCCTAGTTTCCTCCTTCATGTGTAAGTTCTGTCACCAGTTCCCACAGAAAACCTTTCTTGATTTCTCCTTCCACAGTTCATTCATTCATTCATTCATTCAACACCTACTACATGCAAGATAACTGTTCTAGACATTGGAGATAAAATGACAAAAATGAAATTGTCTCTGCCTAAAGAAGCTTGTATTTTGAAGTTGTTGGCTCTCTCTCTCTCTCTTTCTCTCTCTCTCTCTCTCTCTCTCTCTCTCTCTCTCTCTCTCTCTCT